>NC_090648.1:508092963-508395463 GCF_040937935.1 Hyperolius riggenbachi | reverse complement strand
TCCTACCATATTATTATTATGTATTTATATAGCACTGACATCTTCTGCAGCACATTACAGAGTACATAGTCATGTCACTGACTGTCCTCAGAGGAGCTCACAATCTAATCCTACCATAGTCATAGTCTAATGTCCTACCATATTATTATTATGATGTATTTATATAGCACTGACATCTTCTGCAGCACTTTACAGAGTACATAGTCATGTCACTGACTGTCCTCAGAGGAGCTCACACTCTAATCCTACCATAGTCATAGTCTAATGTCCTGCCATATTTTTATTATGTATTTATATAGCACTGACATCTTCTGCAGCACATTACAGAGTACATAGTCATGTCACTGACTGTCCTCAGAGGAGCTCACAATCTAATCCCACCATAGTCATAGTCTAATGTCCTACCATATTATTAATATTATTTTGATTTACTGTATATTGCACTGACATCTTGTACCTGGCACAGATTTGGCAGAGTGCTATTTTTTTACCCCACCCTGCCGCCCACAATGCAGCTAGTGTAAGCCCCTACCATATCCAAACTAGACTAATGAGGTTGTTTTGTGATAGAGGTCCCACTAAGTAGGCCGACTCCTTATGCTTCAGTGGGTGGAGTCTAGTTTTCCCTGATGTAGTGATGTCATAAAAGTAAAACTTTGGATGGCCAAATGAAAGCAGCTGCTAATGGGGCAATGGTGGGAGATAGGAGATCAGGAGCAGATATTTCAACAAGGGGTCCCACAGATTGCTAGCATTCCAATATAATCATAAATGTGTCTGCTAATGAATCTCATCTCAGTCAGCCTGGCTCTATTCTGGTACATTGCCTAGGAGAGGGAATCTTGTTATCTCCCCTCCCATTCCTGCTCCTCACTGATTGGCTGAGGGCAGTTCAGTGTGACAGGCTGAGGCTGAGACATGAAATACACCTCACCCCTCTGCAGAAGCTGCTGAAATACAATCTATGCTGTGCTCACATGTATTTACAAAGCAAGCTAGATATGACAGTGCACTTTTTAGTACAGAGCTCTGTGGGGAGGAGGGCTGGCAATGCATACACCATTTCAGACAGGAGAAAAAAAAAAGAGTAAGGGAGGAAATTACATCAGGATTGGCTTCAGTCAGAGGCAGTAAAGATGGAAAATGCCTGGAACAGTTTTGTCATTACTTACTATATAAAATTCACTGAAATCAGAAGGTGGACAGTACAATACATAAGCTATGTAAGTAGAAGTATTTATCTACTTATATATGTGTTTTTTTTTTCTTGGGATAATGTGGCTGTCCCTGTTGCTTTTTTTTTTTTTTTTTTTTTTTTTTTTTACCACCAACTTTTGGGTACTTTTTCAATTGCAAAAAGCTTAAAAGTTAATTTAAAGTGACAGTCCGGATAATGAATAGAACATTAGTAGCAAAGAAGATAGTCTCATATTTCTATGTTCAGGTATATAGCCCTTTTTATAACATTGCATCATTCTGTAATATCTACAGTTTACAAACCACTCTCTGTATTTTAAAGTATAAAACAGAGCAGAGCTAATGACCCTTTGAACTTCCCTGTAGTAGAACCTTATATAGATCTGTCTCTGACTGTTTCTGTGATGTTTAATTGCTTCAGAAGACAGCACTGTAGCCGACCCAAGTTGGGTCGGAGAGCTCAGAGAAGCTTTTTTGCATAGATAACAACTGAAGTTTCTTAACTCTTCCTGTACCTGAAAACAACACAAGACTCTTTTCTTCGCTACTAATGTTTTATTTCTTAGCTGTACTACACATACAGTTCATTATCTCTTAAAGTGAACCTCCAGACTACAAATATACTCAGCAGAACTGAAAAGGCTTGGTGTTTCTTTAACAGTTTCACAGCATCAGAACTTTGTTTTTCTTACCCAAGCCTCATTTTTAGCTAAGCTCCACCCATCAAAGAAAACTGCCTGGGCTTTTAATCCCTGATGCTGTGCAAAGCATGATGGGATTTCCTATGTTGTTATTCATGTTGCCTAGCAACTGGGAGAGGTGCTCAGGACACAGGACAGTTGGAACTGTGTCTCATGCTCCCTGTCACCTCCTTTCAACCAAAAAGATGGCTGCCCCCATGAAATCACAAACATTTGCCTGTTCTGTTAAAACAGGGTGGGTGAGAGATTATATTACCTATCTATTTGAATTAACATAACTAATGTAACTTAATGACAGTATGTTTGTTTAGGCTGAAGTTCCTCTTTAAAAGTAGCCATACACTGGTCGATTTGCCATCAGATTCGACCAACTGACAGATCCCTATCTGATCGAATCTGATGAGAGAGGTATCGTATGGCTACCTTTACTGCAAACAGATTGTGAACCGATTTCAGCCTGAAACCGTTCTCAATCTGTTGTTGTGGTGGTGGTGCTGCCGCCGCTCCCCCCGCCCGCATGCCCGCATACATTACCTGCTCCGCCGGCGCGACTCCAGTCCCCAGGTCTCCGCTGTCTTCTCCGCTCTGGTCTCCAGGTCCAGCATGCTTTACTTCTTCCTGCCCGGCAGGAAGTTTAAACAGTAGAGCGCCCTCTACTGTTTAAACTTCCTGCCGGGCAGGAGGAACTGAAGCATGCCGGAGACCAGCGCGGACACGGAGCAGCGGTGACCGGGCGTAGACGTGCCGGCGGAGCAGGTAATGTATGCGGCTCTATTGCGTCGGTCGTCGGGTACTCGAACGCCGCTAGCGACGCGCTCCCTACCAGCGGGCGATCGACACTAATTTTCCGCACGGAGCGATTGACGGGATCGGACGAAAAGGATCGAAATTTGGCGTGTAGCGCGAACGATTGGCAGCAGATTCGATCCCAGTGATCGAATCTGCTGTCGAAACGGCGGCAAATCGGGCCAGTGTATGGCCACCTAAGTTTATTTTCATTTCAGGTTTGCTTTAAAGAGAAGATGAAAATGATCTCCAAGGAGATAACTCTGGGGAAGAAGTAATTTGCATATGGGGCAGCACGGTGGCGTAGTGGTTAGCTCTCTCTCCTTGCAGCGCTGGGTCCCTGGTTCGAATCCCAGCCAGGGCACTATCTGCAAAGAGTTTGTATGTTCTCTCCGTGTCTGCGTGGGTTTCCTCCGGGCACTCCGGTTTCCTCCCACATCCCAAAAACATACGGATAAGTTAATTGGCTCCCCCTAAAATTGGCCCTAGACTACAGTACTTACACTACATAATATATAGACATATGGCAATGGTAGGGATTAGATTGTGAGCTCCTTTGAGGGACAGTTAGCGACAAGATATATATATACACTGTGCAGCGCTGCGTAATATGTCGGCGCTATATAAATACTAAATAATAATAATAATAATATGGGTACATGTCTTCATCCAGCCCAAAAAAATCCAAGTCCAGCGTTCCCAGGCCGAATTGTTTGATATTCCCCTCGTTTCCCATCCATCCCGAGTTTGTTGAGTGGTGCTGATAAGCAGAGTGTAGACCCATCATTGGTAGTAAGAGGTAAATACTAGGATAAGAGACTGGGAGGAAAGGAGGGATTTGGGAAGGTATAAAATCTGTGAGAAGCCAGTGGAGGAAGACTGGGAATGTGTTATCTACCTGGAGATAGCTTACAGGGCACATGCTTGGAATTCCTGAGGGTACCAGACCAGAAGGGGAGCTGGAAGCTATTGTCCATTTACCTCTGATCTCAGCTTTAATGGCTTTACTGAAGGAAGTATTTACTGACTTATGGAAATATCTGTGTCAGGCTTTCAATCCTGCTCTGCCTGCGAGGCAGGGCTCTTTGTAGAAGGTACCTGATGGACTGTCAGCTTAAAAGGAGAGGCTGGATAAACAGATCAGTGAAATATTTGGCAGAGGGGTGGCTAAGTGGAGGAGAGAGAGAGAGAGAGAGAGAGGGGAGAGAGGGAGAGAGAGAGAGAGAGAGAGAGAGAGAGAGAGAGAGAGAGAGAGAGAGAGAGAGAGAGAGAGAGAGAGAGAGAGAGAGAGAGAGAAAGAGAGCGAGAGAGAGCGAGCGAGAGAGAGAGAGCGAGAGAGAGAGAGAGAGAGAGAGAGAGAGAGAGAGAAGAGAGAGAGAGAGAGAGAGAGAGAGAAAGAGAGAGAGAAAGAGAGAGAGAGAGAGAGAGAGAGATAGAGCGAGCGAGCGAGAGAGAGAGAGCGAGAGAGAGAGAGAGAGAGAGAGAGAGAGAGAGAGAGAGAGAGAGAGAGAGAGACAGCGAGCGAGAGAGCGAGAGAGAGAGAAAGCTCTTGACTTGCACAGCTGAAATCTCAGGGTTAGTTTCCCCACCAGCAAATCTGTTTCCAACCAAGCGGTAGCAGGAAACTTGGGTGCTGGAGGCGACGTGGAAGAGTGGGCGTCGCCATAGGCGTCCGCACAAATTCTTGCTATGGGGAAAAACTGGGCCTGCTATTTGTGGCCGCAGTTGACATTTGCAGGCGGCACCGTTGCTTGCTATTTTATCGGGCCCAAATTTCTTCAAATTTTCCGATGCCCAAATTTTATTGCATAGCCCTAATTTGTATGGACGCCCGATATCTTTTTTTGCCGCGAATGCACCGTGTATATATCGGGGGTTAGATGTTCAGAATTGGGGATGGTCAGAATTGCGGAAATTCCACTTTCCGACAATGCCGATTACCGCTACCGTTTTCCGACAATTTCTGCTTTCCGGTTGATTTCCGCATTCCGACGCGGATTCTCCATCAAAAATGTCCAGCCAAATTTTCGCCTTCTCTGATTGGCTTACTCCTTCTGAGTCTTTTGATTGGCTTAAAAATAACGAATATTGGTAAGCAGATTTCCGCAGAAAAAAAACACATTCTCTGACTGGCTTATTCATTCCGATTTTTTTGAATCTTCTGATTGGCTTAAAGTTTCCGAATACGGGTAGTCCGGAATCCGCATTCTCCGATTGGTTTAGTCATTCCGAGTCTTCTCATTGGCTTAAAATTGCATTTTCGCGGAGTCTGAATGAGCATTTCTAGTAAAATTAGTCATCGGTGGGCGGTCTCTTAAAGAGAACCAGAGATAAAGCACCCTCTTGTATTTTACCTTATAAATCAGTGGGAACATGACAGTAAACACCTAATCTGCTCTTTGTTTCATTGTTCTCTGTTTAATCTGACTTATCACCTCTGATAAGAATCCCCAACTGAGCACTCAGTCTAGCTTTGCTACGGAAAGATTATAGCCGAGTCTGTCTTCTCTGGTGTCTTTTCAAGCCCAAGCCTGCCCCCTTGTGGCTCTGCTATAATGACTCAGCTATAATTATTCCCTGCAAAGCCAGACTGAATGCTCAGTCCGGGATTCTTATCACAGCTGATAACAGACACTTTTAGCAGTGAGGATGAAACAGAGAGCATGGTAAGTGTTTTCTCTAATGTTCTTACTGATATATATGGTAAAATACACAAGGGTGCTTCGTCTCTGGTTCCCTTTAAGGTTCAGCATTGCTGGGGGGGGGGGGGGGGGGGGGAGGGGGTCAGTTAGAGTCAGGCCTCAGAGTGGGGTTGTTTAGGGTGAGGCCTCAGTAAAGGGAGAGCTCTGTGTGAGAATTGGGTTAGGTTTAGCTGTGGTAAAATATTGATAACATTCAGGGGCAGCCCTACCATGAAGCAGACTGAAGTATGTGGTTCAGGGCAGCAGACAGTAGGGGGCAGCACCAGCTCTACACTCAGATGATCTTTGTCAGTCTCCACCCCTCCCCCGCTGCAAGGTGTAAGTCAGTTCAGAGGGAGATGTAATGCAGGATCTGGCCCAAATGACTCTTACGCACCCCGCACAGTGTAACATCATTGCTAACATGCTGCCTAATATTTTGCTATTTTTACGATGATTTAATAAAAAAGGATTTGGTTTTACCTTACGGAAGGTATGCGGAGGAATCTTTTGAACATCATTGCTAAGGCGGTACCTAGTTTCAGGGATCAACCACTGAGTGCCGTGCGTCAAAGCTACCTGCTTCGCCCCGCGGGGCCGTCCCTCAACCACAGTATTAGCTCTTTATTGCTCCTGTACTGGTAATTATAACTTCTCTAGATGCTGTGAATAGTAGTGTATCATTAAGGGTTGGTTCACACTTGTATACGAAGCGTATCCGTTGCTCTGTTTTTTGGCCCGGACCAAAACAAAACCAGAGCCATGGATACCAATGTTAAAAATGGCGGCCATCTTCACACAATTTAAAAACTGATCCATGGGCGATCCGGGTTGAAAAACTGAATGGAGAGTCCGGATTTGCACATTTTTCACGGACCCCGGACACACGCAGGAGTAGTGAAACGCAATGCAAAAACAGATCTCCCCCTACACAGGCAGCTTTGGACACATAAATTGATCCATTTCCAGTGTCCCAGCCCTGTCTGTGGGTGGGGAGGGGGCCGCCATGCTGGAGGGGGTAGCAGGCAGGAAGGGGGGCAGCAGGTCGCCCCCCCCTCCCCACCTGGGACCCCGCTCCCCCTCCAGCTAGTTTCTTGTAAAATCAATCCAGCAGCGAGCAGGGAACTCACTCACTTCCTTGCGTTCCACCGCTCGCCGCCTCACTTCCTGCAATCCCGCCCTCTGTACTTCAGTGGGCGGCATCACAGGAAGTGAGGTGGCAAGCGGTGGAACAAGGAAGTGAGTGAGTTCCCTGCTCGCTGCTGGATTGATTTTAAAGGGGTTCTCCGGTTAAAAAACTAAAACTGACACTTACCTGGGACTTCCATCAGTCCCCAGCAGCTGTAATGTCCTGTGCCGTCCTCATACGATGCTCCGTTCCCTGCTGCAGGTAACCTGCTAACTATTTGTCTAACTAGACGAATAGAACTGCGGCTGGGCGGCTGTGGCGGGTCATCGGGAACTTACTACGCAGTACTGTACTGCGCCTGCGCAATAAGCTCCCGATGACCCGCGTGGGAGCGAGCATGCATGCGGCCACGGCAGTGCAGCCGCAGTTCTATTTGTCTAGGTAGACTTTCTTTTAGAATATACAGTACTGGAGAACTCCTTTAAAAGAAAGTAGCTGGAGGGGGAGCGCGGAAGGGGGCACCCAGGTGAGGGGGGGTTACAACCACCCTTCCCAGCCGCTGTTCCCGCTGCCCCCCCCCCCCCTCCTTCCTGGCTGTTACCAGTTGGACCCCCCCACTCACGGCCAGGGCTGAGGATCCGTTTTTTAAACCGCAAATCGATCTGAAATGTATGCTGCAAAAGGGTAGCACGGATCCTTTTAAAAAAACAGAGCCCGGACCGCGTATTGCGTTCTGCAACCGCATGTAGTGTGGACTGAGCCTAACACACTGCTCCCCATCACCTTCTGCCACTTCTCATACTGTGGTTGTCCTTGGCAGGTTTTGGTGCACTGTATTAGTTGTTATGTATGGAGTGCTTGGGGGGCCCAATATAAAACTTGCACTGGGGCCCTCAGCTGCTTAGCTACATCACTGGCGAGAGCGTTATCCACTTCACCACCATACTGCCCTGAAAAATCAGACGCAATGTGAATACACCGGTTAACACGCTAAGTTTGGCGACCCTCAAAGTCATGTCGAAATTTTCCTCCGAGCATCTTGTGCATCTCTTCTTGTGTGAAGATTTGATCCTGGCGCTGTCCTGTTGATAAACCCAGCCAGGCCCGGCGTCAGACATCGGCCACCTCACCCATTTCTCGCCCTTTCTGTTTTCCGGGGGCGATGGCGTGCTGACGGCCGGTTCCTAGCATCTGATGGCGTGTGTTGAAACAAGAGGTTAGGAGATGTAACATGTCCCTTCATCATTTCTATGCGCCAATAATTATTTCATTTCCTGTGGCCTTTCACATACATTTTCTGCAGAAAAACCCATTATCTCTTGTCTGAGTGGGACGATCTTCTCAATACGTTATAGTAGAGAGAACACAGACGGCTACAGTACTGTCTCTACGCATGGAACGGGGCACAAAAAGTTGACATAGCGTGGTGAAGAGTGTGAATCCGGACCTTTCAACTGACACAACAGTTTTCCCTAAAAGACAAGACATATAACATTTATATCGCACTTTTCTCCTGGCGGACTCAAAGCACCAGAGCTGCAGCTACTAGGACGGACATGCGCCACAATTCACTAAGATCATGCTAGTGATAATAAGGCAAGTGAAAACTTATCACCACACATCCATCCGTATTTTAAGTGTTAATTCACTAAAGAGGCTTGCCTTATTCTCACAGTGGGAGCATTGTCTTATCACTCCAGTCCTTAAAGCGGATCCGAGATGAAAAACTAACTATAACAAGTAACTTGTCTATATATCTTATCTAAAGTTTACACAGCAAATCTAGCTGCAAACAGCTTCAACAGAAGATGACTATTTTTTCCTGTGATACAATGAGATCAGCCATGTTCTGCTTGTGATCATTACACACAGGCAAGCTGCTCTGCATCTTCAGCCCTCAGTCTGTGAATATGTCACTCCCCTCTCCTCCTCTCTCCTCCTCCCCTCTGCCTCTGAAATGTCTGACTAGTAACACCTCCTCCTGCCAAGACTGAGCTCCCATAAGCCCTTGCTACATGGGTCTCAGAGTGCCTAGGCGCTGGAGGAGCTGTGGGCGAGACTTGTTTAGTTTATAGGGAATTAGGGTGTTAAGACAAACACAAAAAATTATTTGGCTTGAGGAATGTCCTATAAGTGGCTGGATGGTGTAATGGTTAAGGGCTCTGCCTCTGACACAGGAGACCAGGGTTCGAATCTTGGCTCTGCCTGTTCAGTAAGCCAGCACCTATTCAGTAGGAGACCTTCGGCAAGTTTCCCTAGCACTGTTACTGCCTATAGAGCGCCCCCTAGTGGCTGCAGCTCTGGCGCTTTGAGTCCACCAGGAGAAAAGCACGATATAAATGTCATTTGTCTTGTCTTGTCTATAAACTATATGTAAGGAACACAATTATGCAATGAGTAAAAGTTTATCTTGAAGTTATCACCTCTGTAGTTATTCTTACATGCAGTAGGTAGGGAGGTGAGGAGCACATGCAGGAAGGATGTAGCTCCACCCCTCCTGCTGCCAGAAGGATTACAGTTAGCCTGTGTAGGACAGCAAGGGAAGGAGAGAGAGAGAGAGGCTGCCAGAGGGACACTTAAGCTACACCCCTAAACACACCCCCGACACACCCATAGTCACACATACCATAAATATTTATAAAGAATTATATATGCTTGGTGTCTCTCCCTTCCTCTCTGTGTGCCTGCTGTGTATATTTCTCTCTACACAGTCTCCTTCTGCATAAACTTGTAAAAAATAAAGCAAACAGCTCAGAATGCTTTACTTGACATTGCAGTCTATAGTAACATTCCACTTAACGACAGCTCAGGCCAGGCGATAACTCCTCACACACTTTACACTTGCATTCCTCTCTGTGAATTAACATCCTGTCTTTAACTTTTGAATTATGTTGTTATTTTAAATACTGAAACCTTTACTTTAGAAATCACTCCTTAACTTAAGTCAGAATCCTTATTTTAAGGGTTCCCTGAGGTAAATTGCTTAGGGAATATTAAATGCTTTATTACCAGAATTACTCAGAAACGCTATTAACCACTTTATCCACCAGTATAGTCTATCTATGTCCTCTGTGAGTTCAGCTAAGCCACGAGGATGTAGATATTCGTCTTGTAGCTTAAAGAAAACCTGAACTGACAATTAAAAGTCAAAATAAGCATACACAAGTCATACTTACGTTCCATGTAGTCTACTCCTCAGTGTCTTTCTGCTGTCCCGCGTCCTGTTTGTTCACTGTGATCAAGGGAATTTTCCGTCCTCCATTTTGAAAATGGCCATTACCCGTAACAGCTTTCTGGTCAGCACACAGTTACACTGTAACATCGCCCACTTGAGCCATAGGGAAACATGGACATTACCTGGTACATCAGTTTTCCTCTCAGCTATAACTGACAGCAACTGATATTTTATTGACAGCAACTGATATTTTATTGACAGCAACTGATATATTTCAGATCTGACAAAATATTGTCAGAACTGGAAGGGATTATTGTCAGAAGAAAATGGAGCGCTTCTGAGAGGAACTGATGGCAAGGTAACTATGTAATGTTCATTTGAAGTTACCTCATGTGTTTATTTTAAATATTTTTACTCAGTACAGGTTCTCTTTAAGCACAGTTGTGCACGGCTGCGCTTGCTCCTGTGCACACCTCTGTCACTATCTACTGCAGCACTAATTGGTGAAAGGGAATATATGTTCGCTGAGCCAATAAGATTGATTTTTACCATTAAAAATGCTTTTATTTTCTCAGTTCATTGTGAAAAATACACACTGTAGCATTATTTCAGAATCAAATATCTTCACTATAATTTGTGACAGGGACATCATTTAAGTTTTGTGATAAATGGTAGAAATAGCCAAACCAAATGTGTCTTTTTTATCTACAGTAGCGCTTTTTATTTTTAAACTGGAATTAGTAAAACTGAGAAATAATGTTTTTTTCCTCTTTTTTTCCTATTAAAATGCATGGAAAACAAAATTGTTTGAGGGAAAAAATGTCATACAATGAAAGTTTTGTCTGTCTTAAAAAAGATATAAATTTCATTTAGGTGTCATAAGTCGGGATAAAGTTATTGCTGAATAAATAGCGACATAGCTAAATGTCAAAGCTGCTCTGGTCCATAAGGGGTAAACAAGGTCTGGATGCGAAGTGGTTAAAGGAGTTATCCGGGCTAAATACAGAAAATAAACATTACTTACCGGGGGCTTCCTCCAGCCCAAAGCTCCCAGGACCTCCCTCGCCGCAGCTCTACCTTCAGCCGTTCGCCGGAGCTCCGTCCCGGTCCCCGGTGATGACGTCAGAGCTGCGCCTGCGCGAGCAGCGCTGTCAATCACCGCCAAGTGGGCCGGAGCGGCCTGCGCAGGCGCAGAACTACTACCACCTGCGCAGTCCGCTCCGGCCCACGTGGTGGTGATTGACAGCGCCGCTCGCGCAGGCGCAGTACAGAGAGACCTGGAGGTAGCTCTGACGTCATCGTCGGGGACCGGGACAGAGATCCGGCGAACGGCTGAGCGCAGGGGTGCGGCGAGGGAGGTCCTATGAGCTTGGGGCTGGAGGAAGCCCCCGGTAAGTAGTGTTTATTTTCTGTATTTAGCCCGGATAACTCCTTTAAAGACAGATGAGATTAGTGTATTGTGGCCATGGTGAGCCACAGCAGTCTTTATAAGAAGAAATGAAGCAGAGTCCCCCTTTAACAAGGCATGCCTACAGAGTGACTGAAAGGTGGTGATCTGCAGTAAAATGCCAATCTGACATGAGCCTATCACATGGTGCCGTGGGTGATAAAGAGCAATGACGTGTCATGGTTCGCTGCCTATCTGCTCCTTCTGGTGATGTTAGCCATTAGCCCTCATTATGGGGAACAAGGCCGCTGCAGAGAGTGATGTCACAGGAGGAGATGGCTATCGCGCAATGTGTTGAATGCACGTCTATTTTAAGCAGGATAGATGCAATCTTTATTTAGCTTGTCAGCATGAATAGCGGCTCTGCTCTCGCTGCTATCACAGAACGGTGGCCAGATGGCGAGATCTCGTCTTTCGTACGGATTTACTAGCTGAACTAACAGGCGCCTGTAGTATCCAAAAATAAAAAAACCTGCTAATATTTAGTGCCCTACAAATATATGTAAACCCCTTAAAACAATAGGTCCCTATATGTACCCCAATCTTTTTCTTTTTGCCTGCTCTGGGTGCCTTTGCCTAACTGTAGGAACTGTGAAGTGTCCACAGGAAGGTGGGAAGTTTTTGTTTTGTTTTGTTTTAGCTACAGTAACCAGCTTTTCTCAGCAGGCAAATAACAGAAAGATTCCTATTTGGGATAAGATAAGGACACTATGGCCACACAAAGGTAACTGAATCTCCCACTCCCTCAAGGGCCCTATACACTTACCGTGATCAAATCGGCTGTGAAATTGTTGCGCGAACACTGACTGAACGATCGATTTCCGTCCGAAATCGATTGTTCCCGTCGATTCCCGTCGTTCCTGTCCAAGCCGAAGAATTTGCTCGATTGACGGTGGGTCGGGAGTGCGTCGATAGCGGCGTTCGAATGCCCGACGACCGACGCTAGCGGCAATACATTACCTGATCCGGCCGGCGGGAGTCCCCGCTGTCACCGCTGCTTCTGGGCTCTGAGTCCGGCAGGCTTCACTTCTTCCTGTCCCGGCAGGAAGTTTAAACAGTACAGTGCCCTCTACTGTTTAAACTTCCCCGGACAGGAAGTACAGTGAAGCTGGAGCCCAGAGCGGAGAAGAAAACAGCGGAGACCGGGGGACTCGCGCCGGCCGGATCAGGTAATGTATGCGGGGCCCGGGGGGCGGTGGCAGCAGCTTCAGAGATGGTGAATCGATTTCATGCTGAAATCGATTCACATTCTGTTTGCAGTAAAGGCAGCCATACCATCCCTCTCTGATCAGATTCGATCAGAGAGGGATCTACAGTATCTCTTGGTCGATCTGATGGCAAATTGACCAGTGTATGGCCACCTTTAGAAAAGCTTACACAGAGATGTAAAGGTGCCCGTTAACTCATTGATTTTCCCATTCATCTGCTGGGAATCAATTCCTCAAACTGTCAGATCGATCAAATGTTGATTGATTTTGACCAAAAATCTATCAAAAATTAGGTTGATCGGGGCGGGGAGAGCATTCAATCAATCTTCAACAGATTTCTAGCTGGACGGAGGTGCCATGCTCGCTTTGATAACGGATCAGCTAGTCCTGTTCCACTGCCTGAAGAAGTGGGGTGTGTCTCACGAAACGCGTCACATTTATTGGAGTACATTATTCAAGAATATTTTTGAAACATTTATCTTGTTGAGTCTTCCCCTATTTTTAATTTGAACATTGTTTTATCATTTGGTTCCTCTGTGTTTCTGATACAACTATTGGAAATTGATGCGCAGTGAGTGGTAGTAATTCCTTCTGAATCGAGTATTTTCAAAAAGCAATCAATTTGGAACATTGGCTGGAAATCAATATGTGTATGGCCAGCTTCAGCCTGTTGTCTAGGTGACATTTGCTGTGGGAGGGACGTTAAGCTGTGGCAGTAGGGAAGAAAAAATTAACACTGAGCTGGGTTGAAAAAGAAAAAAAAGAAAAAGGGCAGAAGTGATGTCACTTCTGGCATCACAGAGAAACAGTAAAGATGGCAACCGGCAGAAATATTCTTTTCTTTTTTTCATATCACTATTCTCCTAAATATGACAGTAATCACTAAAAACAACAGGATAGGTAAGCTAAATAAGTTATTTCTCATTGATTTTCTTTTCAGTTAAAATGGAGTTTCATCTCTATTTAATGGTGCCCATACAAGGTACAATTTTTAATTTACTTTTTTCGATCAGAGAAATTCAATCGATGATTCTGTTTGGTCAAATAGTTTTTAAAATTATTTTCTGAAAATCGGAGAAAAACATTAGAATATGAAGAAAAAGTTGGCTTATCTAATTGTAGTTTCTTATACAACCTTCCATACACTATACAATTTCACATTCACCCAGATTTTTCCAATACGTCCAATCAGATTTTTATCGATAAAAAAAAACTGAACAATCGTTTGTTTCTTTCTCGATCGAGAAAAAAGATTCTTTTTTTGTTTTTCACTCTATTCCAGTGTTTTGGGCGAATAAATGGGAAAATCAAACGTTTTAATTGTACCGTGTATAGGCATCATAAAGCAAACTTGATAGCCGCAATCTTTTGTGAGCATTCTATGTGACAGGATGCTCAATGACGTGCTGTTATTACAGTTGTTGTAAAATGTATGCTAATGTATTTCAACTTGAACAGGACAAGGTGTATACCTTTCCATAAAATTAACATCAACTTTGAAGTATTAGCATATTATTGACTATCAATATTCTTTGATGATTTTTGTACAGGTTTGCTTGCAGGGTCCTCTATGGAGCAGCATGCATGTTGTACCGTCCCATGGAGGGGAGGGGGGGGGGGGGGGAGAGGAGGCCTCTCTTTCAGTGTTTGGGCAGGGCTGTGACAATGGCAGACTGTGAAACAAGAAACGGGCGACATCATGCCTGCACAAACAGTAGACAATCACCTGAAGCGATCACTACTGATTGGAAATGTTCAGTGGGATGCTACTAAATCTGGCTTGCATGCAAATGTATTGCACATTGTATGCATCTTCAAAATGGGTCGATCAAATGCTCTTACCGACGATTTTGATTGGCCCAATTGCAATTTACATATAATTTGCATGAAATCTGCATGCCAGATACATCTTGTTGACCATCTCTACTAACAATCGTTTCAGGCAACAAATGTTTACCATCTGTACGCAACTGAAAACGAAGGTTGTTACATTCTGAAAGCACTGCTAATGTTCTATGTAAAATGACAGATATTATTTTTATCATAGTGTTTTCATGTTTATCTGTTTTATAGCTGAGCTTTCCTGCAGCTGTGCACCCATCCATACAGAGATAAGACCCCCTGCACTGGTTGGCTTCCTGTTCAGGCTGGGTTCACATATGATATAGCGTGAAAAAGTAGCGTTTTAGGTTGGTGCGTTTGCGATTTTCTATTTCAATTGCATTTTTACTGCATTTTTGGTGTGTTTTGTGTTTGCAGTTTCTTTTACGCAGATGCGTTTTGCATGCGTTTGCGGTTCGCTAATATAAAACGCATATGCATTTTTTTTAATTTATACAAATCACTAGGAAGACAACAGGAAGCAGACACACATGAGAGTTTTTATTAAAAACGTATTGCATATGCGTTACCATAGACTTTCATTATGTGCGTTTTGGCAGCCATCCTGCATAATATGCAACATTACCAGCGGTTGCGTAACACATACTGTACAAACGCAATGAAACGCAGCTTTTTATGCGTCCCATAGAGTAACATTGCTGCATAAAACGCTGCGTTTCCCGCGTTGCTAGCGTCTCTGCCGTGTGTGCCTCAGAGAGTGGGGTCTTGCAATTCCTCCCCTCCTACTTCCTGTCTAGACATACAGCGGACTAAAGTGAGAAGAACATGGGGGCTGCCATATCTATTTCCTCCTACACAATACCACTTACCTGGCAGCCCTGCTGATCTATTTGGCTGCAGTAGTGTCTGAATCACACCAGAAACAAGCATGCAGCTAATCTTGTCAGATCTGACAATGATGTCTGAAACACCTGATCTGCTGCATGCTTGTTCAGGGGCTATGGCTAAAAGTATTAGAGGCAGAGGATCAGCAGGGCTGCCAGGCAGTTGGTATTGCTTAAAAGGAAAAAAAATATGTCAGCCTCCATATACCTCTCTCTTGTCCTTTAAAGGCCACCTGAAGTGAGAGAAATGTAAAGCCTGATATATATTTTTTCCTTTTATAAATGCACATTACCTGGCTGTCCTGCTGATCCTCTGCCTCTAATATCTTTAGCCTTAAGCTACGTACACACATACGACAACGATCGTTCGTTGTGAACGACGAACGATCTATTAATTGACGAAAGAACGAGCTAAGTAAATTTAGCTTTTAAAGGTGTGTAACGATCTGATCGTTTGTGAACGAATGATCCGGAACAACGTCACATACTGTTCCTGGAAGTGACATCATAGCAAGTTCCGCCCGCACGTAACGAACGGTTCAAAACGTACGTTACGCTGTAAAACTAACGTTACGCATATTACATTACAGTACAAGACTTCATACTGTAGGTATGTAGGTAGAGCATTTACATAATATAGCGTTGACAAAACATACAAAAATACACTCTGTCCTGTTAAAATAACAATTATGGTATAATCATGTGGCAATTAACATGTCACAGGACACATTTATAGAACCAACGTTACATCACGAAAAGCAACTGTTGCGCTTGCACATAAAATGAAAGGTTCTATGGAGATATAACGAAATGCGCATGTCAAGCCTAGTACGAACGACCGTTTTCTAACGATGTACTACTTTTGCAAACGATCGTCGTTTAAAAAAATCAGCCAAGGCAGATCTTTCGTTTTTAACGACCTAGCTCGTCCATCGTTTGACTTAATGATCGTTGGATTTTTTTTAAACGATCGTCATTTGAAATGATCGGGGGACGATCGTTTCAAACGACTATAGTCGCATGTGTGTACGCACCTTTAGACCCTGAACAAGCATGCAGATCAGGTGCTCTGACTGAAGTCTAACTGGGTTATCTGCATGCTTGTTTCAGGTGTGTGATTCAGACTGATTTCACACTGTAAACCAGCGTTATCGATGCCGTCCGTCACTTCCGCCGCATCGCTCTGCCAGAAACAGGCCTTCAGGGAACACAGCGGTGTTTCCTGTCAGGCCACCAGCCAAGCAGGAAGTGAAACAGAGGTGCCTGGCTCTTCTACTGACCACATATGCTTTTGCTCCATTGTTATTGCCTGATGAAGCGGGATCAACCTGCGAAACGCGTTGCATATTTGGACTTCATAAATAAAATATATTGACTGTCTTTACTACAGTTGTTGTGTGTCTGTTTGGAGGAGATAAGTCCACCACTACCTCCTCTATTTACCAAGCATTTGGTTTTTAAGCTCATTTAGATTCCTTTTATCCTTTTGGTGCCTCTGTTCTCCTACATAGGAAGTGACACGTGCTTGCGGTCACTTCCTGCTTCGGGGTATGCGGAAGTGCACAAAAGCGTATTGTAAAAATATGCTTCCACGTATGTGCGCTGCGACGTTGGTAATTTAAAACCCATGCATTGCCACAGACTAACATGACTTCTGGGCCGCTGCAGATCATTGCAAGTCGATGCAGAAACTGCGCAGTAACGTAGTGTTGGACATGCACTGGGGATGCGGTGAAAACCATCCGTTGCGTCGTGCCATACTGCGGAAGTATGAAAGTCATCATAGACTTTTATAGCGTAGCGTTTGGGTGCTGTAAAAATACCGCACCGCACTGCACCGGTGTGAAAGGGACCTCAGACAACAGTGCAGCCAAAAAGACCAGCAGGGCTGCCAGGCAACTGGTATTGTTTAAAACGGGATTGTCCCCATAAAAGTCGAATTTCAACATCAACTGGTCTGAGTGTATTAAGTGATAAAGATGCTAATCCTGCATTCAGGATGTTATGGTTTGTAGTTATCACATAGGAGCACTGGCCCTTTAATTGCCATTGCCAAACAGTTGCATGCTGGGGGGGGGGGGTCTTTTTATCTATAATATATTCCTCCTCTTCCCTTTATTTCCCTCTCCTTCTAATGACATAAGACAGTGCACTTCCTAGTATAGATCTTAGTGGGAGTGTCTGAAGACTCTGGGAGGAGGGCGGGTAATGAATACACAATTAGCAAGAGGAGAAAAAAAAGAGCAAGGGAGGAAATGATGTCAGGATTAGCTTCATTCAAAGGTAACCAAGATGGAAACTGTCTAGAATAGGATTCTCTGCTTTTCCTTTATAAAATTCACAGGAATCATAACGTGGACCATGCAATACATATGTAATGTAAGTAGGACTAGTATTTATCTGCTTACATATGTGTTTTTTATTTCTAGGTTAGCATGGGTGTCACTTGATCTTTAACAGGAAAGATGGCAGCTTCCATATTCCTTTCCCATTGGGCAGCAGTCACCTAAGCGCCGGACCATTTTGGCCTTTCTAGAAATCCACCTTGTAAGCAAGTACTAGTGACATATCTGACATCAGTTAATTGAGAACCTTGCACAGAAATAAAAGCAGGTTCTCCCACCAATTCCCTAGAATGGGCCAGGGAACCGGTGGGAGATTTGTAGATGGGCTTTGAAGCAAGCGCAGGTCCTCTTTATCTCTTTGGACAGTGCAAGCTTTTGTTCGGCGTCTCACAAAACTGCCAGATGAACACGCAGGAAAACCTTGAACTCTTTTTACTCCGTGTGACTTTACATAGAGCCAAGATTACTATACCTTGTAACCAGCCCAAAAACTGTAACAGTGATACTGGGGAGGAATCCTGGGGTTTAGCCTGGGAGGCAGGAGGGAGCGGGCCGCGGTGGAGGCAGTGCGGGGGTCCCAGAGCTCTGTGAAAGCACATCCAGTACCGACAGATGAGGGGAATACACCAAATACATCCCAAGATCCCCGGTCATTTACTGGAGAGGGATTTTCTCAGAAGAGATGAGCAAAGCCTTATTAACTATTTACTGGTATTTAGCAAAATAAGGAACCTGCCTCCCTTTGTAGTGTTACAAAGAATACTTTGGATGTAGAGATGAGAAATTAGATCTTTTTGGCTGGCTTGCAACTTTCCATGCAAATTGTATGCAAGCCTGGAATCAGGACTAAGACCTGGTGCACACCAGAGGAGTTTTTAGCGTTTTGAGTTTCTAAATCTGCTGCTAATGTTATCCTATGTGTCTGTGCACACTGGAGCAATGAGGTTTTGTAAAAAATAGCATTACATTGGGAAGAGCTTTTGAAACCTCTAAAAGCTCTTCCCAATGTAATGCTATGGTTTTTTTTTTTACAAAACCTCATTGCTCCAGTGTGCACAGACACATAGGATAACATTAGCAGCAGATTTAGAAACTCAAAACGCTAAAAACTCCTCTGGTGTGCCCCAGGCCTAAAAGTACATTTGATTCGTCCAGCTTGCAAGTTGCATGCGCAAAACTGGATGTGACCTCAGTGGCTCCAGCACCAGCTCTGCGTTTTACCTAAAATCACCGCCTCACATTCACATTTACAAGACTTTTCACGTGCCGCACCCCTCCTCTGGAAGCCACTTCCAAAACACATCTGTCACTCTCCAACCTTTGAAATCTTTAAAGGAGTCATCAGGCAACCAAGATGAAAGCCGATTTAATAACCTGGGGCTCTCTCCAGTCCCTTGCAGCTGACATGTCCCACTTCGTAGCTCTGCTATCAGCCGCCGGCCCGAGGTCCCTTGCACAGTGTCTTGCCAGGAGTCCTCTACTGTGCCTGTGCAAGCATCGCTGTCAATCAAGACCGCGTTGTCCGCGGTTTACTGCGCTGGTGCCGAACTACTGCGTCTGCGCAGTACGCCACGTACAACGTGGGCTTGATTGACAGCGACGCTTCACGCAGGCGCAGTAAGGACGACCTCGTGGTCCTCCTCTGCACCGTGCGGGGACCTCGGGCCGGCGGCTGTGAACCGAGCTGTCAGCGTGGGACAGTCGGCTGCAAGGGGTTGGATAAAGCCCTGTGTAAGTAAATTGGCTTTCATCTTGTTTGCCTGATGATTCCTTCAAGCGGTCCCACAAAACTCACTTTTTGCCACAAGCACACGTTTTAACTTTGGCCATTCCCCCTTCAACCTCAGGTCAAATGATGCTCTTTACTAAACATAACCGAAAAAAACACTGCCTCTAGGTATACAAATTGTACATTACTCTGCCTCGTGTCTCCTCCCTATTCCTTTACATTGTAGGCGTGCAAGGGCATGGCTCTCTCACCCTTTTGTCTTGGAATTTCCTATTTATTTTGTTCAGCATGTTCTATATCTTACTATAATTATTATATCTACCAATTCTGTGTCATGTACAAACGTCAATCGCCCACACGTGCTTCCACCAATCTCTCCCTCCCCTACAAGTGCTGCCACCAATCCCTCCCTCCCCTACAAGTGCTGCCACCAATCCCTCCTTCCCCTACAAGTGCTGCCACCAATCCCTCCCTCCCCTACAAGTGCTGCCACCAATCCCTCTCTCCCCTACTAGTGCTGCCACCAATCCCTCTCTCCCCTACTAGTGCTGCCACCAATCCCTCTCTCCCCTACTAGTGCTGCCACCAATCCCTCCCTCCCCTACAAGTGCTGCCACCAATCCCTCCCTCCCCTACAAGTGCTGCCACCAATCCCTCCCTCCCCTACAAGTGCTGCCACCAATCCCTCCTTCCCCTACAAGTGCTGCCACCAATCCCTCCTTCCCCTACAAGTGCTGCCACCAATCCCTCCCTCCCCTACAAGTGCTGCCACCAATCCCTCCCTCCCCTACAAGTGCTGCCACCAATCCCTCCTTCCCCTACAAGTGCTGCCACCAATCCCTCCCTCCCCTACAAGTGCTGCCACCAATCCCTCCCTCCCCTACAAGTGCTGCCACCAATCCCTCCCTCCCCTACAAGTGCTGCCACCAATCCCTCCCTCCCCAACAAGTGCTGCCACCAATCCCTCCCTCCCCTACAAGTGCTGCCACCAATCCCTCCCTCCCCAACAAGTGCTGCCACCAATCCCTCCCTCCCCTACAAGTGCTGCCACCAATCCCTCCCTCCCCAACAAGTGCTGCCACCAATACCTCCCTCCCCTACAAGTGTTGGCACCAATTCCTCCCTCCCCAACAAGTGCTGCCACTAATCCCTCCCTACCCTACAAGTGCTGTCACCAACACCTCCCTCCCTCCCCTACAAGTGCTGCCACCAATCCCTCCTTCCCCTACAAGTGCTGCCACCAATCCCTCCCTCCCCTACAAGTGCTGCCACCAATCCCTCCCTCCCTCCCCTACAAGTGCTGCCACCAATCCCTCCCTCCCCTACAAGTGCTGCCACCAATCCCTCCTTCCCTCCTTCCCCTACAAGTGCTGCCACCAATCCCTCCCTCCCCTACAAGTGCTGCCACCAATCCCTCCCTCCCTCCCCTACAAGTGCCGCCACCAATCCCTCCCTCCCCTACAAGTGCTGCCACCAATCCCTTTCTCCCCTACAAGTGCTGCCACCAATCCCTCCCTCGCCAACAAGTGCTGCCACCAATCCCTCCCTACCCTACAAGTGCTGCCACCAATACCTACCTCCCCTACAAGTGCTGCCACCAATCCCTCCCTCCCTCCCCTACAAGTGCTGCCACCAATCCCTCCCTCCCCTACAAGTGCTGCCACCAATCCCTCCTTCCCCTACAAGTGCTGCCACCAATCCCTCCCTCCCCTACAAGTGCTGCCACCAATCCCTCCCTCCCTCCCCTACAAGTGCCGCCACCAATCCCTCCCTCCCCTACAAGTGCTGCCACCAATCCCTTCCTCCCCTACAAGTGCTGCCACCAATCCCTCCCTCCCCAACAAGTGCTGCCACCAATCCCTCCCTACCCTACAAGTGCTGCCACCAATACCTACTTCCCTCCACTACAAGTGCTGCCACCAATCCCTCCTTCCCCTACAAGTGCTGCCACCAATCCCTCCCTCCCCTACAAGTGCTGCCACCAATCCCTCCTTCCAACAAGTGCTGCCAACAATCCTCCCTCCCCTACAAGTGCTGCCACCAATCCATCCCTCCCCTACAAGTGCCGCCACCAATCCCTCCCACCCCTACAAGTGCTGCCACCAATCCCTCCCTCCCCTACAAGAGCTGCCACCAATCCCTCCCTCCCCTACAAGTGTTGCCACCATTCCATCCCTCCCCTACAAGTGCCGCCACCAATCCCTCCCTTCCCTACAAGTGCCGCCACCAATCCCTCCCTCCCCTACAAGAGCTGCCACCAATCCCTCCCTCCCCAACAAGTGCTGCCACCAATCCCTGCCTCCCCTACAAGTGCTGTCACCAATCCCTCCCTCCCCAACAAGTGCTGCCACCAATCCCTCCCTCCCCAACAAGTGCTGCCACCAATCCCTCCCTCCCCAACTAGTGCTGCCACCAATCCCTGCCGCTCCTACAAGTGCTGCCACCAATCCCTCCCTCCCCTACAAGTGCTGCCACCAATCCCTCCCTCCCCTACAAGTGCTGCCACCAATCCCTCCCTTCCCTACAAGTGCTGCCACCAATCCCTCCCTCCCCTACAAGTGCTGCCACCAATCCCTCCCTCCCCTACAAGTGCTGCCACCAATACCTCCCTACCCTACAAGTGCTGCCACCAAGCCCTCCCTCCCCTACAAGTGCTGCCACCAATCCCTCCATCCCCTACAAGTGCTGCCACCAATCCCTCCCACCCCTACAAGTGCTGCCACCAATCCCCCCTCCAACAAGTGCTGCCACCAATCCCTCCCTCCCCTACAAGTGCTGCCACCAATCCCTGCCTCCCCTACAAGTGCTGCCACCAATCCCTCCCTCCCCTACAAGTGCTGCCACCAATACCTCCCTCCCCTACAAGTTCTGCCACCAATCCCTCCCTCCAACAAGTGCTGCCACCAATCCCTCCCTCCAACAAGTGCTGCCACCAATCCCTCCCTCCCCTACAAGTGCTGCCACCAATCCCTCCCTCCAATAAGTGCTGCCACCAATCCCTCCCACCCCTACAAGTGCGGCCACCAATCCCTCCCTCCCCTACAAGTGCTGCCACCAATCCCTCCCTCCCCTACAAGTGCTGCCACCAATCCCTCCCTTCCCTACAAGTGCTGCCACCAATCCCTCCCTCCCCTACAAGTGCTGCCACCAATCCCTCCCTCCCCTACAAGTGCTGCCACCAATACCTCCCTACCCTACAAGTGCTGCCACCAAGCCCTCCCTCCCCTACAAGTGCTGCCACCAATCCCTCCATCCCCTACAAGTGCTGCCACCAATCCCTCCCTCCCCTACAAGTGCTGCCACCAATCCCTCCCTCCAACAAGTGCTGCCACCAATCCCTCCCTCCCCTACAAGTGCTGCCACCAATCCCTGCCTCCCCTACAAGTGCTGCCACCAATCCCTCCCTCCCCTACAAGTGCTGCCACCAATACCTCCCTCCCCTACAAGTTCTGCCACCAATCCCTCCCTCCAACAAGTGCTGCCACCAATCTCTCCCTCCCCTACAAGTGCTGCCACCAATCCCTCCCTCCCCTACAAGTGCTGCCACCAATCCCTCCCTCCAACAAGTGCTGCCACCAATCCCTCCCTCCCCTACAAGTGCTGCCACCAATACCTCCCTACCCTACAAGTGCTGCCACCAAGCCCTCCCTCCCCTACAAGTGCTGCCACCAATCCCTCCATCCCCTACAAGTGCTGCCACCAATCCCTCCCACCCCTACAAGTGCTGCCACCAATCCCTCCCTCCCCTACAAGTGCTGCCACCAATCCCTCCCTCCCCTACAAGTGCTGCCACCAAACCTTCCCTCCCCTACAAGTGCTGCCACCAATCCCTCCCTCCAACAAGTCCTGACACCAATCCCTCGCTCCCCTACAAGTGCTGCCACCAATCCATCCCTCCCCTACAAGTGCTGCCACCAATCCCTCCCTCCCCTACAAGTGCTGCCACCAAACCTTCCCTCCCCAGGGTAAAATGATAACTTCACTTCTATGTCTAAGTACAGATTTTTAAAATCACATGATGGGACCGATTTAATTCACTTAAAGAGACTCCGTAACAAAAATTGCATCCTGTTTTTTATCATCCTACAAGTTCCAAAAGCTATTCTAATGTGTTCTGGCTTACTGCAGCACTTTATACTATCACTGTCTCTGTAATAAATCAATGTATCTTTCCCCTGTCAGACTTGTCGGCCTGTGTCTGGAAGGCTGCCAAGTTCTTCAGTGTTGTGGTTCTGCTATGAACTCTCCCTTCCAGGCCCCTCTATGCACACTACCTGTGTGCTATTTAGATTAGGGCAGCTTCTCTCTCATCTTTTACAAGCTGGATAAATCCTCCTCTGAGCTGGCTGGGCTTTCACATACTGAAGAATTACATACAGGCAGAGCTGTCTGCACTCTGCAGGAAGAAACAGCCTGACACTTCAGTGGAAGATAGCTGCAGGGGGAAAGAAACACACAAATGATCTCTTGAGATTAAAAAGGAAGGGTGTATACAGCCTGCTTGTGTATGGATGTATTTTCTATGTGTGGACATACTGTACATCAACCTACTTCCTGTTTTGGTGGCCATTTTGTTTGTTTATAAACAAACTTTTTAAAACAGTTTTTAACCACTTTTAATGCGGCGAGGAGCGGCGAAATTGTGACAGAGGGTAATAGGAGATGTCCCCTAACGCACTGGTATGTTTACTTTTGTGCGATTTTAACAATACAGATTCTCTTTAATCTCCACATTTTCTCCTAGGGGATATTTTTACACCTTATCAATAAAATTACTTTTAAGCCACCAGCAAGCAAGACAATACACTTGACAGGTCTTTTTTACTGACTTTTTGGTACTTTGCAGAGTACTGCCTGAAAAGTTATTTTACACAAAAGATGAAAAATTATCTCCTAGGAGAAACTTAGAAGACAAAGTGAATTGGATGTGTCCACAGCCCAGGATCCCCGGAATCGGCCATTTCCCACGATTGCAGGTTTCCTTTAAGCACTGAGAGCTGAGGGCCTCAGTGGTGTCATGAAGATTTTGTCCCGAAGGATCGAATCCTCGTATCCATCCTCTCGGTCCTATCAGGTCTTCTCACCAATCTAGGAATGTTGATTGCGGCATTTGATGTATTGTGGAGATATTCCGCCCAGCTGAAGGGTTATCTTTATTTCGAGAGTTACAGGAACAATGAAACGTTGAAGGCGTTTGAAGGTTCGGCACGCAGGACCGCCTGGAATTTATGAGTAATTATGTTATCTCTGCTAACTGCTTTAACCTTCATGGTTTTATTCCGGAGTCATGAACCACCCTTGTACCCTCAGGTAAGCGGTTTCATTTCTTGAAATCTATGCGGGCGCTTACCAGAAGCTGTGACACTACAAGTCTCAGCAATACCAACCAGAGATTAAAGAGGACCTGTAACCAAGAATTGGACTTCTTCCCCATCAGTGGCTGATACCCCCTTTCCCATGAGAAATCTTTTCCTTTTCTCAAACAGATCATCAGGGGGCGCTGTATGGCTGATACTGTGGTGAGACCCCTCCCACGGTGTGATGTCAGGACCATGGTCCTGACAGTTTCCTGTCTGTGAACTTTGTTGCATTGTGGGAAATAACGGCTTTTCTCAACTGCCAAGAAAGCAGTATCTCCCTCTGTGCATAGAACTCTCAGTAACAAACGTTCCGTACAGATCACCTGGCAGGACTAAAGATGTCGCCATCAGTGATACATTTCAGAATGTAAATCAGGGAGCAGAAATATTTTACAATGGCCAAACACTGACTAAATAATCTATAAATTAATATTATAAAAAAGAAGCAATCTTATTCATTATGTTATTTTCCCTACAGTTTCCTGTAACGTAGAAAACAAAAAAGTTGCATACTTCCGTCAGTGGGGGATAAGCCTTTGGATCCTCCAGAGGCTTCCGGAATCCACCAGGGGCCCCTCCGCTACCGGCTGGAATACTCTTCATCTTCGCGGCTGTGCTCCTCTACCCTTACGAGAGAAGCTGCACTGCACAGAGAAAAAAAAACTCAACCTGGGGTCCGAGGACCAATGGGGGTACGTTGTCACCTGTCAAGGGGTTTCTCAGGGGCCGCAGACAAAATGGCAGGTCTCGCCCCCAGTTTTGTAGGTGGTGCGTCCAGCACGGCTGCGGGAGCATCAGCGGCAGTGAAGCAGAAGGGCTATGGGAAAATGGCGCCTGAAGCCCAGCAATGGAGACTATTCGTGTCTTGAGTGCTGGGCTTCAGGCGCCATTTTCTAGCAGCCCTGAACTGCCTGTCAGCCAGAGCTGCTGTAATTACAACCCGGGAGCGATGCTGGAGGACAGAGTCAATTGTTTTTATTTTCAGGTGCCACTGCCACCACTAACACCAGGGATATTAGGGGGCACTAACTCAGGGGAAGGAGAAATAAAGGGAAATGCTGCCTTATGTGTTTTTATAAGCGGAAAATGTTGCCTATTTATGTGTATTTGGGGTGAAACACTGCCTTATTACATGAATTTCAGGGGCAGCACTGCCACACTACATGTTTTTTGGGAGGAAACTGGCACGTTATGTGTATTTTCTGGGAACCGCTGCCACATTATGGGCCTGATTCACAAAGCGGTGCAAAGTGTTTGCACGCCAGTGAAAAGCCCTTTATCACGCCTAAACTCAGTTTAGGCATGATAAGAAGAAACTCGAGCGAATTTTCCGGGCTCATTAAGCCCTATGGGACTTTGCAAAACGCGCACGCGCAAAACTTTGCGCACGGGACTTTGCGCGCGATAATCAGCACAAATCGGTGCTAACTCAGCGGTGCACAGCTTATCATGCCTAAAGTATTTTAGGCGTGATAACTGAGTTATCACCGCTTTGTGAATCAGGCCCAATGTGTATTTTGGGGAAACGCTACCAAATTATATGTATTTTTTGGGGGAAACGCTGCTACATTATGTGTATTTTGTGGGGAAACGCTGCTGCATTATGTGTATTTTGTGGGGAAACGCTGCTGCATTATGTGTATTTTGGGGAAACGCTACCAAATTATATGTATTTTTTGTAGGGAAACGCTGCTGCATTATGTGTATTTAGTGGGGAAACGCTGCTGCATTATGTGTATTTTGTGGGGAAACGCTGCTGCATTGTGTATTTTGTGGGAAACGCTGCTACATTATGTGTATTTTGTGGGGAAATGCTGCTGCATTATGTGTATTTTGTGGGGAAACGCTGCTGCATTATGTGTATTTTGTGGGGAAACGCTGCTGCATTATGTGTATTTTGGGTGAAACGCTGCTGCATTATGTGTATTTTGGGTGAAACGCTACCAAATTATATGTATTTTTTGTGGGGAAACGCTGCTACATTATGTGTATTTAGTGGGGAAACGCTGCTGCATTATGTGTATTTTGTGGGGAAACGCTGCTGCATTATGTGTATTTTGTGGGGAAACACTGCTGCATTATGTGTATTTTGTGGGGAAACGCTGCTGCATTATGTGTATTTTGTGGGGAAACGCTGCTACATTATGTGTATTTTGTGGGGAAACACTGCTGCATTATGTGTATTTTGTGGGGAAACGCTGCTGCATTATGTGTATTTTGTGGGGAAACGCTGCTGCATTATGTGTATTTTGTGGGGAAACACTGCTGCATTATGTGTATTTTGTGGGGAAACACTGCTGCATTATGTGTATTTTGGAGGAAACGCTGTTGCATTATGTGTATTTTGTGGGGAAACACTGCTGCATTGTGTATTTTGTGGGGAAACGCTGCTGCATTATGTGTATTTTGTGGGGAAACGCTGCTGCATTATGTGTATTTTGTGGGAAACGCTGCTACATTATGTGTATTTTGTGGGGAAATGCTGCTGCATTATGTGTATTTTGTGGGGAAACGCTGCTGCATTATGTGTATTTTGTGGGGAAACGCTGCTGCATTATGTGTATTTTGGGTGAAACGCTGCTGCATTATGTGTATTTTGGGTGAAACACTACCAAATTATATGTATTTTTTGTGGGGAAACGCTGCTACATTATGTGTATTTAGTGGGGAAACGCTGCTGCATTATGTGTATTTTGTGGGGAAACGCTGCTGCATTATGTGTATTTTGTGGGGAAACACTGCTGCATTATGTGTATTTTGTGGGGAAACGCTGCTGCATTATGTGTATTTTGTGGGGAAACGCTGCTACATTATGTGTATTTTGTGGGGAAACACTGCTGCATTATGTGTATTTTGTGGGGAAACGCTGCTGCATTATGTGTATTTTGTGGGGAAACGCTGCTGCATTATGTGTATTTTGTGGGGAAACACTGCTGCATTATGTGTATTTTGTGGGGAAACACTGCTGCATTATGTGTATTTTGGAGGAAACGCTGTTGCATTATGTGTATTTTGTGGGGAAACACTGCTGCATTGTGTATTTTGTGGGGAAACGCTGCTGCATTATGTGTATTTTGTGGGGAAACGCTGCTGCATTATGTGTATTTTGTGGGGAAACACTGCTGCATTATGTGTATTTTGGAGGAAACGCTGCTGCATTATGTGTATTTTGTGGGGAAACACTGCTGCATTGTGTATTTTGTGGGGAAACGCTGCTGCATTATGTGTATTTTGTGGGGAAACGCTGCTGCATTATGTGTATTTTGTGGGGAAACGCTGATGCATTATGCGTATTTAGTAGGGAAACGCTGATGCATTATGTGTATTTTGTTTGGAAACGCTGCTGCATTAAGTGTATTTTGTGGGGAAACACTGCTGCATTATGTGTATTTTGTGGGGAAACACTGCTGCATTATGTGTATTTAGTGGGGAAACGCTGCTGCATTATGTGTATTTTGTGGGGAAACGCTGCTGCATTATATGTATTTTGTGGGGAAACGCTGATGCATTATGTGTATTTCGTGGGGAAACGCTGCTGCATTATGTGTATTTTGTGGGGAAACGCCGCTGCATTATGTGTATTTAGTGGGGAAACGCTGCTGCATTATGTGTATTTTGTGGGGAAACGCCGCTGCATTATGTGTATTTAGTGGGGAAACGCTGATGCATTATGTGTATTTAGTGGGGAAACGCTGCTACATTATGTGTATTTTGTGGGGAAACGCTGCTGCATTATGTGTATTTTGTGGGGAAACGCTGCTGCATTATGTGTATTTTGTGGGGAAACGCCTCTGCATTATGTGTATTTAGTGGGGAAACGCTGCTGCATTATGTGTATTTTGTGGGGAAACGCCGCTGCATTATGTGTATTTTGTGGGGAAACGCTGCTGCATTATGTGTATTTTGTGGGGAAACGCTGCTGCATTATGTGTATTTAGTGGGGAAAACGCTGCTGCATTATGTGTATTTTGTGGGGAAACGCTGCTACATTATGTGTATTTTGTGGGGAAACGCTGCTACATTATGTGTATTTTGTGGGGAAACGCTGCTGCATTATGTGTATTTAGTGGGGAAACGCTGCTACATTATGTGTATTTTGTGGGGAAACGCTGCTGCATTATGTGTATTTAGTGGGGAAACGCTGCTGCATTATGTGTATTTTGTGGGGAAACGCCGCTGCATTATGTGTATTTAGTGGGGAAACGCTGATGCATTGTGTATTTAGTGGGGAAACGCTGCTACATTATGTGTATTTTGTGGGGAAACGCTGCTGCATTATGTGTATTTTGTGGGGAAACGCTGCTGCATTATGTGTGTTAGAGATGGGGCTGTTATTGGGGAAGATGGGTCTGATATTGGGGAAGATGGGACTGATATTGGGGAAGATGGGACTGATATTGTGGAAAGATGGGACTGATATTGGGAAAAGACGGGGCTGATATTGGGGAAGATGGAACTGATATTGGGGAATATGGGACTGACATTGGGGAAATATAGGACTCATATTGGGGAAAGATGGGACTCATATTGGGGAAAGATGGGACTCATATTGGGGAAAGATGGGACTCATATTGGGGAAAGATGGGACTCATATTGGGGAAAGATGGGACTCATATTGGGGAAAGATGGGACTGATATTGGGGAAAGATGGGACTGATATACTGATATTGGGGAAGAAGGAACTGATATTGGGGAAAGATGGGACTCATATTGGGGAAAGATGGGACTGATATACTGATATTGGGGAAGAAGGAACTGATATTGGGGAAAGATGGGACTCATATTGGGGAAATATGGGACTGATATTGGAGAAGATGGGACTGATATTGGGGAAGATGGGACTGATATTGGAGAAGATGGGACTGATATTGGAGAAATATGGGACTGATATTGGAGAAATATGGGACTGATATTGGAGAAGATGGGACTGATATTGGGGAAGATGGGACTGATATTGGAGAAGATGGGACTGTTATTGGAGAAATATGGGACTGATATTGGAGAAATATGGGACTGATATTGGAGAAGATGGGACTGATATTGGGGAAGATGGGACTGATATTGGGGAAAGATGGGACTGATATTGGGGAAGACGGGACTGTTATTGGGGAAGACGGGACTGATATTGGCGGAAACACGGGACTGATATTGGGGAAGATGGGACTGATATTGGGGAAAGATGGGACTAATATTGGAGAAGATGGGACTGATATTGGGGAAAGATGGGACTGATATTGGCGGAAACACGGGACTGATATTGGGGAAGACGGGACTGATATTGGGGAAAGATGGGACTGATATTGGGGAAAGATGGGACTAATATTGGAGAAGATGGGACTGATATTGGGGAAAGATGGGACTGATATTGGGGAAGATGGGACTGATATTGGGGAAGACGGGACTGATATTGGGGAAAGATGGGACTGATATTGGGGAAAGATGGGACTAATATTGGGGAAAGATGGGACTAATATTGGAGAAGATGGGACTGATATTGGGGAAAGATGGGACTGATATTGGGGAAAGATGGGACTAATATTGGGGAAAGATGGGACTAATATTGGAGAAGATGGGACTGATATTGGGGAAAGATGGGACTGATATTGGGGAAAGATGGGACTGATATTGGGGAAAGATGGGACTAATATTGGGGAAAGATGGGACTAATATTGGAGAAGATGGGACTGATATTGGGGAAAGATGGGACTGATATTGGGGAAAGATGGGACTAATATTGGGGAAAGATGGGACTGATATTGGGGAAAGATGGGACTAATATTGGAGAAGATGGGACTGATATTGGGGAAAGATGGGACTGATATTGGGGAAGATGGGACTGATATTGGGGAAGACGGGACTGATATTGGGGAAAGATGGGACTGATATTGGGGAAAGATGGGACTGATATTGGGGAAAGATGGGACTAATATTGGGGAAAGATGGGACTAATATTGGAGAAGATGGGACTGATATTGGGGAAAGATGGGACTGATATTGGGGAAAGATGGGACTAATATTGGGGAAAGATGGGACTAATATTGGAGAAGATGGGACTGATATTGGGGAAAGATGGGACTGATATTGGGGAAAGATGGGACTGATATTGGGGAAAGATGGGACTAATATTGGGGAAAGATGGGACTGATATTGGGGAAAGATGGGACTAATATTGGAGAAGATGGGACTGATATTGGGGAAGATGGGACTGATATTGGGAAAAGATGGGACTGATATTGGAGAAGATGGGACTGATATTGGGGAAAGATGGGACTAATATTGGGGAAAGATGGGACTAATATTGGAGAAGATGGGACTGATATTGGGGAAGACGGGACTGATATTGGAGAAGATGGGACTAATATTGGGGAAAGATGGGACTAATATTGGGGAAAGATGGGACTAATATTGGAGAAGATGGGACTGATATTGGGAAAGACGGGACTGATATTGGGGAAGACAGGACTGGTGAGTATAGACTTTTTCATGTGAACTTGTCCCCTCCTTCTCCAGTGACAATGTGTCCGCTACAGACCATTGTAAACAAAAAAGAACAGTGAATGACTGGGGCACCGTAAAATGATATAATTACTACTAGGATGAAAGATAATGAAAGTTAAAAAAAAGCATGAATTAGAAAAAAAACCAGCTGTGCAGGGTTAAACCCCTCACCTTTAACGCTAGTGTCGCCGTCTGCTGTGACGGTGTGCCCAGAATGTGCCGGCAGGGAAGGGGTTAGCCGTTGGCCATTGTACAGCAGAGCGGCAGACTCTTTGAAGTGGTGTTTAGTAGTGTAAAGTTCATGGCTACCGCTGAGATTAAACATATGAGTGTCAGACGTATTTTCGATTTGCAGCGCACAAAAGGTGCATAAAACTCAGGACTCCTGGGAAAGGGACAAAACTGTGAAATCACCTTGATCCCTGGATTTCTACAGTGTTACAAGCTCTTGGGGTTTACAGCTTAATATGAACAGAAAAATATTAAAAGAAGAAATATTGATGGATAGATAAACCAGGCAGACAGACAGACGGGGGCATTCACTAAACTTTATTGTACGCAGACTGCAGACAAAAAGTTTACCTGGATTATGCAAACTATGTATTCCACATTTAAATAGCGTATGAATATCCTATACAATAAAATGCAAGTGTCCTTGCGTCATCAGCTGAATGGTTGTGTGTCCCTGTCTTTTTTGTACTGAGCATGTGCGCAGCCAGGGCAGTTAGGACACAGGGCCGGATCTCACAGTTTGCTGGGTGTGGTTCACAGAGGTTCTCATTGCATTGTGGGAAATAACAGCTTTTTCCAGCTGCCAAGCAAGCATCTCCCTGTGTGCATATAGTTCAGACAGTGGTGGGGAACGAACAAGTGGGACGTGTATGTGCGCGCATTGCGGGGATAGCGGCTGTGACCTAGCGCCCGTTTTTGTAATGGGCGGGCCTTTTTACTGGTATATAATAATAATAAGGTGGCCACACATTCCTTACGGATTCGATTAATCCACTGGGAATCGGTTCTTCAAAATGTCAGATCGAACGATTTTTGATCGATTTTGACTAAAAATTGATCTAAAGAATCGAGCGGACATGATGGAAAATTTAAAACAATCAGGGCGGGGCAAGAGCATTGGCAGATAGATTGGCCATAGCTTTGCACTGCATCAAACAGAGCAGCGCTGCAGTTTGATCGATTTTCATTAGATCCCCTGCAGGAATCCAATGAAAGTTGATGTGTAGTGTATGGTATCAGTCGATTCCTTCTGAATCAGTAAGGAATCTATTGTTTTGGAGCATTACTTGAAAATCTATAAGTGTATGGCCAGCTTAAATGCCGGCAATTCGATTTGCACAGAGAAATCAAAAGTTTTTTCTCATTTGTTCGAGTAATTTGATTGCATGTCCCATTTTTGTTTAATAAAAAAGATTGGGAGTGGTCAAGTTAACGTCAACGACAGATTTATACTATTGCCCCTCTAGGCACTGTTTTACAGCAGGCACTGACCAGCAGTTCTCCGCACATCATAACCCTAAGGGCTATACTTGTATACTATACTGTCCTGATGACTTCAGTTAGGTTATGGATCGCCTCAGATTTGGGCCCTGGCAATTTTTTTTTTCAAATTGGCAGTAAGACTCTAGCAATGCCTACCTGCATGGCCACAACCGACCCAAGCTCAGCAGCCATGGCCTGATTGGTGGCTGCTGAGCTGGGGGCGGGCCCCAGCCACAAAGGCAAAGCTTGCCGAAGAGCTTCAGCAGTCTCCGGAAACATGGCCACCGCAATACTGCCAAATAGAGTGTCAGAGCATCTCCTGTGCCCTGAAGTCGTCAGGACAGGCATGTCTTTAAGTCTATGCCCCATCCTCATTCAGACTGAGACTCATTGGCAGACTCTGTAATATTGGCCTCAAGTACTCTAACCTTTTCCGGACCGCCGCATGTAAATCCTACGCCGCACTTGTGGCTGTCTAAGCCTGATGAGGCGTAGGATTTACACCGCCTACGGTTTCCGCTCCTGACGCAATCGTGTGCACCCGAGAGGGGAGATTAAGCTGTCATATGACAGCCGACATCTCCCCTCAGTGATCAGCAGCCCTCGCAATTGGCTCCTGATCACATGATCACTACGATCGCCGGCGGACCATAGTAATTACCAATAAAGCTGTGGCGGTCTGAGGGGGAGAAGAGGATCCACTCACCTTCCAGATGTTCCCCCGGCAATTGGCACCCCCCTCCGCTCTGGCCGGCATTTCTGCTCGCTCTGACATAAGTGCTGGGTCCCGGCTTGATGACATCATCAAGCCGCAACCCGGAACTTAATGTCAGCGTGAGTGAGAATGCTGGCCAGAGCGGAGGGGGCTAGAGACAGTGGCGTAGCAATAGGGGTTGCAGAGGTAGCAACCGCATCGGGGCCCTTGGGCCAAAGGGGCCCCATGGAGCCCTTCCTCAACCAAAGTATTAACTGTTTATTGGTCCTGTGGCGGTAATAATCTATATATATATAATCGGATGTGTGTGTTTGTGTGTGTGTAGTGTGTGTGTGTGTGTGTATGTGCCGCGATCACGCGAAAACGGCTTGACCGATTTGAACGAAACTTGGTACACAGATCCCTTACTACCTGGGATGATATGTTCTGGGGGTCTCGCCGCCCCCCTGCACACCTGGGCGGAGCTACAAACACCCAATCAGATTTCACCCATTTAAGTCAATGGAAAAAATGTAAAAGGCTGCCATTCTCACAGTAATCAAGCCAGAGTCCCCACACTTTGCACAGTGGGTCACTTGGTGACCGAGGTTACAAATCCAGGAAAAGTGGGCGGAGCATAAAACTGCCAATCAAATTTCAGCCGTTCATTTTACATGGTAAAATGTAAACTGCAGCCATTCTTAGACTGTTAATCGCAGGGTTCTCAAACTTGCCACACTTGGTCACTGGGTGAATGCGATTAAGATTCAAGAAAATGGGTGGAGCTTACAACAGCCAATCAAAATTCACCTATTGATTTTCAAGGGGAATATTTAAACTGCTGCTATTCTTACACTTTTAATGGCAGAGACTTCAAACTTGCTACAGTCAGTCAGTGGGTGACTGGGGCGAGGCTTGCTACAGTCAGTCACTAAAGGGGCAGGGCCACATACAGCCAATCAGATTTCCTTGGTGGATAAACTGCTTCAAATCACACATTTTTGATGCCAGGAACCTGAAAACTCACACACTTGGTCACTTGGTGACTGTGTGTCAAGGTTACAAAAAGTGGGCGGAGCTAAAAACAAATTTCACTGGAAAATATAAACTGCAGCCATTCTTACACCGTTAATGGCAGGGTTCTCAAACTTTGCACAGTTGGTCATTGGGTGACAGATTAGGATTTTGGAAGGTGGGTGGAGTCTACAACAGCCAATAAAAATTCACCTTTTGATTTTCAAAGGGAATGTTTCATCTGCTACCATTCTCTTATACTGGTAATAGCAGATGCCTCAAACCTGGTACAGTTGGTCACTGGGTGACTAGGGTCCAAATTCAGGAAGGGGGCGGGGCCACAAAGAGCCAGATTTGTTTATTTTTCAATGGGAATATACAAAGTATTGATACCAAGGACCCCAAAGCTGATAAACTTGATGATTGAGTGACTGTATGTCAAGGTTAGAAAAAGTGGGCGGTGCCAACAACTTCATTTTTTACATTGCAGGGTTCCCAAACTTTACACAATTGGCCACTGGGTGACTGGGATGAATATTCAGAAATGTGGGTGGAGCCTACAACAGCCAATCAAAATGTACCTATTGATTTTCAAGGGGAATATTCACATTGCTACCATTCTTAGACTGTTAGTGGCAGAGGCCTCAAACCTGATACAGTCAGTCATTGGGTGACTGGGGTCCAAATTCACTAAAGGGGTGGAGCCACAAACAGCCAATCAGATTTGTTAGATTGATTTCAGTCATTCTGTTATTGGCAGGGTTCTCAAACGTGACACAGTTGGCCACTGGGTGACTGGGACTAATATTCAGAAAAGTGGGTGGAGCCTACAGCAGCCAATCAAAATTCACCTTTTGATTTTCAAGGGGAATATTTACATTGCTGCCATTCATGCACTCTCAATGGCAGAGGCCTAACATCTGCTACAGTCAGTCACTGGGAGACTGGGGTTTAAATTCTGAAGGTAGCGGGCCAAAAAACAGCCAATCAGATTTGTTTAATTTCAATGGTAAAATGCAACTTATTGATGCCAAACACCCCAAAGCTCATAAACGTGGTCATTAAGTGAATGTATGTCAAGATTAGAAATAGTGGGCGGAGCCAAAAACAAATAACTTTTTACATGGGGAAATGTAAACTGCAGCTTTTCTTACACTGTTAATGGCAAGGTTCTCAAACTTCACACAGTTGGTCACTGGGTGACTAGGATTAATATTTGGAAAAGTAGGTGAAGCCTACAAGAGCCAATCAAAATTCACCTATTGATTTTCAAGGGGAATATTGAAACTGCAGCCATTCTCACACTGTTAATGGCAGAGGCCTCAAACCTGCTACAGTCGGGCGTTAAGTGTTTGGGGTTCAAATTCAGTAAAGGGGCTGAGGCAAAAACAGCCAGATTTCTTTGCTGGATAAACTACTTCCATTAGCACAATTTTGATGCCAGGAACCCAAAAGCTCACAAACTTGGTCATTGAGTAGTGACTGTGTCAAGGTTACAAAAAGTGGGTGGAGTTAAAAACAGATTTTTCTGGGAAATTGTAAACTGCAGCCCTTCTTCATTGTTAATGGCAGGGTTCTCAAACTTAGCATAGCTGGTTACTGGGTGACTGGGATTAATATTCAGAAAAGTGGGTGGAGCCTAAAAATGCCAATCAAAAATCACATGTCACTTTTCAAGGAGAATATTAAAATTGCTGCCATTCTTGCACTGTTAATGGCGCAAGCCTCAAACCTGGTACAGTTGGTCATTGGGTCACTGAGGTTCAAATTCAGAAAAGGGACAGAACCACAAACAGTTAATCAGATTTGTTTCATTTCATGGGAAAATACAAATTATTGATGCCAAGGACCCCAAAACTCACAAACTTGGGCATTGAGTAGTGACTTTGTGTCCAGGTTACAAAAAGTGGGCGGAGCCAAAAACAAATTTCACTGGGAAAGTGTAAACTGTAGCCATTCTTACACTGTTTATTTCAGGGTTCCCAATCTTTGCCCTGATGGTCACTGGGTGACTGAGATTAATATTCAGGGAAGTGGGTGGAGCCTATAATAGCCAATCAAAATTCACCTGTTGATTTTCAAGTGGAATATTTAAATTACTGCCATTTTTACACTGTTAATAGCAGATGCCTCAAACCTGCTACAGTTGGTCATTGGGTGACTGGGGTTCAAATGCAGGAGAGGGGTGGAGCCACAAACAGCCTATCCGATTTGTTTAATTTCTATGGGAATATACAAATTATTGATGCAAAGGACCCCAAATCTCACAAACTTGGTCATTGAGTGTTTGTGTGTTAGGGTTAGAAAGTGGGCAGAGTCAACACCAGTCAAATACATACCCGGGCAACGCCGGGTCATCAGTGGGTGGAGACAAATACAAATTTCACTGGGAAAATGTAAACTGCAGCAATTCTGTTAATGGCCGGGTTTTTAAACGTTGCACAGTTGGTCACTGGGTGACTGGGATTAATATTCAGAAAAGTGGGTGGAGCCTACAAAAGTGAATCAAACTACACCTATTGCTTTTCAAGGGGAATATTTAATTGCTACGATTCTTGCACTGTTAATGGCACAGGCCTCAAACCTGGTACAGTTGGTTATTGGGTGACTGGGGTTGAAATTCAGAAAAGGGGGTGGAGCCACACACAGCCAATTAGATTTGTTTCATTTCAATGCAATTTATTGGTGCCAAACAATGCAAAGCTCACAAACTTGTTCAGTGAGTAATTGTGTGTTAGGGTTAGAAAAAGTAGGTGGAGCCAACACCAGCCAAATACATACCCGGGCAACGCCGGGCAATCAGCTAGTCACTTATATAGATGCTGCTCCCTCTATAGATGCTTCTCCCTCCAATGCAGCTGCTCGTGACTCCCTCCAATCCAGCTGCTCGTGAATGGTCAGATACCGATTTAGTGGCACTGCGTACTGCGTAATTTATTTAAATTACAGGATGAGAGTGACACAGGAGGGGTGGATTGGTGGTTAAGCCCTCCCCCACCCTGTGGTTATCACCCTCAACTGCAGGATATTGGTCTATTTAACAGATCCAAGAGATTTCCCCCGTTCACGCTCTGCCCTAAATTAAAGACATTTATATCAGTAGTGGAGAAGGATTTGAGGGATGTAGACAAGAAGATTGTGCGGCACAGCAATTTAAGTGAGGAAGAGCAATGTGCTATCACTGAATTGTCGGCACAAAATCGGTGGACTATTAAGCCCGGCGATAAAGGCGGCAATGTGGTGGTTATGACCACTCTAGCCTATAGGGATATGTGTCTTGAAATCCTCAGTGTGCGTGATTGCTATATGAGGGTCTCCCCCTCGAGGGCCACACGTTGCCAAAAGGAACTTTTTGCTCTTATAGATGACGCCATTGAACGTGACGTCATAGACAGACATTTTTGAAGGTTGTGGATCCGATCACTCCCACTTTTTATGCACTTCCCAAAGTGCATAAGAACTCTATTAAAGAGGAATATAACCCTGCATTTCAACTTTGCTCTAAAACATTATTTACAGTATATTATATGCAACCAGCATTTTTTTTTTTACTAGACCAGCATTGGAAGGGTTACACAGGGCTTTAAAGTTCCTGGAGATTTCTGCAGATGCATCCGAAGCTCAGATAGTTACATTTTGTTTACATAAATGTATCTAAGTGTTGAATGTGACTCACTCTCTCTGACTGAGCTGGAGGACAGCCAAAGTGTGTAACATTCAACACTTAGATACATTTATGTAAACAAAATGTAACTATCTGAGCTTCGGATGCGTCTGCAGAAATCACCAGGAACTTTAAAGCCCTGTGTAACCCTTCCAATGCTGGTCTAGTAAAAAAAAAATGCTGGTTGCATATAATATACTGTAAATAATGTTTTAGAGCAAAGTTGAAATGCAGGGTTATATTCCGCTTTAAACTACCGGGGCGCCCTATCGTTTCTGGTTGGGGGTCTTTGACTGAAAAGTTGATTGTGTATATTGATCGTCATCTTCAGCCTCATGTCAAGTGCCTTCCTTCCTATATTCGGGATACCCTGCATCTCCTCCAGCTTTTGGATGGGATGCAGGTGCCCGTAGGTACGGTGCTTGTGGCTCTTGATGTGGAGGCCCTCTACTCGAGCATCCCGCATAATTTGGGGATTGATGCCGTTGATAGGTTCCTTAGTGAACTTGGGATACAACATGTGCCTCACAGTCTTTTTCTCTCATCCCTCTTGCGTTTTTTTTTTTTGCTACACAATAATATTTTCGATTTCGAGGAGTCCCACTACCTCCAGGTGCAGGGTGCGGCGATGGGCACGACCTGTGGGCTGGTCTTTAAGGGGGGTTAGGCACCCAGTACCCAAAGGGTTAAGGTTACCATACAAGGAACTGGTTCCAGATTGCCTCTTTTGCAGCTCTTGCTACATAACAGCAGGTATGCAGGGCCGGCCCTAGACTTTTTGCCGCCTGAGGCAAATTTTTTAAAAATTGCCACCGCCGCCCCCCCCCCCTTCTGGGGGCCGCCGAGCTGGAGGGGTAGCTGGCAGGACGGGGGTATTGGCCCAGCGGCAGGGAGGGGGGTCGGACCCCCCCCCCTCCCTTGCCTGGGTCCCCCGATCTGCGCTCCCCTCCAGCCTTAAATAGAAGCAGCCGCTATGTGTAAGAGGCACGGGCGGGGAGGACACTCACCTCTTCCCAGCGTGCGCTCCACTGACGTCACTTCCTGCAGCGTTGCAGGAAGTGACGTCAGTGGAGCGCACGCTGGAACGAGGAAGAGGTGAGTCCTCCCCGCCCGTGCCTCTTACACATAGCGGCTGCTTCTATTTAAGGCTGGAGAGGAGCGGAGGACGGGGGACTCAGGCGAGGGAGGGGGGGGGTCCAACCCGCCTCCCTGCCGCTGGCCCAATACCCCCGTCCTGCCAGCTACCCCTCCAGCTCGGCGGCCAGCTCCCCGCACCCACGGACGGGCGGGTGCCGCCCCTGGAAATTTGCCGCCTGAGGAAAAAGTTTCACCCCGCCTCATGAGCGGGCCGGCCCTGCAGGTATGATATCCTCAATGACTTTGCTGACTGCTTGTCCATGTTTGAACTTCATCCTGATACCCCCTTCCCATGAGAAATATTTACCTTTTGTGTAATAGTTCACCAGAGAGGTCTGTGTGGCCAATATTGAGGTAAAACCCCTCCCACTGTGTGATGTTTTATCCTAGGCTATGACAGTTTCCTGGCTGTGAACCTCTATGCATTGTGGGAGATGACTTGCTGTTGCCTCACTCCGTGCATAAAAAGAAAAAAAAACTCTTAGCCTATCACCTTCTTAGTGCAAGCTAACACCTCGTAACCATGTTTATAGATAAGGATATTTTGTGCTTTTTTTTTTTTTATTAAATACCCGCTGGATGTGCTACATGAACAAATTACACACCAAATCTCAATCATTTCTTGATTGATATTCTACTTTTAAACTTCTCACTTTGCTATTTCGTGTTTTATTATTATTTTTCCCTCTTACTAGACTTGCTCTTTAAAGAGGAGCTGTCCTGTCAGCCATACTATTTCAGAGAAAAAAAAAACAAGTATATAAATATTTGCTCTACTTACATAACATATGTATTGTACTGTCCATGTTTTGATTTTAATGATTTTTCTGTAGTAAATAAAAGAGAAAATCTTTCTTAGCATTTCCCATTTTAAGTGTGGCAATTTTTAAGCCAATCCTGATGTCATTTCCTCCCTTACTTTCCTCTGCCTGATTGTGTATGTGTTGCCCGCCCTTCACTATAGAAAGTGCATTGTCTCAGCATGAGAAATATTGGCCAATCAGAGAGGAACAGAGGTGTGGGAGGGGAAAACAGGAGGGAAAGAGGCTTCAGCCAATCAGTCTGCATTCGTTAAGTCTGAGGGGAAATAGAGAAGCATAAAAGGACAACCCAGCATGCCCTGCAACTTCCTTTTTGTGTACCAAATTGTGTGTGTACCAAATAAGAGTCAGGTAAACTGGGGAATGATCATTTATCAGCAAGAAAATGGAATAGTGATTTTAACTTTTGGATTGCCTGGTTAGGATCCCTATTACTGGTTTACAAGATAAAAACAAATAATTTATTTTTTATTTTATGCCCGACAGTTACACTTTAAATGATATTTAAGTCAAATTAAATAAACTAGCTTTACTAGCCCGGGACTTCTTCCAGCTCCTAGTGATCACTCTGTCCCTCACCAGAGTGCCGGTCTTCTCTTTGCTCCTGCTGGCAGGTTTTTGCCGATTATTGCTGACCCCGGCAGGTTGGCATCTTCTGCGCATGCGTGCGCCCCTGCTGCCTGAGCCCACGTCACTGGGAGTGTACAGCGTCTGCGCTGGAGGTCAGCGATACTTCAGAAGCTTCCAGCGGGACCAGAGAGATCAGAGCTGTGGCGAGGGACAAACATGACTTCTAGGGACTGGAAAAATCCCCAGGTAAGTAAAGGTAGTTCATTGAATTCTCTTTAGATATCCTTTAAAGAGACTCTGTAACAAAAATGTCATCCTTTTTTCTACTATCTTACAAGTTCCTAAAAATATTTTAATGTGCTCTGGCTTACTGCAGCACTTTCTACTATCACCATCTCTGTAATAAATCAACATATCTTTTCCCTGCCGGATTTGTCGCCATGTGTCTGGAAGGCTGCCAACTCTTCAGTGTTGTTGATGTGCTATGCACGCCCCCCCCCTCCAGGCCCCCTCTATGCACACTCCCGTGTGTGTTATTTAGATAAGGTAGCCTCTCTGCTCTCTTGTCAGTGAGAGAGGATAGCTGCCTGGATAAATCGTCCTTTGTTAGGCTGTGAAAGGAGCTGGCTGACACATACTGAGGAATTACAGACACTGGCAGAGCTGTCTGCAGGAAGAAACAATCAGCCTGTCACTCTTCAGGGGGAAGAAGGTAAACACACAAATGAACTCTTGAGATTCAAAAGGAAGGCTGTATAGAGCCTGCTTGTGCATGGATGTATTTTCTATGTGTGGACATGCTGTACATCAACCTACCGGTAATTCCGGTTTAGGTGGCCATTTTGTTTGTTTATAAACAAACTTTTGAAAACTATTTTTGACTACTTTTAATGTGGCGGGGAGCGGCGAAATTGTGACAGAGGGGAATGGGGGAGGTCCCCTAACGTACTGGTATGTTTATTTTTGTGCGATTTTAACAATACAGATTATCGTTAAGCCATTTTAACATTGTCCTCTCACGTCCAGTTTTACATTCAGCCAGCACAAGGAAGAGAAAAAGATTACAGACTGGAGCTGTGTGCCTCATGGGCTGGACTGTGGGCTGGACTGGGGGTGTCTTAGGATGGGTTGGGCTAGAGTTCCTCAGAGGTTGGGTTTGGGTATCAATCATGAAGAATTAAGTATTTATATCTTTCAGTTTTACTATTTCCATATTTGAAGTTTGTCCTAATATGCAATACTTATTTTTCACTCTAAATTTTTACACCAGCAAAACTAATGTCCAATAACTTTTTCCTCTTGAACTTAACTTCAGAAGCATTCTACACTAAAATAAAACAAATACTTCTAATAAAACCCAGAAGCGTTATCAATTTTCTCAAGGAAGTCAGACGCAGAGTGCAAATAATTTATGATTGGATGTTTTGTCACTTAAAGTAATTTAAGCTATTTTATTGATACTATAAATCTTCTACTTTATGCTTTTCATATTATTATCTTTGGATTTCACACACTATTCATCTATGTGAAGGAAATTCATGTGAAATATTTTCCCAGAAATTCTGCTGTTATTTGGACTACACATGACAAAGATTATACAGATAGAGAAGTTAAAATATAGAATCAGAGCGCACCGAAACGCTGCTGCCTTTGTGCTTTATTGAATAAGTATTTCATCGTGTCCTGAATTGGCCAAACGTGTCCCGAAATCTTGAAGAGCCAAAACTTTTACTCCGTAATGAGACTCTATTTGAACTTCCATTAATCAGCAAATACACCGTTAATATAAAAACCACATAAATTGGAAACCTCTATAGGTATTTTTTTAAAGGTTTGTTTTGTATTTTTATATATTTACATGGGCAGCCATCTCAGACCATCCATACACAGTAAAACATATAATTAATGTAACGGGAATATATAATTATTTTTTATAGGATATTTGTTTTACTGAATGTTTATATTTAGTGTAAAAAAACATAAAAAAGTAAAATATTTTTAATTGGAGGGATGATAACATTTAAAAATAAATGATTCATAATGTTCTCTGTGCAGAAGAGATTGTTGCTTTACTGCTGTAGTAAATACTGTATATTCTGGTATAAGACTACTTTTTAGCCCTTGAAAATCGTCTGAAAAGTTGGGGGTCGTCTTATACGCTGAGTGTCATTGATGCCGGGTGTTACCGCCTCTCAGATCTCCCTGCTGAGGGAGCGCAATCTATTCTTCCATACCGCTCTGATAAACAGGTAGACAAGTAGAGCTGACCAGTCTACTTAAAGAGAAACTCCGACCAAGAATTGAACTTTATCCCAATCAGTAGCTGATACCCACTTTTACATGAGAAAAATAATGATTTTCACAAACAGACCATCAGGGGGCGCTGTGTGACTGATTTTGTGCTGAAACCCCTCCCACAAGAGGCTCTGGTACCGTACGGTACTCTGGGCAAACTGCCACAATGTAACAATGTTCAGACAGGAAATAGCTGCTTACAGCTGTCTGTTAAAGCCAGACCAGCTCCATAATCTGCCCACAGTAACAATGTCACCATGTAAAACATGTCAGAATGTGAATCTGGGAGAGGAAAGATTTTACAATGAGCAAACACTGACTAAATCATGTATACATAATTATTGTAAAAATGAAGCACTTTTTTTATTACATTATTTTCACTGGAGTTCCTCTTTAAAGCGGACCCAAACCAAACATTTTTTTTTAATTGAAAATATTTAGTTGCACCACTCTGACACATACAAAGATAAATAAACACTCCTTCAAACCTATGAGCATTTCAGTGCATGCTTTTCACCCTTCTCTTTTCATAACTAGGGTTATACTGGGGACAGCCATTAGCAAATACTCCATTGCTGGACACCACAGTTTGCCGGATTTTGTCCGGCAATTTGAAAGGAAGGGAGGGGTTCCTACAATAAATGTAAAATATTTTATATTTGTCATCATGCAACCGAAAAAAGGCTGCTATTTATTATTATAATTTAGAAAATAGATTTTATTTCTGAAATCTTGTATTTTTAATTTGGGTCCACTTTAAGGAGAGTTGACCAATGCAACAAGTCAATTGACTATATACTGTTATATACTGGGTAACACATACAGTACAGCACCAGTATCTGTTCATACATAGCACCAGTACATGATTTTTTTATTTTTATTTTAATTTGGTGTGCGTTGGAAGAGGGGTAGTCTAAGTGATAATTTTAAACTTGTCAATAACATGCCTTTTAAGCCACCAGAAAGCAAAAAAATACTCAAAATAATTTTGATAGTACTTTTTCACTTACTTTTTGGTACTTTTTTAGTTAAAATTAGTTAAATTAAAGGTGAAAAATTATCTCCTAGGAGAAAACACAAGTGAAAAAGTGAATTGCATATGGCACAAGGGGCCCATATTATTATTGTTATTTTCTAAAGCGTCAACATATTTTGTGGCGCTGATATGCAATTTACTTTTTCTCCTGAGTAAACTCCCAGGAGATAATTTTCATATTATCTTAACAATAACATTCAAGCATTTTACAATTGAAAAAAGTACCTAAACGTTTTTGAAAAAGTACTATCAAAATTATTTGGAGTAGTTTCTTGCTTGCTGTTGGTTGAAAAGGCATTTTATGACAAGGAGCCATATGCAATTCACCTTTTCTCCTGGGAGATATTTTCACACCTTATCAATGTTTGTAGAAAAATTTATAAAATTAAAAAAAAAAATTGATTTTCTCTTCCAATCAAAGAAAAAAATATACTGTAGCCCCGCATGTTAGATTCATCAGTATGCCGAGTATAGGGGCCTCAGACTGGGCTTATGTTTGTGTATCCTTCAGAAAGGGGTCCGCAGTGACCCTGAAACATTGGAATGTATTTTTGGACGAAGCGATAGATATTAAAGTGAACCTCCAGACTAAAAATTGACTCAGCAGCACTGGAAAGGCCTGGTGTTTCTTTAACTGTTTCACAGCATCAGAACTTTTCTTCTCTTATACAAGCCTCATTTTTAGCTGCACAGAAAAAAACTGCCCGGGCATTTTTCCCCTAATGCTGTGCAAAGCATGATGGGATTTCTGATGTTGTTGTTCTCGTTCTGCAGTTTTGGTGCAATTTTTTTTTTTTTTTACATTTTGAATTTGACATTTGAAGCGTAGCACATGCAGCTGGGAGGGGTGATCAGGACACAGGACAGTTGGAAGTGTGTCTCCTGCTCCCTGTCACCTCCTTTCAACCAAAAAGATGGCTGCCCCCATGACAAAGATGGCAGCCCCCATGAATCACAAACATTTGCCTGTTCTTTTAAAACGGGGTATGTAAGAGATTATATTACCTATCTATTCTAATTAACATAACTAATGTAACTCAATGACAGTATGTTTGTTTAGGCTGAAGTTCCCCTTTAACTGAATTATTTAGAGTGCTCACTGGATTTTGTATCAGTTTATTTACAAGCTTCGCATGAATGCGAGAACAATAGGGGTGATCGATGAAATGCAAATAACTTTGTGTTGATGCAAATTTTAAACTAATTTTATGCAAAGCAGCATTTGATTGGTCCACTTTCAAGCTGCCTTAATTTGCCCAAAATTAGGATACACTCTGAATAATTAGCATAATGATTGACTAATTATTGAAGAGTAGACCACCACTAGTTTTAGATGATATTAGCCCTTACTGAATTCACTTTGGGCCCCAATTCAATTCACTTTTTTCTCATACGTAATATTTTTACATCCTATCAATTAAATGCCTTTTAAGGTGCGTACACACATGCGACTATAGTCGTTTGTAACGATCGTTCCCCGATCTTTACCAACGACGATCGTTACAAAAAATGAACCACCGACTATTAAGGCAAACGACGAACGAGCCAAATCGCTACAAAAGAAAGTTCTGTCTCGGCGGATTTTTCCCAACGACGATCGTTTGCAAAAGTAGTACATCGTTGGAAACGGTCGTTCGTACTAGGCTTGACATGCGCACTTCACTATTTCTCCCTGAAACTTCTCATTTTTATGCGCAAGCGCAATAGTTGCTTTACGTGATGTAACGTTCGTTCTAACGATCAGATCGTTACACACATTTAAAAACTAACTTTACTCAGGTCGTTCTTTCATCAATTAAAAGCTCGTTCGTCGTTCTCAACGAACGATCGTTGTCGCATGTGTGTACGTAGCATTGGGCCACCAGCCAGCAAGAAAATACTCAGAACAATTTGGTGTTGAAAAGTTTTTTTAAACAGAAGATGAAAAATTATCTCTTAGGAGAAAACTTAGGAGAAAAAGTGAATTGGATTGAGTTTGTTTTCTCCTAAGCTTTCTCCTAGGAGACCATTTTTCTTCTTCTGTTTAAAATACCTTTCCAGCACTCTTTAATTACAAAAGTACCACAGGGGCCTCAATTCACGGAGCTTTATCAAACACTTTATCGAACGTTTGATAATTTACCTCATGGGTAAAAGCTAATTTTGAATTCACTAAGGTGTGATAGATTTATTGAGCATTGTATCGATGAAACACTGGATAAATCTATAACACCTTAGTGAATTCAAAATTAGATTTTACTCATAAGGTAACTTATCAAATGTTCGATAAAGCGTTAGATAAAGCTTAGTGAATTGAGGCCAAAGTAGGTGAAACATACTGCCACAGTAATTGTTTACTAGTAATTGCCGAAGTGAATTAAATAAGGGCCAGCCCATGGGCCATGTGCAATTCACTTTTTCTCCTTAGTTTTCTCCAAATTGATATTTTCCCACCTCATCAATAAAATGCCTTTTAATTCCTCAGCAAGCAAGAAAATACTCAAAATTATTTTGACAGTACTTTTTCTATAACTTTTCATAATTTTTTAATTGCAATCTGCTGAAAAGTTATCTTAACCACTTTGTCCTCCTTGACGTATAAAAACGTCAAAGAGGACAGGCGCGCTCCCGCGGCCGATCATGCGCGTGCACGTGCACTCCCGGCCGCGGATTCGGTAGCCCAGGAATCAATGTATCGGGCTATGGTGCCCGATCACTGATTCCTCTTCCCCGCTGAAAAAGTGACAGCTTCTCTCGGAAGCTACGCTTTTTCTGAGACTATGTCCCTCTAAGCGTATATTGTACGCTTAGAGTGACGTCATGTAAACAAACTCAAGGTTGCCATCTTGTGGCCAAAGAGTAAAATTACATCTAAAAGTAAAAAAAGACTCTACACAAATTTTTCCCTAAATAAAACATTATTTACTTCCCACCCTCCCAAAAACACCCACATAAAATGTTTAATAAAAAAAACAAAAAACATTACAATTAAAAAAAAAAACACAAATATTTACCTAAGGGTCTAAACTATTTAAATATCTATGTAAAGATGAAATATTTCTATATATTTTTTTTTTATATAAGCTTGTAAATAGTAATTATGGAGGCATGTATTATTTTAAAACTATAATGGCCGAAAACTGAGAAATAATGAATTTTTTCCGTTTTTTTCTTATTCTTACTGTCAAAATGCATTTACAGTAAGGTAGCTCTTAGCAAAATGTACCCCCCAAAGAAAGCCTAATTGGTGGTGGAAAAAACAAGATATGGATCAGTTCATTGTGATAAGTAGTGATAAAGTTATAGGCGAATGAATGGGAGGTGAACATTGCTCGGATGCATAAAGTGAAAACGACTGAGAGCTTAAGTGGTTAAAGGACTTATGAGGCCAAATGACCCAAAAAAGTTAATTACCTGCATCATCTTTTAAGGCACGGAGGACGCCGTCCGCGGCCTCCGTGCCGATCCGCCGGGTCCCCCCGCTCATTAGCCCCCCAGGCCGGCTCCCTACCCCACGACCCGGGTCGGGCTCTCCTGCCTCTCCTAAAATGGCCGCAGCTCTAGGACCAACCCCCTGATCCACGCTACAGTGGCCATGAGCGGGGGGACCCGGCGAATCGGCACGGAGGGCGCGGACGGCGTTCTCCGGGCCTTAAAAGATGATGCAGGTAATTAATTTTTTTTGGTCATTTGGCCTCGTAAGTCCTTTAAAGGGGAACTTCAGCCTAAACAAACATCCTGTCATTAAGTTACATTAGTTATGTTAAATAGAATAGATAGGTAATATAATCTCTTACCCACCGTGTTTTAAAAGAACAGGCAAATGTTTGTGATTCATGGGGGCAGCCATCTTTCTCATGGGGGCAGCCATCTTTTTGGTTGCAAGGAGGTGACTGGGAGCATGAGACACAGTTCCAACTGTCCTGTGTCCTGATAACCCCTCCCAGTTGCACACACTAGGCTTCAAATGTCAAATTCAAAATGTAAAAAAAAAAAAAAGTTGCACCCAAACAGCAGAATGAGAACAACAACATCAGAAATCCCATCATGCTTTGCACAGCATCAGGGGAAAAAAGCCCGGGCAGTTTTCTTCTCTGCAGCTAAAAATGAGGCTTGTATAAGAGAAACAAAGTTCTGATGCTGTGAAACTGTTAAAGAAACACCAAGCCTTTTCAGTGCTGCTGAGTAGATTTTTAGTCTGCAGGTTCACTTTAAAGAAAAGATGAAAAGTTATCACCTCGGAGAAAACGCTAGGGCCCATATGCAATTGAATTTTTCTCCTGAGTTTTCTCCTAGGAGATAATTATTCATCTTAGATTTAAAATAATTTTTAGCACTTTGTAATGGAAAAAGTACTGACAAAATTATTTTAAGTATTTGATGCTTGTTGGTGGTTTTAAAGGCATTTTATTTACAAGTTGCGAAAATATCACCTTGGAGAAAACTCAGGTGAAAAAAAGTGAATTGAAAATGGCCCCAGGAGTTAGAGAGACACTGAAGTGAAAAAAAAAATGATGATATAATGATTTGTATGTGTAGTACAGCTAAGAAACAAAACATTAGGAGCAGAGGCATGAGTCTAATATTGTTTCCAGTACAGGAAGAGTTAAGAAAGTCCAGTAGTTATCAAAGCAAAAAAGCCATTGAGCTCCACGTCTTTCAAAGTCACAGAGAGCTCTGTCTTCTGAAGCTTGTTATCTCAACTGTCACAGTCACTGTATTTTCTTTTTCTCTCCAGAGGACAGGTCAATAGTTCACAAGACTGCTCTGTAAAATCATTTAGAATGCTGAGTAGTGTGCAAACTGCAAATATTGGAGAATGATGCAATGTTATTAAACACTATAAACCTGAAAATAAAAATATGAAAATATTTTCTTTGCTACTAATCTTCTAGTAATTATCTCTACTATACGTTGTATAAAAAATAATAGTACTTTTTTCACCAACTTTTGGGAACTTTTTCAGCTGTGAAATACTAAAAAAGTTATTTTCCAGAGAACACGAAAATTATCTCCTAGGAGATAACTCAGGAGAAGAAGTTAGTTGCATATGGGCGCATGTTTTAAAGAAATGACAGCTTATTGGTATGTCCCAGGCGTGGAGTGGTTGAGTCCAGTGCTTTGACATATAGCTCAGATACGCAGTCCTGTAGCAGTGTTGGTGGATGGTAAACATAACAGCCTTGAATAACATAGATTGTTATGGTTCTACATACCTGACCAAACATGGAGATAGATTGTTTTACAGCACGACATACTTGAAGTTTTATGCCGTCTTCATTTTCACTTTCATCATGGACACATCTAATGTCAGCGGTCTCCTTAAAGTGACTCTGCACTTTGTTACTGCCGAGTCCCTGGACTTGGATGAGAATTAAGCTATAGATTCGCCTATCATGTGACATCTCTCTGATCTCTGCAGGGGTGCAGAGGCCAAGCTATGATCAGCCCAGAAGAGTTAGAGGAGGGGCTGGAGCAGGAAGAGGTGTGGCATGAACAGGAACAGAGGAATGATAGAGGTAGGAGGGGGTGTGGCTTGATTTCTAAACCAGAAACTTCCGCCAAATTCAGGGGCTCTGGAAAACCTGTTAGCGACAGCAGCCAGCGTTGCTAAAGTAGTATGATGCCTAAACTACTGCTTGGCTCTGGTGTGGTTTTATTTGAAGAGACTTTGCTTAACCAGCCTGGCGTTCTATTAAGATCGCCAGGCTGGCGACCGGACGGGTTTTTTTTTAATAAAAAAAAACTATTGCATGCAGCCAACTTTGAAAGCCCACTAGAGGGCGCTCCTAATGCGTACTTCTGATCGCCTCCGGCTATCAGAAGTAACAAGAAGGGCCGCGATGAGCGGCCGTTCTTGTTTTGCTTTTCTCGTCGCCATGGCGACGAGTGGAGTGACGTCATGGACGTCAGCCGATGTCCTGATGTCAGCCGCCTCCGATCCAGCCCTTAGCGCTGGCCGGAACTGTTTGGTCCGGCTGGGCTCGGGCGGCTGTGGGATCCTCTTTCGCCACTGCACGCTGCACATCGCCGCGCTGCGGCGGCGATCAGGTAGCACACGCGGCTGGCAAAGTGACGGCTGCGTGTGCTCCTTTTTATTTGATGAGAATCGGCCCAGCAGGGCCTGAGCGGTGACCTCCGGCGGTGATGGACGAGCTGAGCTCGTCCATACCGCCAAGCTGGTTAAAGAGGAACGTTAACCAAGAATTGAACTTCACCCCAATCAGTAGCAGATACCCTCTTTCCCACGAGAAAGCTTTATCTTTTCTCAAATAGATCATCAGAGGGGTCTGTATGGCTGATATTGTGGTGAAACTCCTCCCACAGTGTGATGTCATGACCATGGTCCTGACAGTTTCCTGTCTGTGAACCTCATTGCATTGTGGGATATAATGGCTTTTTCCAACTGCCAAGCAAGTACTATATCCCTCTGGGCATATAACTCTCAGTAACGAACATTCCGCAGAGATCACCTGGCAGAACTAAAGATGTCATCACCAGGGATACATTTCAGAATGTAAATCAGGGAGAGGAAAGAATTTTACAATGGGCAAACACCGACTAAATAATCTGTAAATGAATATTGTAAAAAATAAGCTACTCTATTCATTGTTATTTTCACTACAGCTCTTCTTTAATTGAATACATTTATTTATAACATGAATATGATATTTCCCCAGATCAATGATGGATTTATGATTGATAGCTGAAATCGGCAGAGATTGGCAGCTTGATGTTTACAAATTTACGTTTTACAGGCCGTTTCTGGCCATTTTGGGGTCCCGGGCAAGAAAAATCACAGCCCACACAAATACGTTTGCAGGTGTCAATAATAAACTGAAATGATCAGAAATGATGTTGTTTCTCAAAGTCTATAAAGAAAACAGCAATAATTACAAGGCCAGGTACAACTCTCTAGCCTAAACTCACTTAACCTATATAACAAACTCTCCCTATAATTATTATAAAGGGTAGGTAGCCGCTTTGCTGCAGGGCCATACAACTCAAGACACAAGTGATTCCCCCTCCCCCTTTTCTGCCCACCAACAGAGCTTTCTGTTGGTGGGCTCTATTCGCTCCTAAAGTTTATTCTATTTTTATTTCTGTGTGGGTTTTTTGAATAAATATATCTCTTTTCTTTACATTTTTTTTTATTATCCCCTCCCTCCCACCCCCTGCCAGCCAATGACGGTGATCGGCTGTCATAGGCATCAGCCTACAACAGCCGATTGCATCTGTGCCTCCTGGGGGGACAGCCGTGTCATACAGCTGTCCCCAGTACAGCGCTGCTGTAGATCACAGCGCTGCTGTAGATCACAGCGTTGTACAATGTAAATAGACGGCGAAACCGTTTCGCCGTCTAACGGTCTCCTAGTGGCAATCGCCGCTGGGAAACTGATGACAGAGCAGAGCTCCGTCATTCAAGCAGGGATGTGCGCGCATCGGTGCACGCGATCCCCCACAATCTCCGCCCCCAGGACTTCACTCCAATTGCCATTGAGCGGTCCTGGAGCTGCTTCCCGCGTTCACACCAACTGGCGTGGAGTGGTTGGCAAGGAGGTACTACAACCTTTTCTTAATAGAACTAGAAGTTCTGTATAATCATTACATAAAGTTTGTTAAGAATAGCTAGGTGCCCCCTACTGCTTATCTACTGCTGTGACTATAGTAGGATTAGAGTGTGAGCTCCTCTGAGGACAGCCAGTGACATGACTATGTACTCTGTAATGTGCTGCAGGAGATGTCACTGCTATATAAATACATAATAATAATATGGTAGGACATTAGACTATGACTATGGTAGGATTAGATTGTGAGCTCCTCTGGGGACAGTCAGTGACAGGACTATGTACTCTGTAATGTGCTGCAGAATATGTCAGTGCTATATAAATAAATAATAATAATATGGTAGGACAGTAGACTATGACTATGGTAGGATTAGATTGTGAGCCCCTCTGAGGACAGTCAGTGACATGACTATGTACTCTGTAATGTGCTGCAGGAGATGTCAGTGCTATATAAATAAATAATAATAATATGGTAGGACATTAGACTATGACTATGGTAGGATTAGATTGTGAGCTCCTCTGAGGACAGTCAGTGACATGACTATGTACTCTGTAATGTGCTGCAGGAGATGTCAGTGCTATATAAATACATAATAATAATATGGTCGGACATTAGACTATGACTATGGTAGGATTAGAGTGTGAGCCCCTCTGAGGACAGTCAGTGACATGACTATGTACTCTGTAATGTGCTGCAGGAGATGTCACTGCTATATAAATACATAATAATAATATGGTAGGACATTAGACTATGACTATGGTAGGATTAGAGTGTGAGCTCCTCTGAGGACAGTCAGTGACACGACTATGTACTCTGTAATGTGCTGCAGAAGATGTCAGTGCTATATAAATACATAATAATAATATGGTAGGACATTAGACTATGACTATAGTAGGATTAGATTGTGAGCTCCTTGGATGACAGTCAGTGACATGACTATGTACTCTCTAAAGTGCTGCAGAAGATGTAAATATTCCTGAACAACAATCTCTCCACCTCTCCAGAGACACAGGTTGTCATGGCCATACCGGTCTTTTAACAGAAAGGGTGACATTAGTCTCATCATCTCACTTTATTTTTAATGTCATCTAGAATTTACAGATGTCTTTGGAACCACTTCTTCAACTCACTTGGCATTGTCACTGAAGGTCACTTTTATCCATCCTGTATTTTGTCGCCACGTGCTCCAAGTCCATTGATCACGTTGGCAACAGGTGTGCTTTATGTGAGAACTTTGTAAACATAAAAAAGTTATTAGTAGGTTCCGTTTCCGCAATAAATGTTGATGGGGGTTGAAAAGTAAACGGCTAAAAGTGAAAGGTGCGAAGAATGACCTGGGAGAGGCGGGGCTCTTACGTAACTGATAACTGAAACCGCGTGGGTGCCTCCAAAGGTCTCATCGGCTTTGAAGAGCCTCCTTTACAGCCAAGAAATAAACATTTTATTATCCGTTTGGAAATGATCTGACTTTATGGCTGAAGACTTTTGAGACATGGAGATCATTTATAATTGTTTGGGTTGGTCATGTTATGAAGAATCTCCTTGCCGACAAGGAGGATCCCCGAGGTAATTGGTCAGTCAGGATTCGTAGGAAAGCTTTTATTCTTGGCAGTGAATCAGAACATCAAGACTCTCTCTCTCTCTCTCTTTCTCTCTCGTGTTCCCATCGGCTATTGAATAGAAAACCCGGAAGAGGACAAAGTCTTAGATTCCAGAGATATCTCTTCTGTAATTTCATTCAGATGCCTTTGATCGGTCCTTGTGAAGCTGGGGTAAATATCAGCCCATTGATAAATGTCTAGTGACTCACAGTGAGGTCACATTCCCCTGCCCAGCAATCAATCCCCGCAAAAAAAAGACACTTTTCTTCGGTAAAACCCCACATACCTATAGAGCTCATAGCCAGGAACAATAGAAAGCTTTTCAGAAGTCTCTCATCACAACCTGTGTGAACAAAAAAAATTGCCTTGTCTACCAGCTGTTTGTAACAATTTTTGTCGGCGTCGATGCTAGAGGCTAGAGCTATACCATGTAGCTAGGTTCCACTTCTCTATCACTATTCACAGAGGAATGATTGAGGGGGCCCGTTCACACTAGGGGCATTTTCTGCCTTTTTTCAAGCACAGACATTTTTAAAAATCGCCCACAAAACGCTTGCGCGATGATTCCCTATGAGAGAGTTCACAGCTGAGCGGTTTGTTTCTGATCCGCTCAGCAAATCGGTGCTTGTGCCTTTTTTGAGGCGTTTTTGCTTTAATGGAAGGTATAGGAAAAAACAGCAATTGCGTTTGCGTTTTTAAGAATAAATACATTGTATTTGTTCTTTTCCGGGTCAAAGAGTTCACTTCCTGACTTGTGTCAGGGAGTGAATTACAACACCGCTCTGAAAAAGCGCTTACAAACGCGCTTGTGTTTTTAGATGTGAATGGTACCTTACTGTTGTTTCTGCCCTGCTCAAACACAAACTGCTCTCTCACAGATCATATGAGGGATTTTTTAGATACAGAGAATGATCTGAGGAGAAGGACCTGTACTTTTTCCTTACTTGGATGCTCCACCCCCATTCAGAATATTGCTGGCTGTAAACTGTTTACACTGCGTGGGAGAGAGAGAGAGAGAGACAGGAACACACAGAGCTGCAGCTGATTATTATTTACACACATTTAAAGCTATATTTCTGCTGTCTATCATTCTGAACATATTCCTGTCACATTATTAGAGGCAGTGAAGATTGTTTCTGTATGCTGGATGTGCTGGACACAGTCCTCCATCGTAATGCCCATGGTGAGAATTGTTCTCTGTAAATGTCATATTTTCTTAACATAAAAAATGAAAGATTAAAAAAGCCCTTGTATTGCTATTTGCTAGTAATTACTAAGAAAAACAAAAGTTTGCTTTCTTAAAACAGAAAGAATTCGCGATAATTCAGGTTGGAGTGAGCTTGAGATGTCTCCCAGTGCATCACTGCTTAATATATGCAAATTAACCATTGTTACCCTTAAAAGCTAAACACACCTCCAGAACCGCTGGAACTTTGATAGTTGTCCTTTAACCCTCTGCCGACCGCCTAACGCCGATCGGTGGCGGGAGGGTGGCAGCCGGATCGGCGTTAGGCATCAAGTCCTGGGGGTGGAGATTAGTACTAGTAGGGAACACACTTGTGCATGCACGATCATTCCCTGCCGAGTCACGGAGCGCCTGCTAGACGTGATCGCGGCGAGTAGGCTGTTAGTAAACGATAGGGGGGAAAAAAACACACGTTAAAAAAGGGCGTCGGGAAAAAAGGGCGCAGGGTTTTAAATGATAAGCATGAATAACGTTTAAAAAAAATTGTGCTATATTTCATTTAAAAATAATGTTTTATAAAGTTATAAATCATTAAATAATGTGTATAAAATCGGCAATTGTAAAAACGTTAATCTTCCCTGTTTAAAAAGTGAAATGTATAATAACGTTTTATAAAAGATTAATAAGAATTTTACTAAAGCTATACCTAACCCTACTCTCATACAGAACCCTCCCTGTACCTACCCCTAACCCCTAGACCCCCCCTGGTGGTGCCTAAACCTAAGACCCCCCTGGTGGTGCCTAAACTTAAGACCCCCCTGGTGATGCCTAAACCTAAGACCCCCTGGTGGTGCCTAAACCTAAACCCCCCCTGGTGGTGCCTAAACCTAAGACCCCCCTGGTGGTGCCTAAACCTAAGACCCCCCTGGTGGTGCCTAAACCTAAGACCCCCCTGGTGGTGCCTAAACTTAAGACCCCCCTGGTGATGCCTAAACCTAAGACCCCCTGGTGGTGCCTAAACCTAAGACCCCCCTGGTGGTGCCTAAACCTAAGACCCCCCTGGTGGTGCCTAAACCTAAGACCCCCTGGTGGTGCCTAACCCTAAGACCCCCCTGGTGGTGCCTAACCCTAAGACCCCCCTGGTGGTGCCTAACCCTAAGACCCCCCTGGTGGTGCCTAAACCAAAGACCCCCCTGGTGGTGCCTAAACCTAAGACCCCCCTGTGATAAGCATTAATAACGTTTGAAAAAAATATTGTGCTGTTTTTCGTTTAAAAAGTAATGTTTTAAAAAATATTGTACTGTTTTTCGTTTAAAAATAATGTTTAAAACATTATAAATCATTAAATAATGTGTTATCATGAGAAGCAGTTAAACATTAAAAGTCTCCGGGCGCCACTTGTAAAACGTTATTTTTCTCCGGCGCCCTTTCTTCCTGTTGGGCGCCCATTAAACGATATTTATTATAGGAGTGAATGGCGGCGCCCTTTTTGTCCACTTACCTCAGGCGCACAAATTTACTGTTTCCGGAAAAAACACCTTTGTTTACATTTGTACAGTGCTGTGATCTAGCACAGCGCTGCACAGGGACACTCGGCTGTCCCTCAGAGCGGCTCGCAATCTAAGCCCTCTTATAGGCTGAAGTCTATGAGAAGCGGGGAAGAGGACGGATCAACGTCCTATGTCAATTTAGGATGGGGACGGGGGGAGGGAGGGAAAATGCTTTTTGTTTTAATTAAAAAACAAACAAATGATTGCAGCAGCGATCAGAGACCTCCAGAATGTCCTGTTAAGAACAAGAAAAGGAGGTAAGAGTCATTGGTGTGCTGAGTTGTATGGCTGTGCAGCAAGTTGACAAAGCTGCACAGCACTGATCTGTGAAAAATGGCTTGGTCAGTAGGGGGGTGGGTTAGCCTGTGGTCCTGGAGTGGTTAAAGAGACTCTGAAGCGAGAATAAATCTCGCTTCAGAGCTCAAAGTTAGCAGGGGCACGAGTGCCCCTGCTAAACCGCCGCTATAGCGCCGCTAAACGGGGGTCCCTTCACCCCCAAACCCACCCCAGCACGACTTGGTCGTGCATTTGGTCGCTCCTGGAGGCAGGGCTAACGGCTGCAGCCCTGCCTCCAGTCGCGTCTGTCAGCGGCGCATCGCCGCCTCTCCCCCGCCCCTCTCAGTGAAGGAAGACTGAGAGGGGCGGGGGAGAGGCGGAGATACGCGCTGACAGATGCGCGTGGGGCAGGGCTGGGGCGGTTAGCCCTGCCCCAACCAGGAAGCGCTCCCTCGCATTACGGAGGGGATTTGGGGGATCAGGGACCCCCGTTAAGCCGCGGGATAGCGGCGTTTTAGCAGGGACACACATGTCCCTGCTATTTAGGAGGTCTGAAGCGAGATTTATTCTCACTTCAGACTCTCTTTAAGGTATGAACAAATAACACCGTGCTTATAAATAAAAAAAATAAATAACTCAAGTAAATACAAATATGTAATAATTATAACAACAGCAGCAAAACAACAACTGCTATTATTATTTTAATAAATATAAAATCATAATCATCATTATTACATGTCACTGATAATAACTATTGCTCCTCCATTGATGGTAATTATCATTTAATTGATTATAATCATTATCAATACTATTCCATTGATGATCGTTATTCTCAGTATTATTCCATTGATTATAATTATCACCATTATTATTCCATTGCTAATATTATTATTATTATTACTATACAAATTATTATTATTTTCTTACTATCGTTAAAAATGCTGTTTAAAATGTTGACAGAAATCCTTGCTTAATGTTCCAACTTTCATCATTCACACCATAAATGTGGGTATCGATTTAGAAAAATAAATGTTTACTGAACATTCCATGGAAATATTTCTGTACATTGCAAAAAAACGAATTAATTAAAATGAATGTTCCATTAAATTGTTTAACCCCCTTGCCGGTCTAATTCCCGCCGGCAAGGGGGCAGCGCAGCACTTTGTTTTTTTGTTTGTTTTTGTTTTAATCATGTAGCGAGCCTAGGGCTCGCTACATGATAGCCGCTCAGCAGCAGCATCCCCCCACCCACTCCGATCGCCTTCGGCGATCAAAGTAAGCAGGAAATCCCATTCAGAATGGGATTTCCTGCTAGGCTTCCCCGGTCGCCATGGCCTCCAAGCACCTCTCATGGGCATGTCTTTAAGCCAGACGACTTCCAACAAAGTCGTGCTATGACCCCTCTGGAGGAGCCTCTTGCAATGGCCATGCGTGTCACTTCCTCTTCCTGCTTCATTCAGTGATGCACTTATCTAGCAGAGAAGACAGGGGTGACCCGGAAGTTATAACATAGCCAAGATAGCAGCCGCAATTTTTAAATTGAAAACTAATGAAGCGCCAGCACACTGATCGCCGCCGCCCCGCGCACGATCGCCGCTATCCGTCGCGCCGAGGGGTGGCCCGGGACTCCCAATGACGTCCCGACGTCAGTGACGTCATCCCGCCCCGTCGCCATGGCGACGGGGGAAGCCCTCCAGGAAATCCCGTTCTCTGAACGGGATTTCCTGATCGGAGATCGCCGAAGGCGATCGAAGAGGGCGGGGGGATGCCGCTGAGCAGCGGCTATCATGTAGCGAGCCCTGGGCTCGCTACATGATATAGGAAAAAAAAAATTAAAAAAAAACTGCTGCGCTCCCTCCTGGCAGATTTTTTTATACCGCCAGGAGGGTTAAAGGACATCTGAAGTTAGAGGGATATGGAGGCTGCCAAATGTATTTTCTTTCAAACAATACCAGTTGCCCGGCTGTCCTGCAGTTCCTCTGCCTCTAATACTTTTAGCTGTGGACCCTGAACAAGCATATGCAGATCAGGTGTTTCTGACATTTTTAGATTAGCTCAGGGGTCTCAAACTCAATTTACCTGGGGGCCGCAGGAGGCAAAGTCAGGATGAGGCTGGGCCGCATAAAGGATTTCACAATCAGCAGCTTCCGCCCGCATTCCATTACAACCCCAACCCCCCCCCCCCATCCAACTCCCCCCCCCCCCCCCCCCGTCCCTTGCATTGATTTTTATTTCAAAATCACACTGAAGCTATTATTTTACCTATTTTACCTTATAGTTTGCTTCAGTGCTCCCATTACAAGTAATCCGCCGTGTCTCTGACGCAAAACAAGGTCAGGAGGGGCAGAGCTGAAGCTGAAAGCTCTGCCCCTTCCAGGAAATGCCGGCGGATTGCCCCCCGGGCGATTTGGGGGCTCTGCAGCCCTCGTTTAGCGGCGGATTACTTGGGAGCACTGAAGCGAACTATAAGGAAGTTTTTGCCAGCGAGGGCCACAAAATATTGTATCGAGGGCCGCAAATGGCCTGCGGGCCGCGAGTTTGAGACCCCTGGATTAGCTGCATGCTTGTCTCTGGTGTTATTCAGACACTACTGCAGCCGAAGAGATCAGCAGGGCTGCCAGGCAACTGGAATTGTTTAACAGGAAATAAATATGGCAGCCCCCATATACTTTTTGCTCCAGGTTCCCTTTAACTACGATTACTGTCATCCTTATCACTCTACTGCTGGCAGTGGGCAGCATTCCTCTTACCATTTTTTTACTTATTTATTTTTACTTTATGACCGCATGCCAAATAGAGAAATTATAATGATAATGCAGCCTATGGCTGGTACTCAAATTAAAAATGATTTTTTTCTATGGACACAATTCCAGGATGTGACATAAGGACAGAAACAAAGGCCTCTGGGAAAACCGCCGTGTTATAACTATAGTCTCACATTTTTTGTCACTAGATAAGGAAAGTTGGTGCTCATGGCCATTTCGGCTGTTTGCCAGGGCATCTTCCGCTAGACACTAATGAGGACTTAGCTGACTTCCGTGGAACAAATAGCAAATTCTGTACGGCGTGATAGCAGTTTTACCTCTGAGAAACTTAAAGAGAAACCGTAACCAAGAATTAAACTTCATCCCAATCAGTAGCTGATACCCCCTTTTACATGAGAAATCTTTTCCTTTTCACAAACGGATCATCAGGGGGCTCTGTATGGCTGATATTGTGGTGAAACCCCTCCCACAGGAAACTGTGAGGTCCATGGTCCTGGGAGTTTCCTGCCCGTGAACCTCGTTGCATTGTGGGAAATAGCTGTTTACAACTGCCAAAAAAGTAAGCAGTATCTCCTTCCACTGACATCCCCTGCCAGCAGTAAAAATGTCACCATGTGATAAATGTCAGAATGTAAATCAGGGAGAGGAATGATTTTACAATGGGCAAACACTGACTAAATCATTTATACATAATTATTGTAAAAATGAAGCACTTTTTCATTACATTATTTTCCCTCTAGTTCCTCTTTCAGGCTGGTCTCACAGTGGGACGTTACAGGCGCACGTTAGTGCAGCCTGTAACGCAGCCCCACCGCACAGTAATGAAAAATCAATGGGGCTGTTCACAGTGCGGACGTTGCGTTACATTGTAACGCTGCGTCACAAGACAACGTACTGCATGCAGTACTTTGGACGCGGCCGAGCCGCGTTAGACTGCTTGCACATGCTCAGAAATGTTGGGGAGGAGCGGAGAGCGGCCGGGCACATGGCTAGTTAATATGCACTGCACGTTATGACGTGCAGTGTTTACTTCCTGGAGCAGCCGCTCTGTGCGGCGATTGGCCGGCGGGACCACGTGATGCCGCATGCGCACAAGAGTGCGCATCACGGCATCACTGACGCAAGAGTGAGCTGCACAACGCGGCTCACTCTGACGTCCAGATCCAGCACCACCAGGCGTTCCGTTAGGGGGACGTTATGCGACCTTAACGCCCCCTCTAACGCAACGTCCTGGTGTGAAATTAGCCTAAAGGACAACTATCAAAGTTAACTAAAATTCTAAATGCCACACATATTTCCAGTAATTACTAGCAAATAGCAATACAAAGGCTTTTTTTCATCTTTTCATTTTTTATGTGAAGAAAATATTTACAGAGAACAGTTTTCACTGTGGGCATTACTATGGAGGACTGTGGCCAGCACATCCAGCATACAGAAACAATCTTCACTGGCTGTAATCCTATGATTGGAATCTGTTCTGAATGATAGAAAGCAGAAATATAGCTTCAAATGTGTGTAAATAGTCATCAGCTGCAGCTCTGAGTATTCCTGTATGCGTCTCTCTTTCTGCCACGCAGTGTAAACAGTTTACAGCCAGGAATATCTCATTCTGAATGGGGAGAGAAGCATCCAAGTAAGGAAAAATGACCGGTCCTTCTTTTCAGAGCCTTCTCTGTATCTAAAAAAATCCCTTAGCTGTTCTCATATGATCTGTGGGAAAGCAGGCAGGGCAGTACAAACAGTAAATCATTCCTCTGTGAATAGGGATAGAGAAGTGGAACCTAGCTACATGGTATAGCGCTAGCCTCTAGCCCGATGCCTACACAAACTGTTACAAACAGCTCATGAACAAGCCTTTTATTCACAGAGGCTGTGCTGAGAGACCTCTGAAAAACTTTCTAGTATTGTGGGCTAAAAGCTCTATAGGGTATGTGGGGTTTACAGAAGAATAGTTTCTTTGATAGAGGTTCTTTAAAGTGAGGAGTCGAAGCTCGGGTCAAAAAGGAAATACGTACCTAAGAAGAGGGAAGCCTCTGGGTCCTGTAGACGCTTCCCTCGGCATTATCCAGTCCCCTTTTTCTGCTGTAGGACCCCCCCCCCCCCCCCCCAAAAAAAAAAAAAATTGCTACAAGGGCTTGTCACCTGCATGAGTACAGCTGCGCCTGCAGAGGCAGAGCCACTCGTGCACAAGCAGCTCCTTGCTACTGCGCAGGTGTGGCTGTAGTCGCGCAGGTGCAGCATGACAACGCTCGTACTTGAAGAGAAGCGCAGCGTCTGGAGGGTTCTGGAGGGTTACGGCCAGTGGCAGAGCACCGGAGTACAGCGTGGGACGCCTTCATAGGATCCAGAGCCTTCCCTCTCTTTAGGTAAGTATGTGATTTTTATCCCGAGCTTCGGCATGGGATTGCTTTAAAGGACACCAGAGGTGAAAACAAACAAATAAAATAAACAATTGTATCTATCTTCCTTCTCCTAAAAATGACTTTTTAGGATATTCCACAGTTTGATTTTATAATTAAATGTACTTTTTGAAGAGACTCTGAAGTCTCTTAAAATTCAGCTTTTTATTTCAAAAATGTGTTTTAACATCAATGCCCTAACTAAAATGCAGCATCCCCGCGGCTGGACACTAACTAAATCCCCCATTACTTCCCCCTGCAAAATCCACGACTTTCTTTCAGCGCTTTAGTTAGGGCATTGATATTAAACACATTTTTGAAATAAAAAGCAGTAATTCAGTGACTTTAGAGTCTCTTTAAGTTGAAACTGTTTTATTGTTTTTGCTCGATGACACATTCATTGAAGTATGCCAGAGCTAAAATCTATGAACTTTTGACCCTTTTTATATCTAAAACTTTTAAGTTAGTTCATCTCTGGTTTCCTTTAACCTCCTGGGCGATACAATAATATCGCCAGGGGGCGGCGCAGCACTTTTTTTTAAATTATTATATTTTTTTAATCATGTAGCTAGCCTAGCGCTAGCTACATGATTAGCCGCTGTGCAGCGGCATCCCCCCACCCCCTCCGATCGCCTCCGGCTTCCCCCATCGCCATGGCGACGATCGAATGACATCATCGACGTGAAAGACGTCGTGACGTCAGAGGGAGTCCCGATCCACCCCTCAGCGCTGCCTGCCACTGATTGGCCAGGCTGCGCACGGGGTCTTGGGGGGGGGGGGGGCGCGGCGCGGCACGGCGGGTAGCGGCGAATCAGCGCGGAGCGGCGGCGATCGGTATATACACGCAGCTAGCAAAGTTCTAGCTGCGTGCAACAAAAAAAAATTATGCAATTCGGCCCACCAGGGCCTGAGAAATCCTCTGTGGCGGCTTACCCCGAGCTCAGGTTAAAGGACAACTGAAGCGGGAGGGATAAGGAGGCTGCCTTATTTATTTCCTTTTAAGCAATACTAGTTACCTGGCTGTCCTGCTGATCCTCTGCCTCTCATACTTTTAATCATAGCCCCTGAACAAACATGCAGCAGATCAGGTGTTTCTAACATTATTGCCGGAACTGACGAGATTAGCTGCATGCTTGTTTCTGGTGTGATTCAGACACCACTGCAGCCAAATCGACCAGCAGGGCTGCCAGGCAACTGGTATTGTTTAACAGGAAATAAATATGGCAGCCTCCACATACCTCTCACTACAGTTCCTCTTTAAGTGCAGGAATGTAGCAGAGCAGCATATGAGGCCTTCCCCACCCTGTGTAATGACAGGGCCTCGGAGACGGAGATTATGTTATCACAAACCTGCTGCTGCTCTCAGACAACATGCTGTGTGTTGGGAGAATAGGGCTTCACCCTGAGGCCTGTCTCCTGCAGATTGTTTGCCTGAGTCTTGCCCTGATAGCAGCTATGTGGCTCCAAGTGATAACTGCTGAGGTGCTAGCCCTGCACAGGGAGTTTCCTCACACAAGGCCTGAGGGGAGGGGGGGCTTCAAACGCTGCCACATCACACACACAGCATTGCCTGAAAAGCACAATAATCTGGTAAAAATGAGTAAAGATATCAGTGGACATGCAAGCTGGCAATTATTGGGGGCAAATGATGGTAAGCAAGGCTGAGCCAGGACAAGGACCTCCAGCCTCTGGCGAGGGGATAAGGGTTCCACTCCTCTCCGAACCTCGGTTGGGTCCTTCCCTTTGAGAAGGACCCAGAGAGGACGCCGCATGCCTGGTTTTGTGGCAGTGTTATAAAGGCACTGCCATTTTCCCCGGGTATGCGGCTTTAAGCCCTAGCATTCAGGGCCCCTGCCGAAAGGCGGGAGCCAAGAAAGCACCAAAAAAAAAAAAAAAAAAAAAAGGAAAAAAAGGACCTCCAGAACCCAAGGTTGAGCCACCAAAGTGCGCCCCTCCATCCCTCCCACTCCAGCCGTCACACACTGATTGCTATTACACTAAGAGGCGCCCCAGGGCACCCAACCCCCCAACACCTTAAAGGATACCCGAGTTGACATGTGGCATGATGAGATAGACATGAGTATGTACAGTGCCAAGCACCCAGATAACTAGGCGGTGTTCCTTTTTTTCTTTCTCAGCCTAAAAGAGTTAAATATCAGGAATGTAAGTGGCTGACTCAGTCCTGACTCAGACAGGAAGTGACTACAGTGTGACCCTCACTTATAATAAATTCCCATTTTTATCTCTTTCTTGCTCTCAGAAGCCATTTTCTGCTGGGAAAGTGTTTTATAGTTAGAATTTCTTATCAGTGAGGGTCACACTGTAGTCACTTCCTGTCTGAGTCAGGACTGAGTCAGCCACTTACATACCTGATATTTTACTCTTTCAGACATAGAAAGAAAAAAAAAGGAACACAACCTAGTTATTTGTGTGCTAGGCACTGTGCATACCCTATCTCATCATGTCACATGTCACTTTGGGTAGCCTTTAATCTCTAGTTATCTGACTTGCAGTCACTGCCATGTATCCCCTTTTCTTATTTCTCTCTTCTTCAAATGCAATAGAGGAATGATAGGTGAGTGAGTTGTGCGCCCCCCTCCTACACTGCGCCCCGAGGCTGGAGCCTCTGTTGCCTCTGCCTCAGCCCGGCCCTGAAGCAAGGACTGACGGTCCCTAAAATGCACCTGAATGGCCAGGAACAGGCAGCCAAGGTTCACTGTGTATTATCCACTAACCAGGGGCATTCATGCAGGCCGGTCCTCTCATGAAGCAAGGTGAACATCAGGCGCAGAGATTTCCGGGGCGGCATGTTTGTACTGCGTGTACCTTCCTGAGGAGGAATGGAGAGGCTGAGGGTGAGCAGTGTGTTTGTCACAGACTCACAGCCAGCCAGTGTGCTATTGTGTTGAGCTGCAGCATGTCATGTGAGAACATTAAATGCAGCAGAGTAAATTGTCTGGTGCTGTGTGATCATTCCATACGGGGGTCGGGGGGGGGGGCACATCCTCACAAGTTTGCCTCTGGCAGCCTACAGTCTAGAACCAGCCCTGCATTCATGGAGACAGACTGACTTAGGCCTCGTTCACATTGGGTGCGTTCAGAAACGTGTAAAAGCGCATGCTAAAACTGAATGTGTTAGTGCGCGTTTTAGTGCGCGTTTCAGTGCGTTGCAGTGTGCTTTTTTAAGCATGTTTTGTTTATTGCAGTAGTAGCAGTTGTCAATAAAGCTTTGTTTTCATATGAAAATGTGTTTTGTTTTCATTTAGGGGTAAAAACCGCATGCGCTTGTATGCGTTAAACAAGCGCACCCATTCACTTGCATTGATGTGTACTTTACAGCTCAACGCACAGAAATGCATGCAACATTACGCTTTTGTAACGCAGCTCAGCACAGCGCATAGATGTGAACCAGGCATATATAATTACATGGGAAAATCAATACCTTGAAGAACGCAAAGCGCAATGCGCTCTGAAAAGTGCACAGAAAGCGCCCTGATGTGAACAAGGCCTTACACTATTCTCCCAGCTTGACTGACACTGGCTGTATTGTGCAGTCATATTCCTTACAGCGAACCTGAGGTGACCCTAAGGTAAAAAACAAAAACAAAATTCTAACCTCCAGATCCTCCCAGAGCATACATGTCAAACGGGCCCTCGTAGGCATCAGATTTGGCCCTCAGGTGGTTTCCCCACTTCAAACCACCAGGGAAGCTATATTGGAGGGTAAGCCCTGGATCACTAGGGATGCCATATGGGGAGGGGGACAGCACTAGACACCAGGGAACTGTATAGGGGAGGGGAGAGGGTTACTAGACACCAGGGAACTGTATAGGGGAGGGGAGAGGGTTACTAGACACCAGGGAACTGTATAGGGAAGGGGAGAGGGTTACTAGACACCAGGGGACTGTATAGGGGCCAAGGGCCTATATGCAATTCTCTTTTTCTCGATTTTGCTCCTAGGAGATCATTTTTCAGCTTTTTTTAAAAATAACTTTCCATCACTTTTCAATTGAAAAATTGCTAAAAGTAGATAAAAAAAGTACTAACAAAATTATTGTGAGTATTTTTCCGCTTGCTGGTGGCTTAAAAGGCGTTTTATTGACAAATGTAAAAATATCACCTGGGAGAGAACTCAGGAGAAAAAGTTAATTGCATATGGGCCAGGCAGAGTCAGCTGTGGTGCCTCAATGGTGGGCATGCTGTGAGCTGTGGTGCATTAATCGGGGTATGCTGGGTGCTGTGGTACCACTGTGTGGGCATACTGGGTGCTGTGGTGCCACGCTGGGTGCTGTGAGGCCTTAATGGGGGCATGCTGGGAGCTGTGGTGCATTAATCTGGGGTATGCTGGGTGCTGTGGTGCCTCTGTGTGGGCATACTGGGTGCTGTGGTGCCGCGCTGGGTGCTGTGAGGCCTTAATGGGGGCATGCTGGGTGCTGTGGTGCATTAATCGGGGTATGCTCGGTGCTGTGGTACCTCTATGGGGGCATACTGGGTGCTGTGGTACCTCTGTGTGGGCATACTGGGTGCTGTGGTGCCATGCTGGGTGCTGTGGTGCCTTAATGGTGGGCATGCTGGGAGCTGTGGTGCATTAATCGGGGTATGCTGGGTGCTGTGGTACCTCTATGGGGGCATACTGGGTGCTGTGGTACCTCTGTGTGGGCATACTGGGTGCTGTGGTGCCATGCTGGGTGCTGTGGTGCCTTAATGGTGGGCATGCTGGGAGTTGTGGTGCATTAATCTGGGGAATGCTGAGTGCTGTGGTGCCTCTGTGTGGGCATACTGGGTGCTGTGGTGCCGCGCTGGGTGCTGTGAGGCCTTAATGGGGGCATGCTGGGTGCTGTGGTTCTTCTGTGAGGGCATGCTGGGAGTTGTGGTGCCTCAATGGGAGGCCCATGAGAGCATAGAAGGGGGTCCACTAGAAGGTCAGGGAATGCTATGGGGTAACTGACAGATAACCTGACAGCAGGCCAGCCCGCCCAGCAGAAGGCCAGCCCAGCCAGCACAGAAGCCAGGTATCTCTGCCCAGTTATGTTTAAGTGACACTGCCTACTTATGTGCCTATTTGTAGGTTTTGCTGGGCAGGCCGACTTAGACTGATGTTAAAGAGGAACTCCAAAGGACATTTTACTGCTGGCAGGTGATGTAGCTGCTGCATGGTTTTTGACAGCTGTAACAGCTATTTCCCACAATGCAACAAGGTTCAAAGACAGGAAGCTGTCAAAAAAAAAAGTACATACTTTTCTTGTGGGAGGGGTTCCTTGTGGGAGGGGTTTCATCACAATATCAGTCATACAGCGCCCCCTGATGGTCTGTTTGTGAAAAGCATTATATTTCTCACGTAAAAGGGGGTATCAGCTACTGATTGGGATAAAGTTCAATTTTTGGTCGGAGTTTCTCTTTAATTTCATGTAAATTTGGCTCCACCCATGGCCACACCCAAATTCTGGTGTGTGGTGACAACTATTTTTCTGGGTGGATTGCCCAAAAGTTCCCCAGATCTCTTAGGATCCTAGTGACGCCCCTGTGGCCCAGGAATGTCAACATAGTGTAATGAGGGATAAAGGATGAAGTGGTGAAAAATTACTTACAAATAGGGATGGTCACAAACGCCAATTTCCCATGCTGACAGAATTCCCCATTCCGCTATTTTTGCAGATGAATGCTATTATACATAATACCCATTTCTGTTTGGCAACCAGAGTACACTTCCTCTGATTGGCCTAACACCTCTGACTCTTGTGATAGGCCTAAAATTTCCCCAGTATTCCAATTTCCGTGGTACAACACCAATTCTCTGATTGGTCCAATTCTTCAGAGTTTTGTGATTGGCCCAAAAGTTCTGAGTCTCTGTAGTGCAGTATTCCACCGGATACCAGTTACCGCCGTAGAAAGCGGATTTCCAATTGGAAACTCAGAAATTGGAATTCTACGGAATTCGGAAGTCATACCTACTTACATGCTGGGTTGCTGAAAGGCAGCCACAGCATTAGGCAGGTGGGGATGCGGATCTGTCAGGGATTCTTCTTCAGGTGGTCGCGCTCCACAAAAATACATCTAATGTCAACTCTCAGGGGAAGCCCCTAACTAAGGGGAGGAACTTCTGCATAGGGGAGGAGCCCCAGGGATATAAAAGGCTTAAAGAGACTCTAAAGTCTAAAAAAAAAGTCTTTTTATTTAACAAATATGTTTACTATCTTTGCCCTAACTAAACCGCCGTATTCCCGACGCTGTAAACTATCTGAATCCCCCCAAACTCCCCGGGGGGCAATCCGGGCAGCGCTTCCGTGTGAGGCCGAGCTATGAGCCGCAGCTCTGCCTCTCAGCGTGTCTATCAGCCCGGATCGCCGCCTCACCCCGCCCCTCTCAGTCTTCCTTCACTGAGAGGGGCGGGGGAGAGGCGGAGATCCGCCGCTGATAGACGGCGCATGGAGGCAGAGCTGCGGCTCATAGCTCTGCCTCCAGCAGCAGCAAAAGATACAAAAGATGGCGCCTGAGTAGGACGCCTCGGCACACAGGGCTCTGGCTCTTCTGGCTCTTTCCTCCCTTTCCCTTGGTGGCTCACCTGCGCCGGGAGGTCAGAGATGTCCCCCCTGCTCTCCTCATCCTGGGGAGTTTGGGCACGCTTTGCCCCGAAACCTGGATCGCCAGGACCATCGATGCAGCCATTCCTCACTCGGCTGGACAGCACATGGGGCCGCTCCATCGCCAGACGCTAGTGCAGCCGCTCTGAGTTGTCGCTGCTGGCTGCTTCCGGGGAACAGGCCGCCTCGCCCCACTGCCAGCTCTCCCAACACTCATGTGTCCACCACGTGGGTGGCCACACCGCCGCTGCCGGGGGAACCAAGAGACGCCGCCCGCTTTTTGAGGGGATGGGGACTGTGCTGCACCACCGCGGATCCTGTCCTGCTCCAGTCGGAGCCTGTGCACTCTGCGACGGGGGGAGATGCTGCTGCGGATGGAGGGAGCTGGGACGTTCTCCGGGTCTGCCTTGCTGCGGGGCCTCTGCCCATCCCCACCGACGCTGGTCCGCTCTCCCGGCCCCCCAGGGGTGACCTCCGGGCACTGCTGGCCGCTCCAACACCCGCTGCACTGCCACATATCTCTGCTCGGCCACCCACGTGGAGGAGATCCCCAGTGCGAGAGTGGCTCTGCTGGCCACTCCAGAGGCAGCCTCTGCCGACTCCAGCCTGGTAAGCCACCCACGTGGAGGAGCTCCTCTCCTCTGAGCTCTCCCGCAGGCCAGACCTCCCTTGATGAGGCCACTGCCACGAAGATCTCCCCCACATCCTGCCCTTAATTTGCGGCCATATCTGATCACCCCACCAGGTCCCCTCTGCCTGCAACCATCATCGAATGGACTCTGGACCTGACCAGCCCAGACCGAGCACCAAGCCAGGACTATGCTAAGCGTGGCCCCTCTCAGTGATCCCCTCAGTTCGGCTGGGAGCACTGATTATCGGACTGTACACAATCTGCAGTCCTAAAGGGGACTCTCTGTCTCTCTCCTCTTTTTAGCTATCCATTCTCTCTCGCTTTCTCTATCCACTCCTTTTCCTTTACACTCTTTTACTTTACACAGCTCTCTCAGCTCTCTCAGTTGCTTTCTCAGTTTCTTTCTCTCTACTTTCTTCCTCTCTACTTTCGTGGACAATCGGTAGCACCTGTCTTGTTGGGAGCGTGTCGCTGTGTAGCGTCCAGTGCCGAAAATGGCAGCGCTCAGATCAGCTCTCAGGATGCTCCTCCAGTCCCACTCTTTTCTGTCCCTGCTATCAATGTATGCTTTGCTATGTTTTGTATTTACGTTAAATGTACGTGTGTGCTGTAATGCTCTGTTTGCTTTTTATTTTTGCTTTTTATTTTTGCTTTTATATTTTATACGTATGACCCATGCTTGACTGCATGTGATGCTGCACTCTGCTTAATTGTACGCACAAGCTGTAATTTTTTTTGTCCTATGTATGTGCCATGCTTAACTGTATGCTATTTCTTGTCTCTTCACCAACGACCCTGTATGTGCCAAAACCAATTCCGGGTACAATCCACCGGTTGTACTTGGCGATAATAAATTCTGATTCTGATAGGGAGGGCGAGTTAGGAGGGATTTAGATAGTGTACAGCAGTGGGAATGCGGTGGTTTAGTTAGGGCTAAGACATTAAACATATTTGTTCAATAAAAAGACTTTTTTTTTGAGACTTCAGAGTCTCTTTAAAAAAGTTTAAAATAGATACATAATAGTCATAATAGATAAATAATAGTCTTACCTTTTGACGAGAATAGAGTTTTTGATATTTTTTATTGCACATTAAAACAACAATGCGATTCAACGCAGTGATGAGGGAATAGGCAGCAACAATTTTCGCAAAAATAATGTTAAATCCGACTTTCTTGCGAAAATGCTTTAGAAAATAATTTTGTACTATGTCTGCGATTTTTCCCTTTTTTTTAGTGATTTTCTTGGGTTAAAATGTTTTTAAAATGTTTGCGCCTTTGCAAATTTTTGTGTTAAAACTAGTGATTTTTCAGAATTTCATTTTTGAGAATTTTGGAAGAAAATGATTTTCTGTTGACCATATCGTTAAAATACAATGTAGTTTTGCTAATATATTCTCGAAATTGAAAATAGCATTTTCAATGCAAAAATGACTGGTGAAAATTTGCAAGCAGCAGCACTGGTTTCATGGGTCTTTCCAGATATCTCAGATCAATTTACAGAGTGTCTTAGGTAGAACAGCACGGACTCAGGTGGGTAAAACCCTTGAAACACCTAGTCATTTTTAGCGTCCAAAACCAGTATTAAAAGACTATTATTGTTCTATTTTGAAGAGCCTTTAAAGAGACTCTGAAGTGAGTATAAATTTACTTTTTTAACATGCAGTCATGTTAATCAGTATAACCGCTGCTAAAACGCCGCCATCCGTGGCAAAATGAGGGGTTTATACCCCCCAAATCCCCCCTGCAAAATCCATTACTCGTGGATTTTGCTGCTCATGGAGGCAGAGCTTACGGCTGCAGTTCTGCCTCCATGCGCGTCAATCGCTGCACGGACCTCCGCCTCTCCCCCGCCCCTCTCTGTGAAGGCAGATTGAGAGGGGCGGGGAGAGGCGGCAATCAGCCGGGATCGACGCGCTGAGAGGCAGAGCTACAGCCATTAGCTCTGCCTCATCAGGAAGCGCTCCTCGGAGGTAGGAGAGGAGATTTGGGGGGTAAAGACTCCTCGTTTTGCCACGGGATAGCGGGATTTTAGCAGAGGTTATACTGATTAACATGACTGCATGTTAAAAAAGTAAATTTATACTCGCTTCAGAGTCTCTTTAACTAAGGCTTGAACTTCATCCCAGTCAGTAGCTGACACCCCCTTTCCCACCAGAAATCTTTACCTTTTCTCCAATAGATCATCAGGGGGTCTGTATGGCTGATATTGTGGTGAAATCCCTCCCACAGTGTGATGTCATGACCATGGTCCTGACAGTTTCCTGTCTGTGAACCTCATTGCATTGTGGAAAATAACATATTTTTCCGACTGCCAAGCAAGCAGTATCTCCCCCTGTGCATAGAGCTCTCAGTAACGAACCTTCTGTACAGATCACATGACATTCTGTCATTTTCGCTACAGGTCCGCTTTAAACAGTTTTTACACCTTTTATACCCCAGGGCGGCTCCTCCCATCCTACCTGTTTTTGCCTTATTGCTTCACATCATTCTTCTTGTCAGACATTCTCCTCCGCCTAGAATGTGGCTTGACAAAAAGCAATTTGCAGAGGGGGTTGCTGCAAGGTGCGTCTGACAGAGAGGCAGCCCAGCGTAACAGCTGTCTAACCAGCTGCGTGTGTCATCATTCTTATCTCAAAGCAAGAGCATAGGCAACGATAAAACCCCAATGGCCTTAACAGTTGCTTGGCGTTGCGCACTGCACCTTTGTCCCCAAAAAACATACGGACTGGAATCGTTTTTGACACATGATCAAAGTGTTCTTATTATGCCGGGGGAAGGGGGGGGGGGGGTGAGGAAACAGTCATCAGAAGCAGTAAGCTGACAACCATTTGGAAACCACGTGCAGGTGGAATGTGTAAAATAAGACCGGTTAGTCCCCCGCCTCCGACATCTAATGACTGTGGAACCAACACAAAAATATAGTAGACCACGGTGGTTTCAGTAAAAGAAGTCATAACGACATAAACATTAGTAAAAATAAAACAGAGTAAAAAAAACCTCAGATATTCCTTTCTGGGAAAATAAAACTTGAAGAACCACGAAAGCTCTGTAAGTTTCTGGAACATTTGAGGGCTTGACCACACACTACTGGTGATAGCAGTGAATAACAGTACTTTGTTACACAGTTGAAGGCCGATCTACTGAGTCTGAGGGCCATATGCAATTCAGTTTTTCTCCAAAGTTTTCTCCTCGGTGATATTTTAACAACTTGTCATAAAGTGCCTTTTAAGCCACCACCAAACATAAAAATGTTCAAAATAAATTTGATAGTACTTTTTTCTCATCTTTTGAGTACTTTTTCAATTGTAAAATGCAGAAAATGTAATTTAAAAGAAAGATGAATTATCTCCTAGGAGATAACTCAGGTGAAAAAGTGAATTGCATATGGGCCTGAGAGTCCCTAAGGGATATTACTATATTGAAAGTTTAGTCTGGGAAGGTATTAAAGCGCATCTGAACTCAGAACTTTCTCTCTGCACTAAAAGATAAGCAACAGCATAATAACCATTAAAGCGGGATTGTCACCATAAAAATCAAATTTCAATGGCAACTGGTCTGAGTGTATTAAGTGATAAAAATGCTAATCCTGCATTCAAAACGTGCAAAACTTTTTCTGCTGTTATGATTTGGAGTTATCACATACTTCAGGACCACTGGCCCTTTAGTAGTCAGTGCCAAACAGTTGCATGCTGGGGGTTCTTTGTTATCTATAATATATTCCTCCTCTTCCATTTATTTCCCTGCCTAGCTGCTTATCTGAAACACGATCCTCTGCTCACTTGTGTTTACAAGCAAGGCTGAGGTGACTCAGCGATTGGAGGAGAAAATAAAAAGTAAAGGGCAGAAATGACATCACGAGTTAGCCATAACTGTGGGCAAAAGACATGGCCCCCACCAGGAACAGAATTCTCGTCATTTACTATATAACATTCACTGAATTCAAAACGTAGACAGTACAATACATGTGTTATGTAAGTAGATCAAGTATTTATCTACTTATATATGTGTTTTTTTTCCTTGGCATAGTATTGCTAATCCTACTGCTTTAAAGAAAAACATGTCTTTGTTATAGCTGATACAAATCCTACAATACATCTGCAGTGTGTCTACTTCCTGCTTTCATGGAAGCAGACATAGGGTTAACATCCTATGTTTACAAATTAGTTGCTCTGCTGAGGCAGCCAGCTGACACAGCTCAGAGATCAAATTACAACTTGTGATTAGTCACAGATAAGGGGGGATTAGACAGGCTAAACTCTCTAAATACACACAGGGAGCATTTCTGTTTTCCTTCTGTCCTGTGCAAGAGTTCAGGTCCACTTTAAAGTTGACCTGCCTTGTCTCTCACGTGGGGACTGGGGACTATTAAAACAGGCACTGGAAGCGGGTAATTTGAGTGCCGAGCATGGTTGGGCGCCACCGTGGGCGCTCATATAAATTATGGCAAATTTCCCTCATAGCCATAATTTGTATGAACGTCTACAGTGGCGCCAAATTTCCATGGCTACAAATTTGGCACGTATATATCGGCAGATCTGCACTGGGAGGGGGTGCGGCGTTAAGGGAAGACTCCAGTGGGGGGTCTATTAAGGTTCGGCATCAATGAAGGGTCAGTTAGGGTTAGGCATCAGCGGAAGAGGGGAGAAAAACATTTGGGTTAGGGATTGTGGGGGTGGGGTTAAGGTTAGTACTGCTGTAATGTGCATTTATGGCCACTTGTCACTAGGGGGCAGTGTGAGAAAATAGCAGAGGGCTTCCTCTTTCAGTTTCTATATTTTCTGCTAGTAGAGAGAGATCAAAGCATTCCAAGAATTCCCAGCACAATCAGCTCTGCCGACTGAAGTCAAACACTTTACAAACAAGAGGTTAAGCGCTCCTGGAGGACCTCCTCAAAATCTCAATCTGCGGTGCGCGCTCACACAATCTATTGATGTTAGATTATAACCGACTGAAGTCAAAAGCAGTGATAAGTGAAATAAAAGAAAATCAAAATGTCCTAACTAGACAGATACAGGAGGCGCCCAAAAGTTGGTGACAAAATTTAAATTTACATGTAATAATAACTCTCAAGGAGTTTAATTCAGTAAAAAAAAAAAATATTTGAAACAAAAACATATAATGCATTTATTTTTTTTTGCTTCAAATAAATTGAAAATCCTTTTTTTTTTTACTAAATTAAACTCCTTGGGCTTGATTCACTAACTGGTGCTAACCTAGTTAGCATGCCTAAAGAGTTTGGGCGTGCTAACTAAAGTGCTAAATAGGGTGCTAACCAGTTAGCACACCAAGAGATTGCGCCTTTCGTGCGGTAATTTGCCTTCGCGTGAAACGTGGCCCCCGGTGCCCTGGAAACGTCGAAGCCGGTGCGACCAAAAGGGCGCATAGGGTGCGACGTTAACGACGTACCGATGTGACGTTTCAGGTTTTGGTCGCACTAGGTGCCAAGTTTCCAGGGCACCGGGGACCACGTTTCATGCGAAGGCAAATTACCGCTAGAAGGGTGCAACGTTTTCGGCACAGCGCACACAAACCTCTTACCGCGCGCAGAGCCATTTTTGGCGTGCTAAAAGGCTTTTCACAAGCACGCTAACACTTAGCACCGCTTTGTGAATCAGGCCCCTTGAGAGTTATTATTACATGTAAATTTGAATTTTGTCACCAACTTTTGGGCGCCTCCTGTATCTGTCTAGTATATACTTTATACCCTACTTTGTAGGGTTTCGCCTCGCAATCTTTACAAATCTAACTTTTTAGGAGCAGTGACCTCTACTTCTTGGAGAAAGACCGAGTGGGGACGGTTATTCCCTACAGGCTCATACGAGGCCTCAGATAGCAACACATCCTTGTGAGTATATCCTCATAGCTATAAGATATATGAATTACACCAGGCGATATCACACGAGAGCAAGCTCCGGGTGTCCATGTGTCTTCTTTTTGTTTCAACAGTATAAAATGTCCTTGTAGTTTATGTAAAAATTGATTTTTAAAAATTCAAATAAAAAATGGTTTTAAACTCAGTAAAAATGACATTTTGCTACAGGGCACTCAAGCAAACCTGTGTCACATACTTACTTCTGTAGAGGGAACACTCTGGATCCTCCACTTGACATCCTCAAGACCACCGGTCCAGAAACGGAACCCTCTAAATGTTGGCAACTGCACTTCCCATCTGTGAATGGTGTACGGATGTGACGAGATGTGGCTCTTTTTTTTTTTTGGGGGGGGGGGGGGGGTAGGGGCCACAAGAGGACATGATAGCTAGCTGGTGGGACCAATTATGGTGATCAAAATCGATGTTGTATAGTTGTATGGCGAGTTTTGCATATTTTGTGCCCTACTCAGGTGATAAAATTCCTACCTAGTTCTGACATGCTTTAATCCTAACTTTCTAGCAAGCTGCTCCTGTGTGGACAGATCACAAACAAATCATTCCATGCCCCCAGCCTGTGTCTGACTACTACAAGCAATGGGAGGGGGGAGAGGCAGGAGGGAGAGAAACACTAAGGGCCTGATTCACAAAGCGGTGCTAACCCAGTTAGCACGCCTAAAAGACTTTAGGCGTGATAACCATTGCACCACGTTGGTGAAAAGCCAGTTTAGGCGTGATAAGTTTAGGCATGATAAGTTTAGATCGCGCGCAAAGTCCCACACGCAAAGCAGCGCCATTAAACTCTATGCGAAGTGCACCAGACTTTGCTAGCGCAAAACTTTTGATCAGCTGTGCACTGCGGTGCTAACCCAGTTGGTGCTTAAACTTATCACGCCTAAACTTATCACACCTAAACTTATCACACCTAAACTGAGTTTAGGCATGATAAAGGGCTTTTCACCAGCGTGCTAACTGTTAGCACCGCTTTGTGAATCAAGCCCGATGTGTGTAATTCCTTATCTTAGTAGCTAAGCATCGCTCGAGACTAGAGCTTGCATTTTACAGACAGGAAGTTTTGAATCAAGTTTCGAATCAAGATATACAGTGATTCCTTTAACTGAGTTAAAAACATTTCTTAGAATTTTTAAAATTGATTTTCTCAAAAACTACAAGGTCTTTTTGAAAAAAATTTTTTGACTTGAATGAAATTTAGCGTTTTCATGTAATTATGTATAATCAGAGATATTACATGACGTAATTAGGGCTACACGTAAAATTACTTAAGAATTTGACAGAAATGTTGCGTCGTGATTAGGAATTTCTATGCACAATTACAATTATACAAAATTCGAGCTCAACACTAGTAGTTAGCACTGACCATCTCTACTGACACATCACTGCTTTCCAGCGGTTCTGGAGGCGTGTTTACCTTTCAGGGACAACAAAGTGATGATTTGCATATTCAGCAGTGATGCATTGTGGCAGACATCATATGCTCACTCCAACCTGAATATACCTTCTGTTTTAAAGTGAACCAGAGATGAAGCACCCTCATGTATTTTACCATATATATCAGTGGGAACATTAGAGAAAACACCTACCCTGCTCTCTGTTTCATCTTTCACTGCTTAGCCTGCTTGTTATCAGCCCTGATAAAACCCCCCACTGATCATTCAGTCTGGCTTTGCTCAGGAATCATTATAGCTGAGTCTGTCTTCTGTGATGTCTTTTCAAGCCCAAGCCTGCCCCCTTGTGGCTCTGCTCAGGAATCATTATAGCTGAGTCATTATAGCAAAGCCAGACTGAATGCTCAGTCGGGGATTTTATCAGGGCTGCTAAGAAGCAGGCTGAGCAGTGAAGAATGAAACAGAGAGCAGGGTAGGTGTTTTCTCTAATGTTCCCACTGATATATATGGTAAAATAATCAGGGTGCTTAGTCTCTGGTTCACTTTAAAGGGGAACTGAAGAGAGAGGTATATGGAGGCTGTCATGTTTATTTCCTTTTAATCAATACCAGTTACCTGGCGGCCCTGCTGGTCTATTTCTCTGCAGTAGTATCTGATTAAAACCAGAAACAAGCATGCAGCTAGTCTTGTCAGATCAGACTTATAAGTCTGAACCACTGAAACACCTGGTCTGCTGCATGCTTGTTCAGGGGCTATGGCTAATAGTATTAGAGGCAGAGGATCAGCAGGGCTGCCAGGCAACTGGTATTGTCTAAAAGGAAATAAACATGACAGCCTCCATATACCTCTCTCTTCAGTTCCCCTTTAACAAGGCACATTTCTGTTTTGCATAGCATTTTAGTAAGGAGGCATTTTGGCCCTTTTTAGCCCCTTACACACTCCTGGGAGTTCTGGTTCACCATGAGCTTGCTGGGAAATCTGTAACTCTTTTGGTAACACGTATTTAAAAGTCCATTTATGTTTTAAAATACCAGTAAGTGGTAAGTAAGGGTAACACATGGGCAGCACTTATGGCCCATACTCACGGGCTATAAATGTCGCCCGTGAGTATGGGCCGTTGAACGGGCGCGCACCCCGAACTGTCGCCCGTCGCTGATGTCGCCAGGCGATTGAAATGTTCAATCGCCTGGCGACAGTCGCCGCCGCAACTCCGCCGCAGCTGTCGCTAGTCCGCGTCAGTACGCGGACTAGCGACAGCAACCTCCATTGAGGTATGCAGAGCTTCCGGCGGGGAGAGGAGGAACGTCGGCGACAGCTTCCGTCGAGCCGCTTGTCCCTCTTCCGCGTGTGTACGCGGAGGGACCTGGCGAGGAGCTGTCGCCGGCCTGTCGCCCGCACGCTCACATGTGCTGGCGACAGGCCACTTTTGCTGCCCGTGAGTATGGGCCATTACTCTGTGTCCTAATTCAGTAGGAAGGAAGATGAGGCAACTAGACGACAGAAAGCATAGTGTGTAAACAGGAGACAATGGTGGATCGGTTTTAACAGCTGGGAATGTTACAGAGTCACTAGAAGGTTGTGATTTGTGCCTACTAAATACAGAGATTAGGGGGCCATTAGCATCCAACCCAACAGGGCAAGATTGATGACTCCATGGGGGGGGAGGTGCCTTATTGTAGGAGGGTACACCTCTAAGACATTCCAATTTCACCTCATGGGATGTCACTCAAACCGTCTTCTAAGCATTCTTCACATACTCTCTCTAACTCATCAAAGTGTCCACTCTCCTCAGGAAAGGATGATGCTTTTACAACTCACCCTTAACCTCAGTACACAGACACCTTCTGACACCGAAATGCTTAGCTTACCATCCCTGGCAGCCAATGGGTGGTCCAAGACATTTCTCCCACGTCTGGTCACTGGCTGCAAATCTCCAGTGAAGTAGTGATGGGAATTCCGGCTCTTCTCAGAGAATCGGCTCTTCTGAATCGGCTCCCATTAAAGAGCCAGCTCTTACGGCTCTGAATCGGCTCTTAATTAAATATCACTAGACACCACTCAGAATCGGATTAAAAGCCCCGCCCCCTTCTCCATGCCAACTCCAGACTACTTCTCTGACTGGGGCAATCCCTCCTGCTACTGCTCTGCTCCGCCCCAAACACTCCTACAAGCTGCAAGAGGAGGACTACATCTCCCATAATGCCTCAGCGCCCTTTATTACGGAGCAAAGCAGAGCTAAAAGGGGCGGCTGAGGCATCGGCTCTTCTCAGAGTGAGCATCGGCTCCTCTGATTCACTTCAAAGAGCCGGCTCTTAGAGCCGGCTTGTTCGCGAACGACCCATCACTAAAGTGAAGAACCTGTGTAATGTGCTGCAACTTATCGATGAAGGCCCCCATTTGTCCAGGTTGCGTTATACCTTCTCCCTCCCCCCCCCCACAACCCCACACACAGGGGATGCCATAACCAAATCCATCAATGCTGTCCAACTACGGTCTTCAAGGGCCGAGTTCCTCACACATCTTTGTTGTTGGCAGTTGGCTGATGGTGTAATGGTTAAGGGCTCTGCCTCTGACACAGGAGACCAGGGTTCGAATTTCGGCTCTGCCTGTTCAGTAAGCCAGCACTAATTCAGTAGGAGACCTAAGTCTCCCTTACACTGCTACTGCCAATAGAGCGTGCCCTAGTGGCTGCAGCTCTGCTCTGGCGCTCTGAGTCCGCAAGGAGAAAAGCGCAATATAAATGTTATTTGTCTTGTCTTGTCTTTGGCACAGCTCAAATTAACGGATGGGACTGAATTAGGCAAAGTACAAGTAGAACACATTTCTCTATTTCTCTGTCCATCCTAAACACTGGCATGGATATGCAGGGCGGGGCCGAGGTAGAGGTGAGAGAGGCTCCAGCCTCAGGGCGCAGTGTAGGAGGGGGCACAGGACGGGGCCAAGGCAGAGGCAAGAGAGGCTCCAGCCTCAGGGCGCAATGTAGGAGGGGGCGCAGGAAGTGGCCGAGGCAGAGGCAAGAAAGGCTTCAGCCTCAGGGAGCAGTGTAGGAGGGGGCGCAGGGAGTGGCTGAGGCAGAGACGAGAGAGGCTCCAGCCTCAGGGCGCAGTGTAGGAGGGGGCGCACAACTCACTCAGTTATCATTCCCCTATTGTGTTTAAAGCAGAGCTAAATAAGACAAGGGGATACATGGCAGTGACTGCAAGCCAGATAACTAGAGATGAAGGTGTTGGAGGGGTCTGGGGTGCCTCTTAGTCTAATAAAAATCAGTGTGTGACGGCTGGGGTGGGAGGGATGGAGGGGCGCACTTTGGTGTCTCAGCCTTGGGTGCTGTTGGCCCTTGTCCTGGCTCTGTTGATATGATCCTCGAGCACTGGAGTTGGACAGCCCCAGTGGCGTAGCTAAGGAGCTAAGGGCCCCTCCAAGCACTTGATACATATCAATTAATAAGACACACCAAAACCTGCCAAGGACAACCACAGTGTCAGAGGTGCAAGAAGGGGATGGGGAACAGTTTGTTAAAGTGGACCCAAATTAAAAATTCAAGATTCCAGAAATAAAATCTATTTTCTAAATTATAATAATAAATAGCAGCCTTTTTTCAGCTGCATGATGACAAATATAACATTTTTTACATTTATTGGAGGAACCCCTCCCTTCCTTTCATATTGCCGGGACAGAATACGGCAGACTGGTGGAGTAGGAGGTGTCCAGCAAAGGAGGAATTGCTAATGGCTGCCACCTGTATAACCCGAGTTATGAAAAGAGAAGGGTGAAAAGCATGCACTGAAATGCTCATAGGCTTGAAGGAGTGTTTATTTATCTTTGTATGTGTCAGAGTGGTGCAACTAAATATTTTGAATTAAAAAAAAATGTTTGGTTTGGGTCCGCTTTAACAGTTATTATCATTCAAAGAATCTATAGAAGTGATCAGTACAAGCTCAGGACCAATAAAGAGCTAACACTGCGGCTGAGGGAGGGCCCTACGGGGCCCCTGTGGCCAGAGGGCCTCAATGCGGACAAGACCTCTGCAACCCCTATTGCTACGCCGCTGGACAGCCCTGTTCTAGATAGTACTCCGGAGTAAGGATGATTACAGATATGCAAATTGTTCCGAGTTGATGCAAATTTATGCAAGTTTTTATGCAAATGTATGCATGTGGGAAAATGGATCATTCAATTTAAACCCAGGTTTAAATTGATTGGTCCTTTTTTCAAGCTGCATATCTTTGCATAAACATTTGCATAATTTCGAAAGGATTTGCATTTCATTGGTCATCCCTACTCAGGAGGCACATGAATTGTGGTGACGTGACATCACTTCCTGCCCAGAGAATGTAAATTGAAAATTGAGCGCTGCCGTTGCACATGCACAGCAGTGTTAGTTCTGGATAGTTCAGCACTACTCTGCAATGCTCACCGCTCTTGATGCCTCATTCTGTATGCAGCAGGTGGGAAGTGCAGACTTCTCCTCTATCAGGGGCTTGTCTCTATGCCCGTCGGCAAGACCTCAGCACTGCCACCTAGTGTCCACAGACTAGCTTCCATAAACTAGCACAAGGCAGTGCATTAAAAATAAACAGAACTGATGTCCTCAGAGACCAAGTGGTTGATTCACAAAGTGGTGTTTTACTATACTGCACGGAATGACCACTTTTACGACCGCCTAAGGCCGACCAGCAGCTGCAGAGTGGCTCACCCAGGACCGCTCACCCAGGACCACCTAACGTGGATCGGCATCAAGTCCTGGGGGCGGAGTTTAGCAGGGACCGTGTGGGCGGATGCATGTGCATCCCCGCTGAGTTACGGAGCTTTGGTCTGTAAACAGCCTGCCAGCCGTGATCGGAGCTGGCAGGCTATATATATATATAAAAAAAAAAAACCGACCAAAATAACTTGTACAGTACTGCAAACTAGTGCAGCTCTGTATGGGGGAGACAGCTCTGTCACTGAGCTGTTCCCAGGAGAGGCTTACAAAGCGATCCCTGTCATAGGCTGATTAGTGATTGGGTCTTGGGGGGAGGGAGGGAAGAGGAAGGGATACATAAAATATATAAATACACACATTTTTATTAAAAGAACAAATGCAATAAAAGAAAAGAAAAAAATAAACAAACAAATCGCAGCAGTAATCAGAGCCCACCAGCAGAAAGCTCAGTTGGTGGCAAGAAAAAGGGGCAGATTCATCTGTGTGCTATGTGTGTGCCAGCGCTGCGTAATTTGTTGGCGCTTTATAAATACAATAAATAAATAAGTTGTAGGGCTCTGCAGCGAACTGTTAAAGCTGCAGAGTGCAGAATTGTAAAAAATGGCCTGGTCACTTAGGGGGGGTGTAATCCTGTGGTCCTCAAGCAGTTAAAGGATACCACAGCCCACATGTGTAGGGAAAAAAAAGGACATACTCACCTCTTCCCTTGCTCCCTGCTGTCGGCCCCCGCTTGGTTCCCACAGCTGCCGGTACCAGCCGGCTCTCCTGACCCCAGACCCTGACATACTGCGCTGCACATGCACAGTATGTCCTATAATCACTCCCTGATCCATCTCCCTGGTGGCGGTTATGCGCGATGTCACACGACGGGCACGAATAAAACTTAAGCGATCGCGGAATTTTGCGTGGGAGTTGTCGAGTATCTTAAAGATCCAACGTCACTGTCAGTATGGCTGCATGATGCTAAACGACGTTCGCATGGTCACGCACCTGTCCCCACGTCACGAGATCAAGGAAACGAAAACTAGTTGCTCAAAAAATTGGAAATGGCAAGGTGGATACGGGCCTTTAGACTTACATGCGTACACCATTACGCATGCACGTTGCACCAAAACTAACGTGCATAAATCCATGTGTTACAACATTATATCTCATCTCCTTTGAAAATCAAACCCCCCAGGTCACAGGGAAAACAGAACATGCATGGCAAATAAAGAAATAGACAGATATAGAAACCCTGACAAATCTTTCAAAAAATTTCCCACGCTATTTTGGGGGATTTTTTTTGTTGCTGCCTGCCCCCGATCTCTGCTCGAGATTAGCTGCCACCAGATAACACGCAGAGAGAGAAATAACCACTAGCCACATACATCAAGGAGGCAACGCGGCGATGGTATCTGCTCGCTTCTGCGGCCGTTTGATGTGGGGGTACCACATGAGTTATAGTAAAAAGAAATGGATAATTCAGGACGGAAGAACTAGTTTAAAATACACACCAATTTATAGAACGTTTTCCTTTTCATCTTGTGTTTCAACCCTCCAATTTAACGTAAGCCCTGAGTCGATGGTTAGCCACCTGCTAGACGCACTTGACTTCCCAAGCAAAAAATGGATATAATTAGATACATATCGGAGGAGGGCTAACACCTCTTCTGTGATAAAGTTTATTATCAGGGTTTTCTGTTGTTGTTTTTTTTTTTCGCATGACCAAAAAAAAATAAATAAAAAAAAGACACAGAGAAAGGAAAGCAGGGGTTCAATCCAAACTGAAATAATACAAAATTAAAGAGGAACTTGAACCTAAACAAACATACTGTCATTAAGTTACAGTAGTTATGTTAATTAAAATAGATAGGCAATATAATCTCTTACCCACCCTGTTTTAAAAGAACAGGAAAATGTTTGTGATTTCACTGTCACAGGAGCCCTAGTGGTCGGAACGCGAAATGACTTCCAAACGGTGCCAGCGCACGGATGGTGCGAACTCTGGTCGCAGTCAATGCGTAGGAACCGTTGGGAATTGGCCGCAGACAAACCAGAAGAGAGCCTGTGAGGTACGGTAATTACAACTTACACACGATTTCAGGGTATAACTGCCACCACCACTGGTATGGGCCAGTGGACCCGACTGACTGACTAGTCCTGCGAATAAAAACGGTTAAACACACTCTATTCTGTCTAGATATCAACAATAGTAGCGTCTCTTCAGAGGCCTGAGTTCAGTTTGTGTTGTGCGGAGAAGCAGGGTAGCAGAACAGTGAATGACTTTGATAAAGTCTTTTATTCACGGCAATATAAATAATTAATATATACAGACAATTATTAAAATCAACAATTATTGAAACATTAATAGCCAGTATAAAAAATAAAAGAAAGAGAGACATCTTTTTGGTTGACAGGAGGTGACAGGGAGAATGAGACACATTTCCAACTGTCCTGTGTCCTGATCACCCCTCCCAGTTGCTAAGCAACAAGAACATAGGAAATCCCATCATGCTTTGCATAGCATCGGGGGAAAAATGCCCGGGCAGATTTCTTTGATGGGGCTTAGCTTCTGTGCAGCCAAAAATGAGGCTTGGGTAAGAGAAACAAAGTTCTGATGCTGTGAAGCTGTTAAAGAAACACCAAGCCTTTTTAGTGCTGCTGAGTAGATTTTTAGTCTGGGGGTGCACTTTAAGTACGTTTTCAATTCTTGATACTGTTGTATTGCTGTGGGTGATGTCAAGGTGTACATCACAAAAAGGCGTTTAGAAATTTGGGGGCCCAGCATTCCCGACAGTAAAATATCAGTATCAAATACCGATATTTCACTATGCCTAAACCAAAGCTTCCTCTAACACTGAACCCTCCCCCCTGATGCCTAACAGTAACCCCTCCCCCCCACCCAAACTTCCTACCAGAAGCCTAACCCTAACTGTTCCCCCTTGGAGATAACACCCTTCCTGACGTCTAATAGAGTTGGGCCGAACGGTTCGCCTGCGAACGGTTCCATGCGAACTTCAGTGGTTCGCGTTCGCGTCCCGCAGGCGAAGTTTTGCGGAAGTTCGGTTCACCCCATAATGCACCATGAGGGTCAACTTTGACCCTCTACATCACAGTCAGCAGGCCCAGTGTAGCCAATTAGGCTACACTAGCCCCTGGAGCCACTCCCCCCCAATAAAAGGCAGGCAGCGGCGGCCATTACACTCACTCGTGTGCCTGCGTTAGTGAGAGTAGGGCGAGCTGCTGCACTGTCTCTCATAGGGAAATATTAGTTAGGCTTAGCTTGTTCCTGGCTGCATACCTGTTCAGTGAACCCACCACTGCATACCTGTTCAGTGAACCCACCACTGCATACCTGTTCAGTGAATCCACCACTGCATACCTGTACAGTGAACCCACCACTGCATACCTGTACAGTGAACCCACCACTGCATACCTGTTCTGTGAACCCGCCACTGCATACCTGTTCTGTGAACCCACCACTGCATGCCTGTTCTGTGAACCCACCACTGCATACCTGTTCAGTGAACCTGCCACTGCATACCTGTTCTGTGAACCCACCACTGCATACCTGTACTGTGAACCCACCACTGCATACCTGTACTGTGAACCCACCATTGCATACCTGTTCTGTGAACCCACCACTGCATACCTGTTCAGTGAACCTGCCACTGCATACCTGTTCAGTGAACCTGCCACTGCATACCTGTTCTGTGAACCCACCACTGCATACCTGTTCTGTGAACCCACCACTGCATACCTGTACTGTGAACCCACCACTGCATACCTGTTCTGTGAACCCACCACTGCATACCTGTACTGTGAACCCACCACTGCATACCTGTTCTGTGAACCCACCACTGCATACCTGTTCTGTGAATCCACCACTGCATACCTGTTCTGTTCAGTGAACCCGCCACTGTATTCCTGTTCAGTGAACCCGCCACTGCATACCTGTTCTGTTCAGTGAACCCGCCACTGTATACCTGTTCTGTTCAGTGAACCCGCCACTGTATACCTGTTCAGTGAACCTGCCACTGCATACCTGTTCTGTGAACCCACCACTGCATGCCTGTTCTGTTCAGTGAACCCGCCACTGCATACCTGTTGTGTTCAGTGAACCCGCCACTGTATACCTGTTCTGTCATTCAGCTACATCAGCCAGGCGACCATATGGGCTGTAAAGCCACCAAAACCTGCACTCTCGCCATGGTGCGCACCAGTCCAGCACGGCCGTCACTACACAAACAGCTGTTTGCGGTGCGTTACACGGTGATTTTGGTGTGTCAGTGTGAAGCAGTACCTTAATTACACTACCTGATTGATGCATACACATGCAAGATGTTTTAAAGCACTTTAGGCCTGTCATTTAGCATTCAATGTGATTTCTGCCCTTAAAACGCTGCTTTGCGTCAAAACCAGATTTTTCCCGGGGACTTTTGGCATGTATCCCACTTCTCCACCTGGGGGTCCAGGTGTTAGACCCCTTGAAACATCTTTTCCATCACCTTTGTGGCCAGCATAATTTTTTTTTTTTCAAAGTTCGCATCCCCATTGAAGTCTATTGCTATTCGCGAACTTTTCGGCGAACCGAACTTTCCGCAAAGTTTCGCGAACCGAAAATCGGAGGTTCGGCCCCACTCTAACATCTAACCCTACAGCCGCATCTACACGCGTAGATGCGGCAGCGATGTTCCTTATCAATCGAGCCGCTGATGCGGCTCGATTGATAAGATCCGACAGGATGGATCTCCTCACCGCCGATTCCCTGCTCGCTCCCCGCGAGTGGACAATGGCAGGGAATCAAGCTGAAGATAAGCGGCGCCGGCGGGGACGAGCGGGTAATCAAATCCGGCGCACACGCGGCGAGCGTGGACGCGGCGGGGATGCGGAAGAGGCGATCCGGTGGCTAATCGAGCCGACGGATCGCTACAACATCTCCCCGTGTAGACGGGGCTTAACTGCCTCCACCTCACACAAAGCCCCTCCCCCACCCAATCTTAAACCCCTCCCCATGGACGGCTTACGTTAACCAACCGCCGTGCGATTCTGCTAGACAAAAAATGCAAATATCAGCATGTGTGTGAAAATTTGGTGCTTGTGGCCTATGGGACGTCCAAATCTCTGCCGCTAAGCAGCACACAAATGTCCTGCTTCCGGTGTCAAGTTACATAGTTATTTGGGTTGAAAAAAGACATACGTCCATCGTGTTCAACCAGAGAACAAGCCCCCTGCACCTACCCAAAATCCCCCACCTCTGTCTATCTTAGCATGCAGCTACAGACATACAGCAGTCATTAGCTGGCCAAAAATATGAATCATCATCATTTTGGGAGAACAATCTACCATGAATGTAACTGTCACACTAACTGTCACACTTCAACATCAGCAACAGGTTAGAAAACGCTCAACCCATTTGCCTGTAATGAAAGGTATAGAGAAATCACGAAACACTTGAAAAAGTATTTTGTATAGTGATTTCCCCAGCGCTTTTAATAATAAATACATTGTATTTTTTCTTTTCCGGGTCAAAGAGTTCACTTCCTGACTTGCGTTAGGAAGTAAACAACCAAATCGCTCTGTAAGCTCGCAAGGGCAGGGTCCTCCTCCTAATGTTTACTGTTTTTGTCACAATATTTGTGCTGCTTGGAACTCTGTTGTACATTTTGTTAGTGTATCTATGTTCCCCTTGTCAGCTTATTGTGCTTTGTAAAGCGCTGCGGAATATGTTGGCGCTATATAAATAAATAAATAAATAATAATAGAAAAATGCTTTACAAAAAAATCGCTAACGTGCAGGTAGGCACCGGGAGGCGCTAAAAAAAAAATCACACACAAAATCGCAAAACGCTGGCGTCAGCGATTGTGATTTTAGATGTAAACAAAGCCTAAAGGGGCCCATACACTCAGCCGATTTTCTGGCCGACCGATCGATCCCGATCGATCGATCGATTGATCGTTTGCAAATCGGTTGGCCAATCGATGGCCAATTTCGATGGATTTCCATCGAACTTGCAGGGTGGAAAATTTAGGTCGATCTGATGAGATTGCTTATCAGTTTGCATTGGCCTTAATGGAAATCTGATGGCAAAAAAATGCCATCAGATCGAATTTCAATAGATTTCAAACTGAAATCTATTGGAATTCTATCCTGGTAAAAAATGTTCTAAAAACGCATCAGATAGATTATCAGATGCATTTCTTATCTATCTGCTGCCAATCTGATGAGTGTAGGGGAACCTTTAGGGTTCATTCGCACGTAGGCCTCGGACCCACAGGAGTTGTTTGAGCCATGCTTTGCAATCACCAGCGATTCCAAAACCTGCTAGGCTAATACAAAAATCAATGGAGGCGAACCCACAGGAGTGATTGCGATTACCCCAAATCCCAATCGCTGGGTCTGCAGCATTTTTGGAGCATTTGCGCTCCAAGGAAAGTATATTATTGCTGCAAATGTACTTTTTTTTATCACTGTACAAAAGGGATTTTGCAGCAATTATTACAAGAAGCAAAAACAAACAAACACGAATTGCAATTACTACACAGGCCTCAATTCACGGAGCATTATCAAACGTTTATCAAACACTTTATCAAACGTTTGATAATTTACCTCATGGGTAAAAGCTCACTAAGGTGTTATATATTTGTTGAACGTTTTATCGGTAAACCATTCGATAAATATATAACACCTTAGTAAATTTAAAATGAGATTTTATCCATGAGGTAAATTATCAAACGTTTGATAAAGTGTTTGATAAACGTTTGATAATGCTCCGTGAATTGAGGCCACAGTCGCTATCATTAAATTAAAGATGGTTTCAAAAGCACCGGAAACTGTTCTGAAAAATCCTAGCAAAAGCGCTGAGCCTGTATTTTGAACTGATCTGTGTATGGCAAACTTGCATTCATCGCCAAACATCCGATGTATCTCAAAGGCGCAGCATTTCCTTTCCGTTTTTCTGCATTTTCCTGAGTTTTGTGCTTTGCAATTTGTTTGCATATTAAAATTGCGCGGCAGCTCTGCTTTCTTTCGTACGCGATGTGCAATTTGCATTTACTGTAAGTCAACGGCAATGCTGAAAACCCGCTTTTTCATGTAAAAAAAAAAAATCACATACAATTTTGAAGTTAATCAAATACATTTTAACGTAAATTAACTTGATTGGTATGCACAGAAAAATTCACAGTCCAAAAAATTGCATAGAAACACACACAACACAAGCACACACACAACAAACATGTAAGAAAATGAATTAAAATGAACCAGAGACGAAGCACCCTCATGCATTTTACCATATATATCAGTGGGAACATTAGAGAAAACCCCTACCCTGCTCTCTGCTTCATCCTTCACTGCTCAGCCTGCTTGTTATCAGCCCTGATAAAATTCCCAACTGAGCATTCAGTCTGTCTTTTGCTATAATGACTCAGCCATAATGATTCCTGAGCAGAGCCACAAGGAGGCAGGCTTGGGCTTGAAAAGACATCAGAGAAGACAGACTCAGATATAATGATTCCTGAGCAAAGCCAGACTGAATGCTCAGTCGGGGATTTTATCAGGGTTGCTAACAAGCAGGCTGAGCAGTGAAGGATGAAACAGAGAGCAGAGTAGGCGCTTTCTCTAACGTTTCCACTGATATATATGGTAAAATACATGAGGGTGCTTCATCTCTGGTTCACTTTAAACAACTTCCTAGAAAAGATTAGATTTGTGCATGCAAAGTTTGCATTGTTGTCCCACTTAACTGTCACCCTCTGCTGATGATTTGCATATTTAGCAGTGATGCATTGTGGAACTCCTCATATGCTCATCCAACCTGAATGATCACAAATACCTTCTGTTTTAGGAAGGCAAACTTCTGTTTTGCATGGCAGTTTAGTAAGGAGACTTTTTGGTCTCTTATAGAGCCTTACACACTCCTGGGAGTTCTGGTTCACCAAGAGCTTGCTGGGTAATCTGTAACTTTGGTTGTTTCAAGTCCTACCCCATAGAGCCACATTAATCCATGCCATGCACTGATGAGGATCAACCAATCTGAAACAGGCTGTATGCATGTCGGATTAGTTTGGTTCTGTACAATTAACAAGCTATCAGGGACAACAATAAGTGCTGCATTGTGGGAGACATCATATACTCACTCCAACCTGATTGATTGCAAATACCTTTTGTTTAGGGACCATTCACACTTGAGCGTTTTGCCGCGATTTCGGCAAAACGCTCAAACGCTAGTGCTTTTTAAAGCCCTAGTGTAATAAAACCCTATGGGCCAGTTCTTACTTGGGTGATTTGCGCTAAACGCTGCAAATCGCCCAAATCGCAAAACGCAAACGCATCGCCTGCACCATTTTCAGGCGATTTCAAGGTGATCACGTTTAAGTGCTATAGAAGCGCTAAACTTGATAGTGGAAAAATCGCCGCAGTGTTCAGTGATTTTTCCGCGTGAAATCACAGAAAAATCACTCCTGCAAAACACCGGTAAAAATTACCGGCGTTTTGCAAACGTAAGTGTGAATGGGCCCTCAAGAAGACAAACTGTTGTTTTGCATAACTTTTTAGTAAGAGGGCTTTTTGGTCCTCTGTGGCCCCTTACAGACTCCTGGGAGTTGTGGTTCACCACGAGCTCGCTGGGCAATCTGTACCTCCTGTAACAAGAGGACTGCAGTCTGCCAGGAGGATTTCACCAAAGTCCCCTTTTTGCATTGAAATTTATATTTTTTGCCTAAGCTGGAATGTTTACAAAAATATACAATGCATTCCTGTAAGATACACATTTTTGTGAAAATGAGAATCTCCCCAAAATGTGTTTTCCCATAAACAGTGACCCTTATTCAATACACATTTGTTTTTAATAAGTTTTCTTCTATTTCTTCTAGAAGATTATTCTTCATCTTCAAATGACTTTTCAGCACTCTGCAACTGAAAAAGTACCAAAAAGTATTGTAAAAATTATTTTCTTGCTTGCTGGTGGCTTAAAGAGAAACTCCAACCAAGAATGTAACTTTATCCCAATCAGTAGCTGATACCCCCTTTCCCATGAGAAATCTATTCCTTTTCACAAACAGACCATCAGGGGGCGCTGTATGACTGATAGTGTGGTGAAACCCCTCCCACAAGAAGCTCTGGGACCGCGGTACTATTGGCAGTTTGTTACAATGTAACAATGTTCACAGACAGGAAATAGCTGCTTACAGCTGTCTCTAACAGCCAAAACAGCTAGCAGCAGCTACATAACCTGCCCACAGTAACAATGTCACTATGTGATAAATGTCAGAATGTAAATCTGGGAGAGGAAAGATTTTACAATGGGCAAACACTGACTAAATCATTTATACATAATTATGGTAAAAATGAAGCACTTTTTTATTACATTATTTTCACTGGAGTTCCTCTTTAAAAGGCATTTACTGATAAGGTGTAAAAATATCACCTAGGAGAATACGAAGGAGCAAAAGTGAATTGAATAAGGCTCATTGACTTCAATGCATTTGGCAAACATGAGTTTCTACTTGTCCGTATACTTTCGTCAGTAGGCCAATGTTTCCAAAAATGTGAAATTTTTTGCACAAATGATGTTGAAAAAAATAAATAAATCACTCATCGCTAGTCTGTAATTCTCTCCAACAGCAAAGTTTATGCCCCGCCCAACGATGATGCTGCATAAAGCGGAATCATCCCCGCCTCCCTACTGTTGACTCCCCCAAGTTAGGCCACTGCCGGTCATGTGACCCAATTTTTAAACCACAGTTTTTGGATTCAGAATCTTAAAATGAAAACATTTGGACGTTTTGCTCAATAAGCCTGGAGATGATTAGTAACATTCTTGCTAGTATTATTATACATGTTGTTGTTATTCTGATTATGTTATTGCATCACACTGTCACTACTGATTGTATTCTTACATTCATGTTATGATTGTTATCATAATTATGACCATAATTATTATTATTGTTTATCATTACTTTAATCACTGTTATTCTTATTGTTGTTGTCATATTATTATTATTGTAGGCATTTTGTTGTTGTTATATAGAAAACTGAGGATTTCAGCATTTTTTTTAACCACTTAGGCCTCTTTCACAATAGGACGTTGCGTTTTGATGCGACGTTAAAGTCGCAACGCAAACTAACTAAGCAACGTCCCAAAAACGCAACTTAATGCCCCGTTATCGTCGCATACAGTAGGCATACAGGCAATGAAAAGTATGCTTCCAAGTCATTACTGAGCATGTGCAAACAGTCCAACGCAGCTAATAACGTGTATAACGCACAGCATGCAGCACTTTCTAATAACACTACACGTTACACACAACCGCAACGTGTGCACTGCGAATGTCGCACAGACTTAGTATTGCTGTGCGTTAGTCCACGTTAAAACATTTTTTAACGCACGACTTTAACGTTGCACTGTGAAAGAGGCCTTAAAGGACACCTGAACTGTTAAAGAGGAACTCCAGTGAAAATAATGTATTAAAAAAGTGCTTAATTTTTACAATAAATATGTATAAATGATTTAGTCAGTGTTTGCCCATTGTAAACTCTTTTAAATCCCTGATTCACATTCTGACATTTATCACATGGTGCCATGTTTACTGCTGGCAGGTGATGTAGCTGCTGCATGCTTTTTTGGCAGTTGGAAACAGCTATTTCCCACAATGCAACAAGGTTCACAGACAGGAAACTGACTGAAGTACCCCGGTCCTCAGAGTTTCTTGTGGGAGGGGTTTCACCACAATATCAGCCATACAGCGCCCCCGATGGTCTGTTTGTGAAAAGGAATAGATTTCTCATGTAAATGGGGGTATCAGCTACTGATTGGGATAAAGTTCAATTCTTGGTTGGAGTTTCTCTTTAAACCTGTAAGGGCTTGTTCATACTAAGGGCACGTTAACTTTTTTTAAGCGCCATCGATTTTCAAAATCGCCCTGACAGCGCTTGTGCAATGATTCCCTATGAAAGTGTTCACATATGAGTGGTTCGATTCCAATCCGCTCAGAAAAGCGCTGCCTGTACCATTTTTGGAGCAATTTCCCTCAATGAAAGGTATAGGGAAATCGCAAAACACTTGAAAAAGCGCTTTGTATAGCAATTTCCTGAGTGCTTTTAAGAATAAATACATTGTATTTATTATTTTCCGGGTCAAAGAGTTCACTTCCTGACTTGCAGCAGGAGGTGAAAGAACAAATCACTCTGCAAAAGTGCTTTACAAAAAAATTGCAAAGCGCAGGTAAGTGCCGGGGGGAGCTAAAAATAATCGCAAACAAGATTGCAAAATGCTGGCGTCAGCGATTGCGATTTTAGATGTGAACAAAACCTAAATGTTTACTTTCCTGAGCTCTCCTTAGTCCATGAGGTCCCTCAGCGTCCTATTTAGTATTTATATAACGCCAACATCTTCAGCAGCGTTGTACAGAGTACATAGTCATGTCACTGACTGTCCCTCAGAGGGGCTCACAATCTAATCCTACCATAGTCATATGTCTATGTATGTATTGTGTAGTGTATGTATCGTAGTTTAGGGCCAATTTAGGGGGGAAGCCAATGAACTTATCTGCAGGTTTTTGGGATGTGTGAGGAAACCAGAGTGCCCGGAGGAAACCCACACAAACACTGGGAGAACACACAAACTCCTCTCTCGGCACTCACACTCGAAGTCTCCTGCGGCGGTGGCTGGAGAGATACGTAGAGGGCGCACTTCCTCTTGTGCAGACTGGCCACGACTGACAGAACTAACAGGACTCGAGAGCAGAGCTGCAGGCAGCGGAGGACGGCGACGTGAGAGCGATCACTGCACATGGGGCTGGAGGAAGCCTCTGGTATGTATAAAACCTTTTGGGGGGGGTCTCTGGTACACTTTAAAAATTATTCCTCCTCCGAGTTGTCACAACTTCGAAGGAGATATAACTTAGGGTCCGGCAACCGCCAGAGCACCTGATTACCCTTATGCATCCTGCGCAGCATTACAATGCTGCTATGGAGCGCCTAGTTTTGGTGCTCAATGCTGAGCACCGTGTGCCGAAACAACCTGCTTGGTGAGAATCCTCCCTGGGCTGGGGCGATACCCGCTGATCTTTTCCAATCAATGGGAGCCTGAGATGCTTCCGTTAGGGCCCCAGGATCGCTATGCTGGAGTTTGTTCCGTGCAGGGACCCGAATGGACACCGCCAACAGCAGCAGCGAAGGACTCGAATAACCGGTGGCAGGTGAGTATCTTGTAAAAACCCATGCGATGAGTAGCCTAGCGAGACACCGACCACTGTCATAGGTTAGCATTGATTGTGTCGGCCTCTGTTGTCATCGGTCGCCATCCACTTCATCCAGTCGATCAGCAAAAATCGTGCAAAACCCAAACTTGGGTTTCGTTCACCGGAACCGACCAAACGGATCCGTTACAAACTGACTGATGAGAAGGGGTCCTATTGCTTAAAGACCACTATCGTGAAAAATTGTAAAATACACAAAAACGCAAATAAAAAGTACATGTCTCCCAGAGTAAAATGTGCTATAAGTTGCTTTCCTCCAACGCTGCTGTAACTTACTCTAGGTACTAGAAATCTGATAGAACTGATAAAACAGGTTTTGGATTAGCCCACCTCCTCATGGGGGATTCTCAAGATTTTCTTTATCTTTAAACGCACTTAGTGAACGGCAGTTACTATGTCCAACTGCCAGAATAGTGTGTAAACAGGGAAGTCCGCTGGCATTTTTGTATATTTTTACTCACTTTCCAGGAAGTGCTTTTGTAAAGAAGAAGAATTGAAATACTGAAAATCCCCCATGAAGAGATGGACTAGTCCAAAACCTGTCAGCTCCATTTTCTACTAACTACTGTAAGTGATTGCAATATAAGAGAAAAGTAATGTATATCTCATTTTACGCTGGAAGAAATACACTTCTTATTTGTATGTGTTTACAAGTATTTTAAATGTTACAGTTTTTCCCGATAGCGGTCCTTTCACATAGGATGTGTTCACTTCCGTTCCGTTGCGCTCCGCTAAGTGGAACGATTTTACTGCCAGTGTGGAAGGACACTAAAGCCTCGTTAACACATCATGACGCGCAGATGGGCGTGCGTTCGGAACGCAAGCCATCTGCGTTTCCATGCGTTGCGTGGCTGATCCCATTCACTGAAGTGAATGGGTCAGCCGTGCGTTTTGCCAAAAAATACGTACAGCAGTGCGGTCGCACATCGCACTGCTACGCAACTCATGTAATGTGAACATCAGACAGTGCAGTCTATGTACTTATTTCACTTTGGTTTTATTGCTCAAAGATGTTATACAAAATCTCAATGATTTTAAAAGATCAAGAAAATTCGAGCATAGTTGGTCAATACAATGTAAACAATGCGTTGTGTCAAGTATCGTATGACAAAGGCTACAAAGAAAGCCTGCAGCTTTACATCATTGACAAAACTGCCTTATAAGAAGCTTCAATAGTATTGCGTCATATTACAAAACAGCCTAAAGAAGTATTTATGAAATTTTGCACTAAAAATTAAAACCAAGAGCATAAGAAGGCCAAGGCAAGTTACGATGGCAAAGAAAATCAAAATCCAACCGACAAATATCATTTAAGAATTGGTAGCAATGCGTGTGTGAGACCAGTCATCCCAAAATATGTGACATTTTTCTATAGAGTCCTGCATCGGGCAAAGGATATAATCAGTAAGCATTATGCGGTCTACCCTGGTCAATACCAGATCAAACTGAAGCGTAGTTTTTTTTCCAGGAAAGGGCCATTACCTATAACATTGCACCTATTAACGCAAAATACACTCTCTTCCATTTTTTAGGAATTTTATTATTTGGGGCCAAAAATAAGGCATGCATAGGGGTTAAGTCTATTAGTCTATGCACTTTTATACATACGGACAGCAACACGTGTAGTGTGAACGAGGCCGAATAGCAGACATTTCTAGGGTTATGATTCCCCCACTGGAGATGCGTCAGTATATCGGGACCCCCTTCCCAGGGGCATAACTAGAAATCACTGGGCCCCCTGCAAAACTTTGGATGGGGCCCCCTCCTACTTTCTGCACAGGTAACCCATACCTCCCAATTTTTTGAGATGAGAAAGAGGGACACTGAAGCCACACCCCTGATCACGCACCCTTCACAGCCCCTTTCCCCATGCAGATAAAAACCTGACAGCAGTGAAGCACTACAGGCATTTTCTGTATCAATTGCACTAGCTTCTGTGATAAACCATGCATCATTTTGCAAATACAAATCTTTGTCTGCAAAACTTTGCATGATTCTTTATCAGTGGCTGAGCAGATGCAGTCATTAGAACAATTGCACAGATAGCAGAATGTTTTTTCTCTCCTTGCCCTTAGTTGTCAGTCTCTCAGGACAGGGAAAAGAAACGTCTCCCCCCACGGGGCCCCATGCAGCTTCTGGGCCCCCCTGCAGATGCATCCCTTGCAGGGTCTATTGTTACGCCCCTGCCCCTTCCTGTCCGAAGCGATATCTGCGTCAGCGCGCAGATTTATGGCGCTGGACAGGGTCGCTGATTTTCCCGCAGGAAAAATACAAATGTATTTTTTATTTCACACACTCGTGTCTTGTGCGCCACATATGTGAAATTCTGAACCGCATGCCAGAAAATTCTTTCATTCTATTCTATAGAAGTCACAGTCGGACGGGGCGGGTCATAAGTCGTACATGCCTGACACTCACTCAACAGACGGACCATTCATGTCTCCATCCATGAGAAGAAAGGCCCACAAGGCCCTGAACGCTGCAGCACACAGGCCACTATCATAAGGCGTTCGAGTATAAAAATCCCCTAAATCAGGAAGGTACTTTCAGACAATGTGATGGTAGCATGTGCAGGCAACGTAAGCAGGCGCCTAGGGCGTAGCAAGTGTCTAGGGGCCTGTGTGCAGATGACACGCCCCCACACCCTATTCTTTACCAGTGTCGTGATTGAGGAACCTGCATGGCCTGAAACATGTAGGAACCGTCTACTAGTTTTGCACTATTCAAATAAAGTTCCCTGGTTTGATGAGACCACAGCTTGATGCAATGTTAAAGAGACTCTGAAGTCTCCCTAAAATGAGGTTTTTATTTTAAAAACCTCATTAACATTAAAGTCTCTCTTAAAACACCGCAGAACCGCGGCTGAAAACCCCCTCGATCACCCCAAGCTCACGGGGGTGCAGGGCAGGCAAAATCCACAACTTACTTGGTCGAGGATTTTGCTGCCGCCTCTATGTGCATCAATCAGCGCTGATCTCCGCCTCTCCCCGCCCCTCTTAGTGAAGGCAGACAGAGGGGCGGGGGAGAGGCAGCAATCCGCGCTGATTGACGCACATAGAGACAGAGCTGCGCTGCCTCTATATGTGAAAGTTGCCTGCGTGTACCCCTGTGAGTTTACCGCGTGATGACCCCTGATGTCCTGTAGCGGTACTGCAGGCTGTCACCACCGCGTGATGACACCTGCTGTCCTGTAGCGGTACTGCACCACCGCGTGATGACCCCTGATGTGCTGTAGCGGTACTGCAGGCTGTCACCACCGCGTGATGACACCTGATGTCCTGTAGCGGTACTGCAGGCTGTCACCACCGCGTGATGACACCTGATGTCCTGTAGCGGTACTGAACCACCGCGTGATGACCCCTGATGTCCTGTAGCGGTACTGCAGGCTGTCACCACCGCGTGATGACACCTGATGTCCTGTAGCGGTACTGAACCACCGCGTGATGACACCTGATGTCCTGTAGCGGTACTGAACCACCGCGTGATGACACCTGATGTCCTGTAGCGGTACTGCAGGCTGTCACCACCGCGTGATGACCCCTGATGTCCTGTAGCGGTACTGCAGGCTGTCACCACCGCGTGATGACCCTGATGTCCTGTAGCGGTACTGCAGGCTGTCACCACCGCGTGATGACCCCGATGTCCTGTAGCAGTACTGCAGGCTGTCACCACTGCGTGATGACACCTGGTGTCCTGTAGCGGTACTGCAGGCTGTCACCACCGCATGATGACACCTGATGTCCTGTAGCGGTACTGCAGGCTGTCACCACCGCGTGATGACCCCGATGTCCTGTAGCGGTACTGCAGGCTGTCACCACCGCGTGATGACACCTGATGTCCTGTAGCGGTACTGTAGGCTGTCACCACCGTGTGATGACACCTGATGTCCTGTAGCGGTACTGCAGGCTGTCACCACCGCGTGATGACACCTGATGTCCTGTAGCGGTACTGCAGGCTGTCACCACCGCGTGATGACACCTGATGTCCTGTAGCGGTACTGCAGGCTGTCACCACCGCGTGATGACACCTGATGTCCTGTAGCGGTACTGCAGGCTGTCACCACCGCGTGATGACACCTGATGTCCTGTAGCGGTACTGCAGGCTGTCACCACCGCGTGATGACACCTGATGTCCTGTAGCGGTACTGCAGGCTGTCACCACCGCGTGATGACACCTGATGTCCTGTAGCGGTACTGCAGGCTGTCACCACCGCGTGATGACCCCGATGTCCTGTAGCAGTACTGCAGGCTGTCACCACTGCGTGATGACACCTGATGTCCTGTAGCGTTACTGCAGGCTGTCACCACCACGTGATGACCCCGATGTCCTGTAGCGGTACTACAGGCTGTCACCACCGCGTGATGACACCTGATGTCCTGTAGCGGTACTGCAGGCTGTCACCACCGCGTGATGACCCTGATGTCCTGTAGCGGTACTGCAGGCTGTCACCACCGCGTGATGACCCCGATGTCCTGTAGCAGTACTGCAGGCTGTCACCACTGCATGATGACACCTGGTGTCCTGTAGCGGTACTGCAGGCTGTCACCACCGCATGATGACACCTGATGTCCTGTAGCGGTACTGCAGGCTGTCACCACCGCGTGATGACCCTGATGTCCTGTAGCGGTACTGCAGGCTGTCACCACCGCGTGATGACACCTGATGTCCTGTAGCGGTACTGTAGGCTGTCACCACCGTGTGATGACACCTGATGTCCTGTAGCGGTACTGCAGGCTGTCACCACCGCGTGATGACACCTGATGTCCTGTAGCGGTATTGCAGGCTGTCACCACCGCGTGATGACACCTGATGTCCTGTAGCGGTACTGCAGGCTGTCACCACCGCGTGATGACACCTGATGTCCTGTAGCGGTACTGCAGGCTGTCACCACCGCGTGATGACACCTGATGGCCTGTATCGGTACTGCAGGCTGTCAGTGCGCGGCACTCATGAAGGAGTTGCTTTCCGGGCTCTCTTCACCTGTGTGTTATCCTGGTCCCTGCTTCCTCCTGGATGAGCGGCTGGTCACTAGTAAGTAGGCAGATCTGCTTGTGACCTGTGGCTGTGTGACTGTCCCTAAAGAGTAAAGGTATGTATACCCTCACCTTGTTTGCAATTTATCATAGACACTGCCCTGACGGGGGTCAAATGATTTTTATGGTCCACTGTCCACTCTATAACACGCCGCCAATGCCACGGGTCACCTACACCTTAAAATAATACTGAAACGAACCTGAAAATAATTAAATTAGATACTTACCTATGTAAAGGGAAGGCTCTGGATCCAGTACAGCCTTAGCGGGCCTCTCTCTGTACCCTCGGTCTGTCGCTGACCCCCCCCCCCCCCCCCCTGGAAAAGTGGGCAACTGCTGGGATGAGGTTATAGTTTGTTTCCAAAATCAGTAAAATTACTATTCCTAAAGACCCTACCGTACATTGAATCTCTGATGTGTATGAAGCAGCGTTGTAAAGGTGGCCACTAACGGTCCAATTTCTAGCGAAAAATCGTTCAAGCGATCAGAAATTCTGATCGGAAGTGAAAAATTGTAGTACATCGTTCACTACACCATCAACGAACCAATCTTTGCTTCCTATCTATCACAACCAATAAGAAAAAAATCCAAATTTTGGTTCGACGAAAATTCATTCGGACGACATTTTTTTCACTCGTTCATCATCGATTGTGTCCACCAATGGAGATTATTTGCAACCAATCCGATCAGAATTTATGATCGCTCGAACGATTTTTCGCTAGAAATTGGACCATTAGTGGCCAGCTTGAGAACTCATTTCCACTATAGCGAATCCGCATGCGTTGTCCGCATGCGGATTCGCACAGCCAATACAAGTGGATGGGCCTGTTTCCACTTGTGCGTTGTGCGGAGCGTTTTTGTGTGCAGGGAAAATCTGCACGGCAGAGCCGTCAGAATTCGCTCCCCGCACACCGCTAAGCGAATCGCATACAATGTATCTAATAGGGAAATCGCATCCGGTTTTGGCATGCATTTTTCACCGCGATTTCGCATAGGAGGTAATGTTAATTTACACAGGCAGTGACATGGTTAAAATCGCCCACCTACTACCCTATGCGAAATCGCGGGAAAAAACGCATGCAAAATCGCACCCGCATGCGATTTCGTCTGCGGTGATTTCCCGGCGATTCCGCACCGCACAAGTGGGCTAAGAATCCCCTGTTACATTTCCATAGGAAACCACTGATGAACAATGAGCTCTCAGCACTTTCTGAATGCTGTCAAATATCACGACAACACATAAAAGACAAAAAATAAATAAATAAAAAATAAAGAGGCCTTGTCAATATTAACTTGTATAATATGTTTGTTTTTTTTAAAGTACAACTTGCTCCATGAAAAAAAAAAAAAAAGATAAAAACTGAATCCACATAAGTACAGATTAAAATTAGTCAAGGTCCTGCGTAGACGTAAACATCTAATTCGTTTTTTATGGCCGCGTCCTGTTTTCCGCTGAACTCATGCAGACCAGACTGAATTCCCCCTAGTACAAATAAACAAGTGATAAGGGGCCACTCCTGTCTATGTATTAACTTCCTATGAAAGCAGAGCGAAGGGACTGTACACAGCAGATTAGAAAATGCTGCGCATTATCCCTGTTCTGTGCACAGTGCTGACATCATCGGGAAGATGCCAGCTAAAATGTAAGAAAAAAGCTAGACAGCAGAAATGAGTTATGGGAAAGCAATAACAGTGGAGACATACCGGCCTAAACACGTCTGTGACTACAATATACTTGTAATATTACATGCTATTGACAAACTGTGGAGTAGATAGAAGTCAGCTATCTGTCTGAAATGCACAATTGAGAATGAGGGGCGAAGTGGACGGCATTCTCGCCTTGCAGCGCTAAAACTCCAGGCTCACATTTCAGCCAGAACACTTATTAAAGGACCACTATCGCCAAAAACATAGGCAGTTAAAATTAGACAGGTTTTGGGACAGTCCATCTCCTCATGGGGGGATTCTCAGGGTTTTCTTTGTTTTCAACAGCATTTCCTGAACAGCAGTTGCAAAGTCTAAGAAGAAGGGAAGCCTCCTCGTGGCGCCCCTGGATAGTGCTGTATAGCATGAACTAATTCCCGCAGGGCGATTGTTTTGCGGTTTTTGGTTTTGACCCTGCATATTTAGGCATGCGAAAGCAAATGCTTATTTGCATGAGCAATGTCTCGTGATTAGCCAATAGGCCAAATTTGCAAAGCCAGATTTGTCAGGTTCACTTGGTTGATGCACACATGCTTTTTCTCTGATTATAGTTAGCATTGCATTTCTTTCTTCTGAGGGCAGGTAGTGAGTGGCTTGTTTTAGGAGGTGAGAGCCCTGGAGCAGGCTATTAGCGCCTGTCCGCCCCTTATGTGTCGCGCCCAGGTTATGCGCATACAGCAGAACGCAATGGACGTTGAGGTAAGTGCCTGTTTTTAATCCTGGGAGGTGTGTGCGGGCGGCTCTTCCCGGCGCTGGCCACGCTGGGGAGATCGCCTGCACCCCCTGGCCTCCACCTCCGGGGTGCCGCTGTGTGGGTTCCAGGCGGTGAGAGTGCCTGGGCCCCCCGCGGCCCCCCGGTTGTATGGGGGCAATGGGAAGCCTCCTCGTGGCGCCCCTGGATAGTGCTGTATAGCATGAACTAATTCCCGCAGGGCGATTGTTTTGCGGTTTTTGGTTTTGACCCTGCATATTTAGGCATGCGAAAGCAAATGCTTATTTGCATGAGCAATGTCTCGTGATTAGCCAATAGGCCAAATTTGCAAAGCCAGATTTGTCAGGTTCACTTGGTTGATGCACACATGCTTTTTCTCTGATTATAGTTAGCATTGCAAAGTCTAACTGACAACATTGGGCTTGATTCACAAAGCGGTGATAACCTACTTAGCACGTCTAAAGTCTTTAGGCGCGCTAACCAGGGTGCTAAGTAGGTTAGCACCGGTTTTCTCAATCACATCGCGCGCTAAGTACCGCGTGCAAAGTTTTGCGCGCAGAAAGTCTTACGCAGAATCCCCCATGAGGAGATGGACTGGCCCAAAACCTGTCAGATTTTAACTGCCTACTTTTTTATGATAGTGGTGGTTTAAATGCATGAGTTCATTCATGACAATAAAAGATCACAAAACTATTAAAGAGAACCCGAGGTGTGTTTAAAGAATGTTATCTGCATACAGAGGCTGGATCTGCCTATACAGCCCAGCCTCTGTTGCTATCCCAAACCCCACTAAGGTCCCCCTGCACTCTGCAATCCCTCATAAATCACAGCCATGCTGTGAGGCTGTGTTTACATCTGTAGTGTCAGTCTCAGCTGCTCCCCCGCCTCCTGCAAAGCTCCGGTCCCTGCCCCCGTCCCTTCCCTCCAATCAGCAGGGAGGGAAGGGATGCAGGCGGGGACCGGAGTTCTGCAGGAGGCGGGGAGAGCAGCAGACTGACACTATAGAGATAAACACAGCCAGCTCTGACAAGCTGTTTGTCAGCAGCATGGCTGTGATTTATGAGGGATTGCAGAGTGCAGGGGAACCTTAGGGGGGTTTGGGATAGCAACAGAGGCTGGGCTGTATAGGCAGATCCAGCCTCTGTATGCAGATAATATTCTTCAAACCCAGCTCAGGTTATTTTTAAATAAAAAAGCAGCCCATCAAAAAGAGTGGCAAAAGGCTTGGTAGTGTGACAGTTATCAGCAAGGGAAGGCTCAGGAGCACAGATGTAAACACTGAAATGTTCATCCTCCGCGGAGTTCTACTGACACACAGCTGAGGAACACAGACTGATGGGAGCCAGAAAAAAAACAGACAGATTTAGAAAAACTGAGGCTTATAGGAGCCTTATTGCTGAGGGCAGCACCAGGCTTATCTCACCACACCAAACTGACCTTTATATGCAGAAAACATACAGACTATAATTATGCTACTTACATTACACTGTAAACCCCTAGGAGGGACAGTGTACTCTGTAAAGCACTGAGGAAAGTGTCAGTGCTACAAAAATGCATAATATTATTTGATCATATTATTTACATTAACATAGCAAAATGTACGTAGACAACAATAATACAGACAAGACAAATATTTTTGCCAATGTACTATAGATTACTTTTTTGCTATGTTGTTGAGAGTAGGTAGGGAAATCTGACAGGCTTTGAACTAGTCCATCTCCCCATGGGGTATTATCTGTATCACCTTTATTATTTACAAAAGTACTCCTTGAAAGCATGTATACAAAGATGCCAGCCAGCCTCCGTGCTCACTTGTTCACTTTTTCTGGCAGTTGGACTGAGCAAGTATCATTTAGTAAGTGCTTTTGAGTATAAACTTGGAATCCCTGAAAATCCCACCATGAGGCGATGGACTAGTCCAAAACCTTTCATATTTGCCAACATATTTACTACTGGAAGTGACAGTGACATCGGAAAAAATGTAATTTATAAAAAGCAATTCATACTATAAACAGTAATATATAGGGACAAATTTGCACACCTTAAAGTGAACCTAAACCAAACAATGGAAAAAGAGTTACACTTACCTGAGTCTTCTACCAGCCCCCTGCAGCCGCCCTGCACCTGCGCCGGTCCTCAACGATCCTCCGTACCCCCTGCGCCGGTCATCCACGATCCTCCGTTCCCCCTGCGCCGGTCCTCAACGATCCTCCGTTGCCCCTGCGCCGGTCCTCAACGATCCTCCGTTCCCCCTGCGCCCGCGCTGGTCCTCCACGGTCCTCCGTTCCACCTGCGCCTGCGCCGGTCCTCCACGATCCTATGTTCCCCCTGCACCCGCGCCGGTCCTTCACTATCCTATGTTCCCCCTACACCCACGCTGGTCCTCCACGATCCTCCGTTCCCCCTGCGCCCGCGCCGGTCCTCCACGATCCTATGTTCCCCCTGCACCCGCGCCGGTCCTCCACGATCCTATGTCCCCCTGCACCCGCGCCGGTCCTCCACGATCCTATGTTCCCCCTGCACCCGCGCCGGTCCTCCACGATCCTATGTTCCCCCGCCGTTAGTTTAGTTTCTATTCAGCCGACTGATCAGTTTACACAGTTTGGTTGCACTTTAAGGTGTGCAGATGTGTCCCTATACACACACAGTATTATTATTTATTTTATATTATTTATTTAAGTATTTATATAGCACCGGCATATTACGCAGTGCTGTACAGAGTATACTGTCTTGTCACTAACTGTTCCTTCAGAGGGGCTCACATGCTATGTATTGTAGTCTAGGCCCAATTTAGGGGGAAGCCAATTAACTTATCTGTATGTTTTTGGGATGTGTGAGGAAACCGGAGTGCCCGGAGGAAACCCACATAGACACGGGGAGAACATACAAACTCCTTGCAGATGTTGACCTGGCTGGGATTCAAATCGGGGACCCAGCGCTGCAAGGCGAGAGCGCTAACCACTACACCATTGTGCTTTTTATAAATTATATTTTTCCGATATCACTGTCACTTACAGTAGTAAATATGTTGACAAATATGAGAGGTTTTGGACTAGTCTGTCGCCTCATGGGAGATTTTAATTTTACACTGTAAATAAATGTATGTTTTTAAAAAATGTATTTTTTGTGATAGTGGAATTTTTTTTAAATTACTATTTACCTGCAACGGCATGCCAGTGGAATTTCATCCTTCAGGTTACTGTGTCCCCCACCTTATGTGGCCAGTGCTGCACTGTGACCTGTGTTGTAATTAGCTAGCCAGTAATTCTGTTCCTGGTACCACCTCCTACCACTAGATGGTGCTGATTGTGAGATATGGAAATTGCAATGTTCTGTTTTATAGAAAAGAACACAGCTGTTACAACACAGAGGGGTTGATTCACTAAACAGCGCTACATGGTCTGGTATGGCGGCGGCGGCGGCAGCACAAGTGCCGCAGAAAGAATCATCGGTACTCCCCTGCCACCACTGGACCTCCTCCATGCATCCAGGCTGAAGACAAGGGCAAACAGGATCACGCAAGACCCCCACCACCCCGGTGGTCGTTCTTTTACTGCATGCGCTCAGACCACCGTTACAGAACTATTGCCACCAAAACCTCCAGGCACAGGAACTCCTTTCTCCCCCCCATCTCATACAGCCTTATCGATCCCTGCCATGTACTGATGAGGACCAAAAGTCCGAAACAGGCTGTCTACATGTGGGTTTAATATGGCTGTGTAAAATTTAAAGCTATAGGCTTGCTATACACCAGCGGTTCTGGATGCTTGCTTGGCTTACCAAGGGCGAAAAGGGATAATTTGCATATTCAGTAGTAGTGAATTGTGGGTAACCACAAATGTTCACTTATAACTGAATTATTGCAAAGTTCCTTCTGTTTTAAGAAGGCAAATACATCAAGCTTTGCTTTTTTTTATTAGGAGGGCTTTTTGGTCCCTTTTATCCCCCTATACATTCTTAGTAGTTTGGGTCACCCTGAGCTGCTTGGTTACTCTCTTTTTCCCCCAAGCAGTGCACCTTCTGAACTCGAAACTGAACTGAAATCTATTGCAAATCTATCTAAATGCATTATTGAACCAATAGATTCATTTCTAGATTGTAAGCTTTTGGGCAGGGTCCTCCTCCTTTTGTGTCCTACCTGATCCTGCACCTCCATTACTGTGCACCCATGCTATGCATCTGAGTGAACCTAAAGCCGGGTCTACACGTGCCGATCTTACTTATCAATCGAGCCACTGCTGGGGACACTGTGACAATGCAGCACTCTGCTGGGGACTCTTTGAAGCTGGGACACACTGCTGGGGACACTGTGAAGCTGCAGCACTCTGCTGGGGGCACTGTGAGGCTGCAGCACTCTGCTGGGGACTCTGTGAAGCTGCAGCACTCTGCTGGGGACTCTGTGAAGCTGCAGCACACTGCTGGGGACACTGGGAAGCTGCAGCACACTGCTGGGGACACTGTGAAGCTGCGGCACACTGCTGGGGACACTGTGAAGCTGCAGCACACTGCTGGGGACACTGTGAAGCTGCAGCACACTGCTGGGGACACTGTGAAGCTGCAGCACACTGCTGGGGACACTGTGAAGCTGCAGCACACTACTGGGGACACTGTGAAGCTGCAGCACACTGCTGGGACATTGTGAAGCTGCAGCACACTGCTGGGGACACGGTGAGGCTGCAGCACTCTGCTGGGGACACTGTGAAGCTGCGGCACACTACTGGGGACACTGTGAAGCTGCGGCACACTACTGGGGACACTGTGAGGCTGCAGCACACTGCTGGGGACACTGTGAAGCTGCAGCACACTACTGGGGACACTGTGACGCTGCAGCACACTACTAGGGACACTGTGAAGATGCAGCACACTACTGGGGACACTGTGAAGGTGCGGCACACTGCTGGGGACACTGGGAAGCTGCAGCACACTGCTAGGGACACTGTGAAGCTGCAGCACACTACTGGGGACACTGTGAAGCTGCAGCACACTACTGGGGACACTGTGAAGCTGCAGCACACTGCTGGGGACACTGTGAAGGTGCGGCACACTGCTGGGGACACTGGGAAGCTGCAGCACACTGCTAGGGACACTGTGAAGCTGCAGCACACTACTGGGGACACTGTGAAGCTGCGGCACACTACTGGGGACACTGTGAAGCTGCAGCACACTGCTGGGGACACTGTGAAGCTGCGGCACACTACTGGGGACACTGTGAAGCTGCGGCACACTGCTGGGGACACTGTGAAGCTGCAGCACACTACTGGGGACACTGTGAAGCTGCGGCACACTACTGGGGACACTGTGAGGCTGCAGCACACTGCTGGGGACACTGTGAAGCTGCAGCACACTACTGGGGACACTGTGAAGGTGCGGCACACTGCTGGGGACACTGGGAAGCTGCAGCACACTGCTAGGGACACTGTGAAGCTGCAGCACACTACTGGGGACACTGTGAAGCTGCAGCACACTACTGGGGACACTGTGAAGCTGCAGCACACTGCTGGGGACACTGTGAAGGTGCGGCACACTGCTGGGGACACTGGGAAGCTGCAGCACACTGCTAGGGACACTGTGAAGCTGCAGCACACTACTGGGGACACTGTGAAGCTGCGGCACACTACTGGGGACACTGTGAAGCTGCAGCACACTGCTGGGGACACTGTGAAGCTGCGGCACACTACTGGGGACACTGTGAAGCTGCGGCACACTGCTGGGGACACTGTGAAGCTGCAGCACACTACTGGGGACACTGTGAAGCTGCGGCACACTACTGGGGACACTGTGAAGCTGCGGCACACTGCTGGGGACACTGTGAAGCTGCAGCACACTACTGGGGACACTGTGAAGCTGCAGCACACTACTGGGGACACTGTGAAGCTGCAGCACACTGCTGGGACACTGTGAAGCTGCAGCACACTGCTGGGGACACTGTGCAGCTGGGACACACCGCTGGGGACACTGTGCAGCTGGGACACACTGCTGGGGACACTGTGAAGCTGCAGCACACTGCTGGGGACACTGGGAAGCTGCAGCACACTGCTCAGGACACTGAAGCTGCGGCACACTACTGGGGACACTGTGAAGCTGCAGCACACTACTGGGGACACTGTGGAGCTGCAGCACACTGCTGGGGTCTAGGGATGCTCGCTGAATTCGGCGGAATTCTTAATTCCGCGATTCCGGACAGAATTAGGTCAATTCCGATTCCGGCGGTTGGAATAGAATTGCTAAACCTTTAAAACGGAATTCTGCGGAAAAAATTTTTATTTCACGGAATTAAAAAATCCTTCTCCTCCCATTTCATCTCTCATCTTCCTGGGAATTGTAGTGTTTCAAAAGCCAACTTACTTACCATAGCTGGGAATTGAACCCAGGTCTCAGTGTGCAGTAGGTATCTGACTTAACCCCTATACCACCTACCACACTACATGCTGAAGCCAGCCTAGCATGTACCATTATGATCAATCCAAGAGAAAAAGTAGCATGCTTAAGGATTTACAGACTTTCAAAAAACAGCTTACATATCATGGCTGGGAATTGAACCCAGGCTGGGCTGGGAATTGAACTCTCAGTGTGCAGTAGGTATCTGACTTAACCCCTATACCACCAACCACACTACATGCTGAAGCCAGCCTAGCACGTACCATTCGATCAATCCAAGAGAAAAATGAGCTCTCTCTAAGGATTTGTAGCCAGCAGGCATGGCCTTGCCTTTTGTGTTCGAAGAGAACCCCAGATAGCCAGGTAGATTCATCTCTCTCTCTCTCTCTCTCTCTCTCTCTAGTAGGGATGGTCACCGCTTTCCGCGGAATTGAGTTTTCCGGAATTTTTAGGCGGAAATTGGTCATTCCGTTCCGTTTGGTCCATTTGGTCGGAGGAGGAGGAGGAGGAGAGAGAGAGATTTTTTTAAAATTTTGCGACGGAATCCGGAATTCCACGGAATTTCGTACAAATCCGGCGGAATTTTCATAGTGACGGAATTTAACACTGAAGGAATCCGTGATTTCCGGCGGAACGGAATTTGCTGGTTCCGATCATCCCTACTGGGGACACTGTGACAATGCAGCACACTGCTGGGGACACTGTGACAATGCAGCACACTGCTGGGGACACTGTGAGGCGGCAGCACACCGGACACTGTAAAGCTGCAGCACACTGCTGGGGACGCTGTGAGGCTGCAGCACACCGGACACTGTAAAGCTGCAGCACACTGCTGGGGACGCTGTGAAGCTGCAGCACACTGCTGGGGACGCTGTGAAGCTGCAGCACACTGCTGGGGACGCTGTGAAGCTGCAGCACACTGCTGGGGACACTGTGAAGCTGCAGCACACTGCTGGGGACACTGTGACAATGCAGCACACTGCTGGGGACACTGTGAGGCTGCAGCACACCGGACACTGTAAAGCTGCAGCACACTGCTGGGGACGCTGTGAGGCTGCAGCACACCGGACACTGTAAAGCTGCAGCACACTGCTGGGGACGCTGTGAAGCTGCAGCACACTGCTGGGGACGCTGTGAAGCTGCAGCACACTGCTGGGGACGCTGTGAAGCTGCAGCACACTGCTGGGGACGCTGTGAAGCTGCAGCACACTGCTGGGGACACTGTGAAGCTGCAGCACACTGCTGGGGACACTGTGACAATGCAGCACACTGCTGGGGACACTGTGAGGCTGCAGCACACCGGACACTGTAAAGCTGCAGCACACTGCTGGGGACGCTGTGAGGCTGCAGCACACCGGACACTGTAAAGCTGCAGCACACTGCTGGGGACGCTGTGAAGCTGCAGCACACTGCTGGGGACGCTGTGAAGCTGCAGCACACTGCTGGGGACGCTGTGAAGCTGCAGCACACTGCTGGGGACACTGTGAAGCTGCAGCACACTGCTGGGGACACTGTGAAGGTGCGGCACACTGCTGGGGACACTGTGAAGCTGCAGCACACTTCTGGGGACACTGTGAAGCTGCAGCACATTGCTGGGGACACTGTGAAGCTGCAGCACACTGCTGGGGACACTGTTAATCTGTAGAACACTGTTGGGGACACTGTGAGGCTGAGGCACACTGCTGGGGACACTGTGAAGCTGCAGCACACTGTTGGGGACGCTGTGAAGCTGCAGCACACTGCTGGGGACGCTGTGAAGCTGCAGCACACTGCTGGGGACACTGTGAAGCTGCAGCACACTGATGGGGACACTGTGAAGATGCAGCACACTGATGGGGACACTGTGAAGCTGGGACACAGTATGTGCTAGAGCTGCCATAGAGGTAAAGGGGACAATTGGCCCAGGGCCCCTGAGCTCTGCAGAGGCACCTGCACTGCTGGACCCCAAGTTGCCTCCCCCTCCTCCTGCACCCCAGGTTCCCCCCATAGGGAACATGCATTTACATGGTGTTGTTGGCCCCTTACAGAGTATGAATAGTACTGGACAAATGTTAATTTTTTCATTTTTTTTAAATATTTTTGTTGACATTTTCCTTCAGTGATGGAACCGTTTGAGGTTTGGCTGGATGAGTGCATGTTAGGTAATGCATGCTAACTTTGCTATGTTTTGAGAGCATGCACTATTAAACTGCACAATATTTAAATTAATAACACATAATTTTGTATGCGCGTAATTCTTTAAAGGCGCAAAGTATTACGCGCATTAAAGAGGAACTCCAGTGAAAATAATTTAATATAAAAAGGTGCTTAATTTTTACAATAATTATGTATACATGATTTAGTCAGAGTTTGCTCATTGTAAAATCTTTCCTCTCCCAGATTCACATTCTGACATGTATTACATGGTGACATTGTTACTGTGGGCAGATTATGTAGCTGTTCTGGCTTTAACAGACAGCTATAAACAGCCATTTCCTGTGTGTGTCATTGTTACATTGTGGCAGTTTGCCCAGAGTACCGTACGGTACCAGAGCCTCTTGTGGGAGGGGTTTCAGCACAAAATCAGTCATACAGCGCCCCCTGATGGTCTGTTTGTGAAAATCATTATATTTTTCATGTAAAAGTGGGTATCAGCTACTGATTGGGATAAAGTTCAATTCTTGGTCGGAGTTTCTCTTTAAAAGCATCAACGCTCTTTATTATTTCACTACCAACCACTATCTAATGAACACGTGCCATAACGTACTTGCTGATAGCGCGATTGCTTGTAGCGTTATGCTGATAGCGCACACAGCGGTACGCCGTATGCGCGTTATGAAATAGCGCTGTTTAGTGAATCAACCCCAAAGAGAAATTATTTCACACTAAGTATAAAGTTTTGGCCCTCCTTAAAAAGGGACCTGTAACCAAGGACTGAACTTCATCCCAATCAGTAGCTGATACTCTCAATCTCGCATCCAAGACTTCTCACAGGCTATCCCTTTCCTTTGGAACTCTCTCCCTCAGCCGGTTCGTCATGCCACGAGTCTGGAAACCTTCAAACGTACTCTGAAAACACACCTGTTCAGACAAGCCTATAATTTGCTACAGGCAGCACTGAAGGCACACTGCCTCACCCACTAATCCTTGTGTTTCCTTCCCTTTTGTTTCCTCCCCACTACCCTCTAGATTGTAAGCTCGCAAGGGCAGGGACCTCCTCCTAGTGTTTCCTCCTCACTACCCTCTAGATTGTAAGCCCGCAAGGGCAGGGACCTCCTCCTAGTTTTTCCTCCCCACTACCCTCTAGATTGTAAGCCCGCAAGGGCAGGGATCTCCTCCTAGTGTTTCTCATACCGCTGTAATTTTAACATATGTACATGTACCAACTACACATCAACTATGTATGTATCTATATTTATTCTATTCAACGTCATGACTGTACAGCGTCTGGTATTTCTTATGTATATCTGTTCCCCATTATTTGTTTGTACTATGTACAGCGCTACGGAAGATGTTGGCGCTATATAAATAAATAAATAATAATAATAATACCCCCTTTCCCACCAGAAATCTTTACCTTTTCTCAAACGGATAACCATTGGGCTCTGTATGGCTGATATTGTGGTGAAACCCCTCCCAGAGTGTGATGTCATGACCATGGCCCTGACAGTTTCTTGTCTGTGAACCTCATTGCATTGTGGGAAAATAACAGGTTTTTCCAACTGCCAAGCAAGCAGTATCTCCCTCTGTGCTGAGAGCTGAGAGATGTCACCACCAGTGATCAATGTCAGAATGTGAATCAGGGAGAGGAAACATTTTACAATGGGCAAATACTGACTAATAATCTATAAATGCATACCTCACAACTTTTTGAGATTAAGACAAACCCCTGTCACACCTCTAACCACGCCCCTGGCACACTCACTAGTCACGCATATATTAAAGATTTCACAAGAAAAATGTGTTGTTTTATAATTCAAACCACACTGGTTCTTTCTATCCTGGTTCATTTTCCTTTATATTAACATTTGAAAATAAGAAATATATGAATTTAAAGGATGGGAATAAAGTTTAGAGTCAGTTAAAGGCATACCCATGAGAGGTGCTCGGAGTCCCTTTTAACACATTTTTCTGTAGAAAAGAGTATTTACATAGATCTGTACATCAGTCCTGAAAGAGGGACACATGAGGGAGAAAGAGGGACAAAGTCATTAGGTTCCCAAAGAGGGACTGTCCCTCCAAAAGAGGGACAGTTGGGAGCTATGTATAAGTGAGTATTGTAAAAAATAAGCAATTTTATTCATTATATTATTTCTACTACAGTTCCTCTTTAAAGAGAAACCGTAACCGAGAATTTCCCATGAGAAATCTTTTCCTTTTCGCAAACGGATAATCAGGGGGGTCTGTATGGCTGATATTGTGGTGAGACCCCTCCCACAGTGTGATGTCAGGACCCTTGTTGCATTGTGAGAAATAACAGCTGTTTACAGCTGTTTCCAACTGTCAAGAAAAGCAAGCAGCATCTCCTTCCACTGACATCACCTGCCAGCAGTAAAGATGTCACCATGTGATAAATGTCAGAATGTAAAAGAGGGAGAGGAAAGATTTTACAATGCGCAAACACTGACTAAATCATTTCTACATAATTATTGTAAAAATTAAGCGCTGTTTTATTACATTTTGTTCACTGGAGTTCCTCTTTTTTAATCCTCATACTACGACCAATCAATGTCACACTTAAAGGAGTCCTGAGGCGAAAATAAACCAATGAAATAAACAATTGTATCTATCCTCCTTTTCCTAAAAAAGACTTTTTAAGATATTCCACAGTTTTATTTTATGTTTAAATCTACTTTTTAAGTTAACGATTTTATTGTTTTGCTCAATGACACATTAATCGAAGAAGAACTATTGACCCTTTTTTTATCTCTTTCCTGATTTCAGAAGCCATTTTCTGCTAGGAAAGTGTTTTATAGTTGGAATTTCTTATCAGTGACACTGTCAGGACTGAGTCAGCCACTTATATACCTGATATTTAACTGTTTCAGGCAGAGAAAAAAATAAAGGAACTCAGCCTAGTTATTAGTGTGCTAGGCACTGTACATATGTCTGTCTCATCATATCACTTGTCACCTCGAGCAGGGAAGGACTGGCCAGGGGGGAAGGGGGGCAAGTTCCCCCCAGGCTGCCTCTCATTTAATGATTTAGGGCTGTTACAGTGCCTGGTACATGTTTTTGTATAAGGCAATGTGAACCACTGGGCTGGCCGAGGGAAATCAATGCCTAATTACAGAGTAATTAGAGGGAGGGCAAGTTGGTAAATATAAACAGCATGATGCAGAGCAGAGGCTTGCCTGCAGGGTCCATGGGAAAATATCTGTCTGATTTTGGGTGGAAATTGGTTGAAAGTATCGATCTGAGATGCAGGGAAATATCGGGCTGATGTGGTCGATCCAGTGCGATAATCACAAGCAATGAACGCGACGAACTCGAAATGTTTTATGTGCCCCCCCATTGCCAGTGCATTATATTGTACCTGTCACTCTGTCCCTCATGTGTCCTTACTGAATTTCCCATGTGACTTTTGGCATATAGCACATGGGGCATGTGTGTGTTGTAATTTGGGCCCGGGCTGCTGTGAAAATGGGCCTCTAGTTTGTGTTTTCCCTCCAGGCCAAAAGGTCCCAGTCCTCCCCTGACCTCGGGTGTCCTTTAATATGCAGCTGTTTGGGCAATATGACAGGGAACCAAGGGTACAACAACCATCTTGGCCGAAAATCAATTAATGTGTGTGCGAGGCTTAAAGGGACTCCGAGCTCTACTTAAAAAGTAAAATAGTACTCACCGGGGGCTTTCTTTAGTCCAGCGCTGGTCAGGAGGTCCAACGACAGCGTCCTGGCTCCTCTCCTAGGCCCCGCTCCGGAATGGCTGGACGGCGGCAGCCCGGGCGACACTCGGCTGAGTGTCGGGCTCCTTCTTCCGCGTATGACGCGGCTGACGTCACACGCCGGCTGCCTCGCGTCATCACGGCGGCCGGCGTGGCAGTACGGCGCAAGCGTGATTAAAGCGCTGGACTAAAGAAAGCCCCCGGTGAGTACTATTTTACTTTTTAAGTAGAGCTCGGAGTCCCTTTAAGTGTGTGGTCATCACAACAAAAAAGTTACGGTATATACCTACCTCAGTAGGGGGATTTCGCCTGGGCATCAGAATGCTTGGGGAGCTGTAGTATTCCGCATAGGTAAACAGCCTAGGCTAAGCCTCACTGGGAGGGGGCGGAGCTACATACCAATACACAGCTATATATAGCTATAGGAAGTGTTTCAGATGCTGAAAACAGAATGTGTCATGACAAATTGGGTACCCTTAATAACTTACTGCATTCGACCAAATGTCACTACAGGACCTCTTTAACATTATCTATATTAATTGTAAATCTTGTCTTTGGGGAGGGGGTCGGTGGAGGGATACGAGGGACAAGACGCGGATACGCCTGCCGTGCGCCGGCCACCCACAGATCAGGCAGCACAGCCAAGATCTGCGTTAATGCTCCATTTGGCAAGACTAGTTCAGTATAACGACAACTTTTAATTGTACGTTTTACTAAGGGTTTTTTTTTCTCCGGAGGGGGGGGGGGAGGGGGCTGGGGGGGAGATATGCAGGACAGGATCCAGGACCGTTCCCCTTGTACGAGCCACACACCACACACACACTACCGGGATCTGTGCTAATGCTGCACTTGGCAGGGAAGGAGCAGGGTATAGCAACAACTGTGAAATGTACATTTTGATAGGTTTTTTTTTTTTTTTTGCTCACACCACCTGCTGTCATTCATTCACACTTGAGATAAAAGTCTTTGGAAAATGAAAGATCACAGACCAATCTTACCACCCTCCCATGTAGTATGAGAGCCATACTCTACACAGTCTATTCTATGGAGCTGCACTCCCCATCAGACAGAAATCTTACCCCCTTCCATGTAGTATGAGAGCCACACCTACACAGTCTATTCTATGGAGCTGCACTCCCCATCAGACCGAAATCTTACCCCCTTCCATGTAGTATGAGAGCCACACCTACACAGTCTATTCTATGGAGCTGCACTCCCCATCAGACAGAAATCTTACCCCCTTCCATGTAGTATGAGAGCCACACCTACACAGTCTATTCTATGGAGCTGCACTCCCCATCAGACCGAAATCTTACCCCCTTCCATGTAGTATGAGAGCCACACCTACACAGTCTATTCTATGGAGCTGCACTCCCCATCAGACAGAAATCTTACCCCCTTCCATGTAGTATGAGAGCCACACCTACACAGTCTATTCTATGGAGCTGAACTCCCCATCAGACAGAAATCTTACCCCCTTCCATGTAGTATGAGAGCCACACCTACACAGTCTATTCTATGGAGCTGCACTCCCCATCAGACAGAAATCTTACCCCCTTCCATGTAGTATGAGAGCCACACCTACACAGTCTTTTCTATGGAGCTGCACTCCCCATCAGATGAAATCTTTGCAAGATGCTGCACACATTCAAAAGATCATTATCTGCAAAAGATCTGTTCCTGCAAAAGATCTGTTCCTGCAAAAGATCTGTTGGTACTTATCCGTTAGCCGGGCGCATCCGGCAGGTGACGACAAAACTCCACCAGAGTTACATCTTTCCCTACTATCCATGTCGGCCTGGAGGGGGAATAGTAATTAGCGCCACCTGCCGGATGCGCCAGGCTAATGGATAAGTACCGATCTGTTCCTGCAAAAAATCCATTCCTGCAAAATGCATTCATAGTCTATGAGATCTGCAGATCCTCATACACACCTTGTTGAACAGACTTCATCTGCATATCTGGCAATCATCTGCAGATCTGAAAATCCATCCTGGTGGATCTGATCTGCAGATGATTGTCTGTTAAACCAGGTGTGTATGAGGATCTGCAGATCTCATAGACTATGAATGCATTTTGCAGGAATGGATTTTTTGCAGGAACAGATCTTTTGCAGATACTGATCTGTTGCATGTGTACAGCATCTGTGTGTGCAGCATCTTGCAAAGATTTCTATCTGATGGGGAGTTCAGCTCCATAGAATAGACTGTGAAGGTGTGGCTCTCATACTACATGAAGGGTGGTAAGATTTCTGTCTGATGGGGAGTGCAGCTCCATAGAATAGACTGTGTAGGTGTGGCTCTCATATTACATGGAGGGGGGTAAGATTTCTGTCTGATGGGGAGTGCAGCTCCATAGAACAGACTGTGTAGGTGTGGCTCTCATACTACATGGAAGGGGGTAAGATTTCTGTCTTATGAGGAGTGCAGCTCCATAGAATAGACTGTGTAGGTGTGGATCTCATACTACATGGAAGGGTGGTAAGATTTTATCTGATGGGGAGTTCAGCTCCATAGGATAGACTGTGTAGGTATGGCTCTCATACTACATGGAAGGAGGTAAGATTTCTGTCTGATGGAGTGCAGCTCCATAGAATAGACTGTGTAGGTGTGGCTCTCATACTACATGGAAGGGGGTAAGATTTCTATCTGATGGGGAGTGCAGCTCCATAGAATAGACTGTGTAGGTATGGCTCTCATACTACATGGAAGGGGGTAAGATTTCTATCTGATGGGGAGTGCAGCTCCATAGAAAAGACTGTGTAGGTATGGCTCTCATACTACATGGAAGGGGGTAAGATTTCTGTCTGATGGGGAGTGCAGCTCCATAGAATAGACTGTGTAGGTACGGCTCTCATACTACATGGAAGGGGGTAAGATTTCTGTCTGATGGGGAGTGCAGCTCCATAGAATAGACTGTGTAGGTGTGGCTCTCATACTACATGGGAGGGGGTAAGATTTCTGTCTGATGGGGAGTGCAGCTCCATAGAATAGACTGTGTAGGTGTGGCTCTCATACTACATGGAAAGGGGTAAGATTTCTGTCTGATGGGGAGTGCAGCTCCATAGAATAGACTGTGTAGGTGTGGCTCTCATACTACTTGGAAGGGGGTAAGATTTCTGTCTGATGGGGAGTGCAGCTCCATAGAATAGACTGTGTAGGTGTGGCTCTCATACTACATGGGATTGGGTAAGATTTCTGTCTGATGGGGAGTGCAGCTCCATAGAATAGACTGTGTAGGTGTGGCTCTCATACTACATGGAAGGGGGTAAGATCTCTGTCTGATGGGGAGTGCAGCTCCATAGAATAGACTGTGTAGAGTATGGCTCTCATACTACATGGAAGGGGGTAAGATTTCTGTCTGATGTGGAGTTCAGCTCCATAGAATAGACTGTGTATGTGTGGCTCTCATACTACATGTGGAAGGGGGTAAGATTTCTGTCTGATGGGGAGTGCAGCTCCATAGAATAGACTGTGTAGAGTATGGCTCTCATACTACATGGAAGGGGGTAAGATTTCTGTCTGATGGGTAGTGCAGCTCCATAGAAAGGACTGTGTAGGTATGGCTCTCATACTACATGGAAGGGGGTAAGATTTCTGTCTGATGGGGAGTGCAGCTCCATAGAATAGACTGTGTAGGTGTGGCTCTCATACTACATGGAAGGGGGTAAGATTTCTGTCTGATGGGGAGTGCAGCTCCATAGAATAGACTGTGTAGGTGTGGCTCTCATACTACGTGGAAGGGGGTAAGATTTCTGTCTGATGGGGAGTGCAGCTCCATAGAATAGACTGTGTAGGTGTGGCTCTCATACTACATGGGATTGGGTAAGATTTCTGTCTGATGGGGAGTGCAGCTCCATAGAATAGACTGTGTAGGTGTGGCTCTCATACTACATGGAAGGGGGTAAGATCTCTGTCTGATGGGGAGTGCAGCTCCATAGAATAGACTGTGTAGAGTATGGCTCTCATACTACATGGAAGGGGGTAAGATTTCTGTCTGATGTGGAGTTCAGCTCCATAGAATAGACTGTGTAGGTGTGGCTCTCATACTACGTGGAAGGGGGTAAGATTTCTGTCTGATGGGGAGTGCAGCTCCATAGAATAGACTGTGTAGGTGTGGCTCTCATACTACATGGGATTGGGTAAGATTTCTGTCTGATGGGGAGTGCAGCTCCATAGAATAGACTGTGTAGGTGTGGCTCTCATACTACATGGAAGGGGGTAAGATCTCTGTCTGATGGGGAGTGCAGCTCCATAGAATAGACTGTGTAGAGTATGGCTCTCATACTACATGGAAGAGGGTAAGATTTCTGTCTGATGTGGAGTTCAGCTCCATAGAATAGACTGTGTAGGCGTGGCTCTCATACTACATGTGGAAGGGGGTAAGATCTTTGTCTGATGGGTAGTGCAGCTCCATAGAATAGACTGTGTAGGTGTGGCTCTCATACTACATGGAAGGGGGTAAGATTTCTGTCTGATGGGGAGTGCAGCTCCATAGAATAGACTGTGTAGGTGTGGCTCTCATACTACATGGAAGGGGGTAAGATTTCTGTCTGATGGGGAGTGCAGCTCCATAGAATAGACTGTGTAGGTGTGGCTCTCATACTACATGGAAGGGGGTAAGATTTCTGTCTGATGGGTAGTGCAGCTCCATAGAAAGGACTGTGTAGGTATGGCTCTCATATTACATGGAAGGGGGTAAGATTTCTGTCTGATTAGGGAGTGCAGCTCCATAGAATAGACTGTGTAGGTATGGCTCTCATACTACATGGAAGGGGGTAAGATTTCTGTCTGATGGGGAGTGCAGCTCCATAGAATAGACTGTGTAGGTGTGGCTCTCATACTACATGGAAGGGGGTAAGATTTCTGTCTGATGGGGAGTGCAGCTCCATAGAATAGACTGTGTAGAGTATGGCTCTCATACTACATGGAAGGGGGTAAGATTTCTGTCTGATGGGGAGTGCAGCTCCATAGAATAGACTGTGTAGGTGTGGCTCTCATACTACCTGGAAGGGGGTAAGATTTCTGTCTGATGGGGAGTGCAGCTCCATAGAATAGACTGTGTAGGTGTGGCTCTCATACTACATGGAAGGGGGTAAGATTTCTGTCTGATGGGGAGTGCAGCTCCATAGAAAGGACTGTGTAGGAGTGGCTCTCATACTACATGGAAGGGGGTAAGATTTCTGTCTGATGGGGAGTGCAGCTCCATAGAAAGGACTGTGTAGGTGTGGCTCTCATACTACATGGAAGGGGGTAAGATCTCTGTCTGATGGGGAGTGCAGCTCCATAGAATAGACTGTGTAGGTGTGGCTCTCATACTACATGGAAGGGGGTAAGATTTCTGTCTGATGGGGAGTGCAGCTCCATAGAAAGGACTGTGTAGGAGTGGCTCTCATACTACATGGAAGGTGGTAAGATTTCTGTCTGATGGGGAGTGCAGCTCCATAGAATAGACTGTGTAGGTATGGCTCTCATACTATATGGAAGGGGGTAAGATTTCTGTCTGATGGGGAGTGCAGCTCCATAGAATAGACTGTGTAGGTGTGGCTCTCATACTACATGGAAGGGGGTAAGATTTCTGTCTGATGGGGAGTGCAGCTCCATAGAATAGACTGTGTAGGTGTGGCTCTCATACTACATGGAAGGTGGTAAGATTTCTGTCTGATGGGTAGTGCAGCTCCATAGAAAGGACTGTGTAGGTGTGGCTCTCATACTACATGGAAGGGGGTAAGATGTCTGTCTGATGGGGAGTTCAGCTCCATAGAATAGACTGTGTAGGTATGGCTCTCATACTACATGGAAGGGGGTAAGATCTCTGTCTGATGGGGAGTGCAGCTCCATAGAATAGACTGTGTAGGTATGGCTCTCATACTACATGGAGGGGGGTAAGATTTCTGTCTGATGGGGAGTGCAGCTCCATAGAAAGGACTGTGTAGGTGTGGCTCTCATACTACATGGAAGGGGGTAAGATCTCTGTCTGATGGGGAGTGCAGCTCCATAGAATAGACTGTGTAGGTGTGGCTCTCATACTACATGGAAGGGGGTAAGATTTCTGTCTGATGGGGAGTTCAGCTCCATAGAATAGACTGTGTAGGTGTGGCTCTCATACTACATGGAAGGGGGTAAGATTTCTGTCTGATGGGGAGTGCAGCTCCATAGAATAGACTGTGTAGGTGTGGCTCTCATACTACATGGAAGGGGGTAAGAATTCTGTCTGATGGGGAGTGCAGCTCCATAGAATAGACTGTGTAGGTGTGGCTCTCATACTACATGGAAGGGGGTAAGATTTCTGTCTGATGGGGAGTGCATCTCCATAGAATAGACTGTGTAGGTGTGGCTCTGATACTACATGGAAGGAGGTAAGATTTCTGTCTGATGGGGAGTGCAGCTCCATAGAATAGACTGTGTAGGTGTGGCTCTCATACTACATGGAAGGGGGTAAGATTTCTGTCTGATGGGGAGTGCAGCTCCATAGAAAGGACTGTGTAGGTGTGGCTCTCATACTACATGGAAGGGGGTAAGATCTCTGTCTGATGGGGAGTGCAGCTCCATAGAATAGACTGTGTAGGTGTGGCTCTCATACTACATGGAAGGGGGTAAGATCTCTGTCTGATGGGGAGTGCAGCTCCATAGAAAGGACTGTGTAGGTGTGGCTCTCATACTACATGGAATGGGGTAAGATTGGTCTGTGATCTTGCATTTTCCAAAGACTTTTATCTCAAGTGTGTATGAAGCATTAGTCTACCATTCCTGTCCTGGATGGCTTATAGAAATAGACCCAATTTTTGGTCTAATTTTTTTATTTTATTTTTACAGGAGAGAGACAAAAATGCTTAGCCTCTACAAAATGAGGCTGCAAATAGGGCTAACTCCAGCAGCCTCCTCGGGGGATGGGAGGAGGGGCTACATCTGGCTACCTATACTGGGGGGACATCTGGTTTCCAATGGGGGTCATCTGGCTCAGGATACAAAATGGCGCACAGCGCCAGGGCGATACAAATGGCGCCCCATTTACTTCCATTATATGTGTTCAAAAATTGCTAAATGTGGAGGGTTGATGTCTGAACTAGACCAAAAGAGACCAATATGAACACAAAACCAAACACACCCTTACTGGGGTGTGTATATTACTAGAAAAAAAATGATAATAATTTATCACATGCACCATGTCAACGGATAAGTATAAAATGGTACAAAGAAAGGATTGACTCTTGGGTGCATGTGCATGTGACAAAATAGAAAAAATCTTTAATAAAGTCAGTTCTAATAAATACAGATACGGTACATACACATATTAAAATAATTGAACAAGAGCATAAGTAATCTCATACATTGACCTAATAGGTCACAGTACCCCACTGACTAAAGAGAACATGAAAAAGGGGCTGCAGTCCCCTATATCAAGTACACTTGTCAATCCTTTCTTTGTACCATTTTATACTTCCATTATATAACGCTATTTAGTGTTATAAGTGTTAAAATATGGCGCATGCGTGTGCCTTACGCTAAATAGCGTTATAAGTCTTATAAATGCAGGGGGTAGGGAGGATGTATGCATATGCATATATCTGGCTACCTATACTGGGGATATATCTGGCTATATATACTGGGGATACATCTGGCTACCTATACTGGGGATACATCTGGCTACCTATACTGGGGATACATCTGGCTACCTATACTGGGGGTACATCTGGCTATATATACTGGGGATACATCTGGCTACCTATACTGGGGATACATCTGGCTACCTATACTGGGGATACATCTGGCTATATATACTGGGGATACATCTGGCTACCTATACTGGGGATACATCTGGCTACCTATACTGGGGATACATCTGGCTACCTATACTGGGGATACATCTGGCTGCCTATACTGGGGATATATCTGGCTATATATACTGGGGATATATCTGGCTATATATACTGGGGATACATCTGGCTACCTATACTGGGGATACATCTGGCTAACTATACTGGGGATACATCTGGCTACCTATACTGGGGATACATCTGGCTACCTATACTGGGAATACATCTGGCTACCTATACTGGGGATACATCTGGCTACCTATACTGGGGATACATCTGGCTACCTATACTGGGGATACATTTGGGCTCCCTACATTGGGAGGACATTTGACCACCTATATTGGGGGGGGGGGGGCATCTAGCTACCTATGCAGGGGGGAAGAGCTACATCTAGCTACCTATACTGTAACACTCACCTGGCTACAAACACAGGGGGAGGGGGAGCATCGTGGTACCAATGCTGGGGGGCACCTGGCTACCTATACTGGGGGCATCTGGTTGACTATACTGTGGGCTACCTAATACTCTAATACTGGGGGGAGGGGGCACCTCTGGTTACTTTCGTATTCAGAATCTTTGATAAGTTTTGGGGATTCAACGGATTCATCATCCCATCACTAATTTTTAATGGTTCTTCTATATATATTGCATAATGTCTACAATGGCCACTAGGGGCGCTGTCATCCTGTAAATTGTGAAGAAAAGTTTTTTTTCTGCACCATCAGAACAGTTTTTGACGCATAATTGTAAAGTTTGCCTCAAAGTAACTTTTAGTTTGTGATTTTTCACATTTAGGTATGCAGCTCACTGTCATTTTGTTTCATAACCATATTTAATAGACGGCTGTGTACATTTCCCCCGGTTGCTGGGATCGGTATGACAGGCAGTGCAATCAGCACCCTTGCTGAATGACTGCTGTGATTTGTGATACATTAAACACAGGAGACACCAAAAAATAAATTTTAAAGTATTCGAAGTAAGGCTTGTTTTGCTTACAAATTGATATAACCAATTGAACAAAAGCTATACTAGTATATCATGTTGTTAAAAACGATCCTTTACTTTACAGTGTGCAGTCAGAATGAAAGCTGGATCAAACCCTGCCTAGCTGTAACCTTGGCATTGGCCTCAATTCACTAAGCAGTTTAGACTAGTCTACTGATGGTTTTTAGTCTACTGATGGTTTGGTCAGTTGCATCAAAGTGGAATTCACTTTTACCAAATGTTTTAGACCTGTTTTTAGACCTGGGCTAAACCATTTGGTAATTAGGTGGGTAAAGCAGGGGAAATGATCAAAAGATGCAATTTACAAACGAGTAGCTATGACTGACATCCTTCTCCTCTGATGAGCTCTCCTTTGCATACAATTAAACTCCTGCAGAATAAATTCAAAAGGTTCCACCCTCATGTCTAAAATACCTCACGGAATTACTTCACCCACAGAAATCAGCTGGTCTATTCTCTGTCAGGAAAAGTGGGCGTGGTCACTCCTTGTTTGCCTTTGTGAATTGTATAATTACTGAATGTTAGGCCAGGTCTAAAAACTGGTCTAAAATATTACCGTATTTTTCGGACCATAAGACGCACTTTTTTGTCCTCCAAACATGGGGGGGGGAAGTCACTGCGTCTTATGGTCCGGATGCTAGATGCCAGGTAAAAATCCCCGCACTGTAATTCAATTTCCTGGTGCCCCTATTCTCCCCGCGGCAATTACCTTTTGTGTAATGTCTCTGCCAGTGTCCCCGCAGTAGTTCCATTACTTTACATGTGCCCCCTCTATGCCCCGTGTCTTCAGTTGTGCCCCATGTCTTCTTATGTTCCTGCCTGTGTCCCCGAGCAATTACCTCTAAGGGGTCGCGTTTCAAAGTGTAATCTTGTGCCCGCTCGTAGCCCGCTGACTCGTCCCCCTCTGGCCCGTCCCCGTGGATGTGGTGGGCGCTGTGCAGGCTGGGGCTTACCGCTAAATGACGGTACAGTGCGCGGCGATGTGAAGCGGCAAGCCGGCGGGTGGTCCATGTGTGCATCCGATCCTCTCTCGCCCTTCACTTCCGCGTTGGTGACGTATGCGGAAGTGAAGGGCGAGAGAGGATCGGCTGCACACATGGACCACCCGCCGGCTTGCCGCTTCACATCGCCGCGCACTGTACCGTCTTTTAGCGGTAAGCCCCAGCCTGCACAGCGCCCACCACATCCACGGGGACGGGCCAGTGGGGGACGAGTCAGCGGGCTACGAGCGGGCACAAGATTACACTTTGAAACGCGACCCCTTAGAGGTAATTGCCCGGGGACACAGGCAGGAACATAAGAAGACATGGGGCACAACTGAAGACACGGGGCATAGAGGGGGCACCTTTGAGGACACAGGGGGACACATATGAGGACACAGAGGGACAGGTAATAGGACTTGGGGCACATATGAGGACACAGAGGGACAGGTAATAGGACATGGGGGCACATATTATGACACAGAGGGGCATGTAATAGGACATGGGGGCACATATGAGGACACAGAGGGGCATGTAATAGGACATGGGGGCACATATGAGGACACAGAGGGGCATGTAATAGGACATGAGGGCACATATAAGGACACAGGGGGCACATATGAGGACACAGAGGGGCATGTAAGAGGACATGGGGGCACATATGAGGACACAGGTGACACATGCGAAGACACAGGGGGCACTTATGAGGACACAGAGGGGCATGTAAGAGGACATGGGGGCACATATGAAGACACAGGTGACACATAAGAAGACACAGGGGGCACATATGAGGACACAGAGGGGCATGTAAGAGGACACGGGGACACATAAGAAGACACAGGGGGCACATATGAAGACACAGGGGCACATATGAGGACACGGGCACATATGAGGACACGGGCACATATGAGGGCACAGGGGACACGCAAGAAGATACAGGGCACTTAAGAGGACAGAGGGGGGCATTTAAGAGGACACAGGGAACATAGATCACACAGGGAGACAGAGGAAGACACAAGGGGGGCAGAGGGGGACACAAGGGAGACACTAAAGGTACAAAGGGGACACAAGAGGTACACGGGGGACATAATAATTGAGGAGAGAAGAAGATCCATAAGACGCCCCTGCACTATGGACACACCAGGTTTAGTATTCTTTTTTTCCTTGGTTTTTGCCCTCTAAACCTAGGTGCGTCTTATGGTCCGGAGCGTCTTATGGTCCGAAAAATACGGTACATTAAAACCATCAGTAGACTTAAAACCATCTGTAGACTAGTTTAAACTGCTTAGTGAATTGAGGCCATTGAAGGGTTGAGTTTGTGAAGCACCAAACCAAAATCTCCCTTTGCAAACTCTGTGCAGTCCATCTAGCGTGTTATGTTTAGGTGTTTTCATCCCCCTGTCTCGGGGCAATTTTGTTCCGTTTTACATTATAAAGGAACTATACTGAAAATAATGCAATTAACCACCCTGGCGTTGTATTAAGATCGCCAGGGCGGCTGCAGGAGGGTTTTTTTTAAATAAAAAAAAACTATTTCATGCAGCCAACTGAAAGTTGGCTGCATGAAAGCCCACTAGAGGGCGCTCCGGAGGCGTTCTTCCGATCGCCTCCAGCGCCCAGAATAAACAAGGAAGGCCGCAATGAGCGGCCTTCCTTGTTTTGCTTACATCGTCGCCATAGCGACGAGCGGAGTGACGTCATGGACGTCAGCCGACGTCCTGACGTCAGACGCCTCCGATCCAGCCCTTAGTGCTGGCCGGAACTTTTTGTTCCGGCTACGCTGGGCTCAGGCGGCTGGGGGGACCCTCTTTCGCCGCTGCTCGCGGCGGATCGCCGCAGAGCGGCGGCGATCAGGCAGCACACGCGGCTGGCAAAGTGCCGGCTGCGTGTGCTGCTCTTTATTTAAAGAAAATCGGCCCAGCAGGGCCTGAGCGGCAGCCTCCGGCTGGTTAATGAAATTGCTTTTTTTTTTTTTTTTTTTTTACAATATTCATTTATGAAATAAAAAAACAGTGTTTACCCATTGTAATCTTCACTCATCCTTTATTACATTCGGAAATGTATCACAGGTTGTGACACCCTTAGTCCTGTCAGGTGCGACTCTGCAAAATATTTGTTTGTGAGAGTTCTGAAGCCAGTGACAATAATGCCTGGTGTCCCAGAATGCTCTAGGACAGTGATGGCGAACCTATGACACACATGCCAGACCCGGCACGCGTAGCCTCATCTGCAGGCACACCATCGCTGCTGCGCTATGTTCCAGGAAATGTCCTCTGGCCACAGCGTCTAATAGACGCCGCGCCAGCCAGTTCATAGCCCACAGCCCCGCTCCAGCCTGCATAGTCTTCTGGCAGGCAGAGCAGGGCTACGGGAAGATGGTGTTCGAAGCCCTGTACTGGAGACTATTTGTGTCTCCAGTACAGGGCTTTGGGCGCCATCTTCCCGTAGCCCTGCTATTGCATTCAACGCGGGAGACTGCAGGAGTATCTGCAGGATTTTTTTTGCAGGTGTAAAGCTGCCCTCATTGCGTTTATTTTCTGGTGTAAAGCTGCCCTCATTGCGTTTATTTTCGGGTGAAATGCTGCCCTCATTGTTTTATTTTCTGGTGAAAATATGCCCTCATTGTGTTTATTTTCTGGTGAAAAGATGCCCTCATTGCGTTATTTTCTTCTGAAATGCTGCCCACATTGCGTTTATTTTCTGGTGTCTGGGGTAACTGTTGCTGCATTTATTATTTGCTGCTTTGCTTTGTCTATATTTGCTGCTTTGGGGTTACGGTATACTATTAAATAGCATCACACAGTTTCTGCACACCCATGATGCGAATCCTCGTTTCACCATATCATGGCGGAAGCACTGCTTTCTTATGCCTCGCTGTTGGCCATGACCCCCCACCCCGTGTTGAAACCAGAAAATTCTGGTCACTGTAGGTTTGAGGGCTTGGTATTTGTCATCTCTTCTAAGGGGGGGGGGCAGTCATTTTGTTCAAATTGGCGTGTTGGCACTTTACGAGAGACAAGAGACTTTTGAGTTGAAGTTTGGGCACTCGGTCTCGAAAAGGTTTGCCACCACTGCTCTAGGAGGAGCATTTCATGTAGCTAATTAGCCTAGGTTAAAGGGGTTCTTTAATTTTTTTTAAAAACTTTCACTTACCTGGGACTTCTACTGGCCCTGCAGACATCCTGTCCCACGCTGGTCCTCAAGGATCCTCCAGTCCCTGCTGCAGCTCACTTTTTTTGTCTTACGAGTCGACCCCCACGGCGCCTTTGCGGCCGCGCACATTCTCGCTCCTGTTTACGTTGCTGGGAGCGTCCAGCGCTGGCGCAGTACAAGAAGACTTCGTACTGCGCTGTGCAGGATGCTCCCGGCGACGAGCGAGGATGTGTGCGGCCGCAGTGGAGGTCAACTCATATGAAGAAAAGAAAAACGGAAAGTGAGCTGTGGCGGGGGACCGGAGAATCCTCGAGGACCGGCGTGGGACAGGACGTCTGCAGGGGGCCGGTAGAAGCCCAAGGTAAGTGAAACCTGCCTGGATGTCATGCTGATCTGCTGCCTCTAATACTTACCTCTAAGGCTGATCAGAGAGTTCCACGTCTCTGCGCACGTTCCCTGCTAAACTACGGCTCAAGGACTTGACGCCAATCGGCGTTAGGCGGTCCTGGGGTGCTACCATCCCACTGACCATCGGCGTTAGGCGGTGGGGAAGGGGTTAAAAATGTAACATAGAGAAGGTGAAAATAGAGAAAAACAGGTGAGAAAGCTAATGATTTCATTTGCATGGAAGCATAGTATCCAAATGTTTGGGTTTTTTTTGTTACAGAGTGTGGTGGAGTTTGGATTTTATTTCTGCTCTCGTCCCCAGGAGGACACATCCTGTTCTCTGACTCTTTACAGCAGGGACACCGACATCCATTGAAATGTTCTGCTTTTGAATGTTTTCGCTGCCGTCTGTATCACCGCTCCAGAATTTCCCTTCGTTTCCTGCTCTCGGTCGCTCTGTCACTGGAAAAGAATGCGGCTACGTTTTTTATGGAGCGCTGACACATTTTCTGCACTTCTTTTCGGAGTTTATCAAACAGAACGCATCAGCGGGGGCAGGGAGGGGGGATTTTACTGTCCCATCTCCCAGTCTGGGGTAAATTCAGGGGAATGCTAATCAGGGATGCTCAAAAAAACGTATTCGGATGAAATACGAATAGGTTTATTCGCATTTCATCCTGCTAATTAAAACACCTGTGCGGGTGGGCGAGGGGGGGTTAATCTTACCCATCAGACGTCTTCTTCGTTCCGTCCCTCGGCGCCTCCCATTATGCGTTCCAATCCGCGGTCACGTGACTACAAACAGTTTAAAGGAGTCATCAGGCAATCTATCCTACCCCCAGATCTACTTCCCTGGGGCTTCCTCCAGCACCTTGCAGCTGACATGTCCCACGCTCTGCTCTCAGCTGCTGGCCGGGGGTCCCCCCGCTGGTGTAGAGGCTGACTTTGAGGCCGTCCTCTACTGCGCCTGCACTGCTGTCAATCTAGTCCACGTTGTCCGGACTGTTCTGTAGTATAGTGCCTGCACAGTACAGTCTGGACAACGCAGGCAAGAACGGCCTGGCGACACACCTGCGGGTACCCCGGGCCGGCGGCTGAGAGCGCCGCTACGTCGTGGGACATGTCAGCTGCAAGGGGCTGGAGGAAGCCCAAGGTAAGTAGATCCCCGATGACTCCTATAAGGTAGCCATACATCTAGCGATGATGGGCAGATTCGTCCAAGAGACAATTCTCTTTCTGATTGAATCTAATTAGAGAGAGATCTGTCGCTGCCCATACACGGCAGTCCGATTCCCCATCAATATCATGCTGAAATCTCTGGGGAATCGGCCTTGTGACGCCACATTCGCCACCTTGTCAGCCCGACGCTGTCCCCCCGATGTTTAATGTCCCCCCCCCCCCCCCCGGTGCCTGGCGCGGTATACTTTACCTGTCCATGTCCGCGGCTGACTTCGCCCGCTATTCACATACACGCGCCCTACATGGTTGCCCGAATATCGCTCGTTGTTATCGCCGAGCACCTGATCGACTACGACCGCCCAATATCTTACAGCATGTTTGATCAATACATGCGACTAATCTAGGCCCGAATTTGGTTGCATCGTTGATCAGGCATGCTCTTGGCGGCACCGATTTTCATCCGATTTGAAACAGATGGTCAATCGGCCGCCAAGTTGAGAGATGCATGGCCACTTTTAGGCTATGCTCAGAGGAATTATGGGGGATCTCCGTGGAGACCTTTGCAAATCAGGCACTAGAACAGGGGTGTCAAACTCAAATACAAAGTGGGCCGAAATTGTACACTGGGACCTAGTCTCGGTCCAACCTCAATATCTACTGGCCACCTTCCTCCCTTACAAAGTTCCCTGGTGTCTAATGGCCCCCCTCCAACCTCTATACAGTTTCCTGGTGTCTAGAGGCCCCCACCCTCCCCTATAACAGTTCCCTACTGTTTAGTGCTACCCTCTACCTCTTCCATATGGCTTCCCGGGTGTTCTAGGGCCTCACCTCTGATATAGCTTCCCTGGTTGGCCAAACATAATGCAAAGTGGGGAAAACACTTGAAGGCCACATTTATGGGCTCTGAGGGCCAGATTTGGCCCGCGGGCCCGGAGTTTGACATGTATGCACTAGAATGTAGCAGAGAAAGTAGTTAACCAGTAAATACACAAACCCCACATTTACTTTGACAAGAACATATATATTTGCAGAAAGTTGACATTCCACGGCAACAAGTCAGACAGAATGTGAGAGGCATCCGTAGAGATGATGTAACGTCACCTATACAGTCATCCATCAAACGCGTAGGAATCCTTGCTCTGAGATGCGATAGGCTGAAAGGAAGGGCCCAGTCTGACAGCGAGAGTGCCTGGCCATAACAAGGCCTTCTGTTTCGGTATACATCCCGTCAGTAAATTTCAGTCTGTGGAGAATGTGCTTATCGGCTATTCGAGGAATTGCTAATATGTAGAAGGTGCTTCTGATCAGCTTTTGGCCTCTGGCGATAGCTGAAATGGCGCCATTCTCATTCCTGAACACCCGGCCGAGCCCGCTGCAAGGTGAAGTATGCAGCTCGCCTCTGGGGGCGACTAAGTAAAGGCGGTAAAATGCTACTTTCCTACTGGCAAACATGCGCGATGGCTAGCTGGTTCGAGCGATTCCCTTGCGCGGTAAGGGGTGGCGCCCTGTCCTGCGGCTGTCCTAGAAATACGATCTGATGATGCTTTTCATGACTGCCATAGGTCTTTTCTTGCAAAAAAAATTCCTATAAACATTTTTCAGGATAGCCCAGTTTTTTTGTTTTTTTTTCCGATTTATTGTCAATCAAAAGTTTCATTTCAATCTGCAGCTATGAATTTCCAGAAATGATTGCAAGTTGCATAACGTTTTTAGTCTGCTATCTGTACTCTGTGTTGCTGTAGTTACCACAATAGACATCCCAGATATTGCCCCTCCCTGCAAGAATAATTACCTGCACAGAGCAGGACCAGGGACTGCTACGATCAGTGTGGAGTAGCTAAACGTTTGCATTAAGGTATAGAGGGTAAGCAATTGGATGTAATAGGTGCCCATTCAGGGCAGTTTCCAGGGTGTAAAATTTCTGACACTCCACCCCCCCCTCCCCCCCCCAAAAAAAACATTATTTGTAATGCAGTATTTAGCTTCCTAGTATAGGTAGTCAGGTGTCCCCTTAGTATAAGCAGCCAGTATTGGTGGCTATGGATATGCATGCACCAAAATGTAGCGACCCAGTATAGGTAGCAAGGTATAGGTGCCTCAGTATAGGTAGCCAGGTATAAGTGCACCCAATACAGGTAGCCAGGCATAGATGCCCCAAGTATAGATAGCCAGGTATAGGTGCTCCCAGTATAGGTAGCCAGGTATAGGTGTCCCAGTAATAGGTAGCCAGGTATAGGTGCCCTCAGTATAAGTAGAAAGGTATAGGTTCCCCCAGTATAGGTAGCCAGGTATAAGTGCACCCAGTACAGGTAGCCAGGCATAGATGCCCCAAGTATAGATAGCCAGGTATAGGTGCTCCCAGTATAGGTAGCCAGGCATAGGTGCCCCAGTATAGGTAGCCAGGTATAGGTGCCCTAGGTATAAGTACACTTTACATATTTGAGCTCTAACTTGTGTTAATGTTTATGGTTAAATCGCTGTATCTGTACTGTTTACTGTATTGTTTTTGTACTGTATTGTATTGTATGTCTTATTGCACACCTAGCCCTGTACATGCCAAAACCAATTCCGGGTACGACCTAGTCGTGCTTGGCGAAATAAATGATTCTGATTCTGATTCTGAAGTAGAAAGGTATAGGTGCCCTAGGTTTAAGTAGAAAGGTATAGGTGCCCCAGTATAGATAGCCAGGTGTAGGTGCTCCCAGTATAGGTAGCCAGACATAGGTGCCCCAGTATAGGGTAGCCAGGTATAGGTGCCCCAGTATAGGTAACCAGGTATAGGTGCCCTCAGTATAAGTAGAAATGTATAGGTGCCCCAGTATAGATAGCCAGGTATAGGTGCCCCAGTATAGGTAGCCAGGCATAGGTGCCCCAGTATAGGTAGCCAGGTATAGGTGTCCTAGGTATAAGTAGAAAGGTATAGGTGCCCTAGGTTTAAGTAGAAAGGTATAGGTGCCCCAGTATAGATAGCCAGGTATAGGTGCCCCAGTATAGGTAGCCAGGTATAGGTGCCCCAGTATAGATAGCCAGGTATAGGTGCCCCAGTATAGATAGCCAGGCATAGGTGCCCCAGTATAGGTAGCCAGGTATAGGTGCCCCAGTATAGATAGCCAGGTATAGGTGCCCCAGTATAGGTAGCCAGGTATAGGTGCCCCAGTATAGATAGCCAGGTATAGGTGCCCCAGTATAGGTAGCCAGGTATAGGTGCCCCAGTATAGGTAGCCAGGTATAGGTGCCCTCACCACAATATCAACCATACAGATGCTCCTGATGATCTATTTGAGAAAAAGTAAAGATCTCTTGTGGGAAAGGGGGTATCAGCTACTAATTGGGATAAGGTTCAATCCTTGGTCACAGTCCTTCTTTAAAGAGGAACTCCAGTGAAAATAATGTAATAAAAAAGTGCTTCATTTTTACAATAATTATGCATAAATGATTTAGTCAGTGTTTGCCCATTGTAAAGTCTTTCCTCTCCCTGATTTACATTCTGACATTTATCACATGGTGAAATTTTTACTGCTGGCAGGTGATGTCAGTGGAAGGAGATGCTGCTTGCTTTTTTGGGGGGGGGCAGTTGGACCCAGCTGTTATTTCCCACAATGTAATGAGACTCACAGACAGGAAACTGTCAGGACCATGGTCCTGACATCACACTGTGGGAGGGGTTTCACCACAATATCAGCCATACAGCGCCCCCTGACGATCTATTTGAGAAAAGGAATAGATTTCTCATGGGAAAGGGGGTATCAGCTACTGATTGGGATGAAGTTCAATCCTTGGTCACAGTTCCTCTTTAAGTACTGTATAATTACTAGCTATCTCTCCCCCACAATACAACTGCAAATATGCTGCCCGGTAACAAGCTGACGATCGTAGAGAAGACACAACATCCGAGCAGAGCGCAGTTACAACACAGAAATACCACAGTGCGTAATCAGGGCCATTCCACGACTTAGATAACCAATCAGAAAGTTCCGGCACAAAAAGAGTACTAAACACATGACAGATATTCAATAACAACAATTATTTGGAACACATCTCCTGTTTATTATTATTAATGTGGGAAAAAAAGCACTAGTAAAGGCAACGCTGCGGCTGAATGGGGGATTCTGTATTTTCTAAATATCTCCTTTATAAGACCCTCGACCAGAACCCAAACGGGTTGACTTGGATGGTACGTTGATATATATACGCTGAGCAGGGCAGTTTCTATGCTAAATTGCACGCTGGGTGAAGGTGTAAAAATTGCGCCCCCACCTCCGTGGACTCGCAAACCCTTACTCTTTAGGGACAGTCACACAGCCACAGGTCACAAGTAGATCTGCCTACTTACTAGTGACCAGCCGTTCGTCCAGGAGGAAGCAGAGACCAGGAAAATACACAGGCGAAGTGAGCCCGGAAAGCCGACTCCTCCATGGGCACCGCCCACTGACAGCCTGCAGTACCGCTACAGGACACCAGGTGTCATCACGCGGTGGTGACAGCCTGCAGTACCGCTACAGGCCATCAGGTGTCATCACGTGGTGGTGACGTGATGATGACTTGACGTCTGACGCAGGCAGCCCAGGAGGTGTCAGGGAAGGTGATCACGCTGGAAATCTTCTTTCTTCTTCCATTTGGATGCACTGCGCATCACCAGCTCGCCGGTGGTTATATACTTCTGCCTGTGCCCCCCTTTTTCTACTTGCCGGTCTGCATCCACGGCAAGAAACGGCCCTGACGCTGAGTGGGTAAAAAAATTAGATTACATACCTGATATTTAACTCTTTCAGGCAGAGAAAGAAAAAAAGGAACACAGCCTAGCTATTTGTGTACTTGGCACTTTACATGCCCATGTCTATCTCATCATATCACACAGTCACATGTCACCTCGGGTGTCCTTTAATACAGTCATGTAACGGTAGAAAAAGAAGATCCGGGCACCTTCCGTCCAGTGTGATTTATTGTTTGCAAATCAAGTGACAGACATCAAACTGGATACCACATTCGACACTACCTCATCCTGGTGGTGTTCAACGATGATGGTCTGGTGGGGGTGAAGGAGCCAGGGCACAGGGTGGGACAAGCGACGGCCGTTTCGCGTCTATACAGACGCTTGGTCACGTAGCGTACCACTTCATAGGATGCTAAGCGAACTTCCGGGTTATCACGGGGATAGGCCCCGCCCTTTCCGGGGGTCGCGTGCATCAACTGTGATTGGAGGGAGGGAGTGGATGAGGCCAGGGGGCGTGTGCGTAGTTGGCCAGGACTGCCATACCCAAAATGCTCAGCGTCTATCCCCGTCTCTAAGGGCGGGGTATGCGAAAAGGCTGCGTCGAGCCGGCAAAGTACTAAGGACACGCACTGCTGCGTGTTAGGAACACGCCCAACGCGTCCCTACTCAGCTTAAGCGTCGATGGTGGTCATGGTAACACATACCACGATCCTCCAGGCCTATCTGGCATACGAAGGGGACTAACAAACCTGTCTCCCCTGTCCATGGGTAATGAACAGCAACATTGGCGGGGGCATCATTACAGCCCTCATCCAAATCGCCAGCAGCACAGTGTCTCCTGCCTGCAGCCATCCCTCTAAGTGTTTTAGTGAAAAGTGTAACTAAAAACCTAACAAGAATGGAATGTATATATAGCGATCAGACCTATTTAGCTAAAGTATAGTAAAGAACAGCACATATAAGAGAGATTGTTGCATAAAGGGGGACGGCGCACGGAGTATATATAAGCCCGTACACTAACCTGGGGGGGCAAAACGAGTAAAGTTATGAGGAACAGGGACCTAATGTTGCCATGATCAAAACTACAGACCATCACCATTGAAACAGCATCAGTATACATATACGATTGGAAAGTAATACCATACACTTCCCCACCCTCAGGTACTATAGGACAATATAGCATTCACATGCTAACAAAGGGCCATTCCCTTATTGATAAAATCAAAGATCTCAGGGGTCTAACATGCAAGCCAATTCAATTTTGTCATTCAGGCCCATTGGGCCCAGGGCCTCAGTCCGCAATATGATACGGGTCTCCCTTCTGAGAAGTAGTTTGTCCCTATCACCTCCCCTCGTATAGACCTCCACCCTCTCAAGTACCGCAAAAGTTAGGCCCTGACTGGACCCCCCATGTTCCTCATGCATGTGCCTATCTTCCCTGCCTTAATAGTACTCGTGTGTTCTCCAATCCAGACCTTCACCGGTCTGGTAGTCTGCCCTATATAGAATTTCTTACAGGGACAGAACAACACATACACTACGTATGCAGTCTGGCAAGTGAAGAAGCCTTTGATCTTAAAATCCACACCCCCCACCTGGATACGTCTAGATGTAATCATCCTAGAACAATATTTACAGTGGCCACACCTAAAGTTCCCCGTAGGGGTGTGTCTATCCAACCATGTCTGCGATTTGGGTGTTGTAAATTCACTCCTGGTAAGCATGTTAGCCAGGGTAGGTGCTCTTCTGAACACGACTCTGGGGGGTCCCTCAAGTTTAGGGGATAGTTCTGGATCATCCTGGACAATGTTCCAATGTCTAAAGATACTCTCTCGGATCCTAGAGGCCATGGGAGTATAATCAAAGGTAAAAACCAAATTTCCCCTCCCTTTATCCTGTTCTTTTTTGTTCTTACTCTTTCCCCTCAAAAGAGAACTCCTATCCTGTTCTTGAGCTCTACACTTGGCTTTAATCAACATCTGCATGTCATACCCTCTTTTGCGGAATCTATTGGTCAAGTCACTTGCCTGATCCTCGAAAGTCCGCTGCGAGCAATTGTTCCTCCTCAGGCGTAAATATTGGCCATAAGGAATTGCCTCCACCACATGCTTAGGGTGGAAGCTTTCGGCGTGAAGGACGGAATTGGTCGCAGTTGGCTTACGGTATCCCTCACTGATCAACTCATTATTCACCACCTTTAACCACTTGCCGACCGCCCACAGCCCATGGGCGGCGGCAAAGTGGACGCCTAAAGGACCGCAATACGCCTTCAGGCGGCGCGTCCTTTAGGCATGCCGGGGGAGCGATCGCGTCATTGATGACGCGCGCTTCCCCCGGCAACTGGCTCCGCCCACCCGCCGTAACATCCCGCCGGCCATACGGAAGCGCCGGCGGGATGTTAACCCCGCGATCGCCGCTACAAAGTGTATAATACACTTTGTAATGTATACAAAGTGTATTATACAGGCTGCCTCCTGCCCTGGTGATCCCAGTGTCCGAGGGACCACCAGGGCAGGCTGCAGCCACCCTAGTCTGCACCCAAACACACTGATCTGCCCCCCCCCCCCCGCCCACTGATCGCCCACAGCACCCCTCAGACCCCCCCCTGCCCACCCCCCAGACCCCTGTTTGCACCCAATTACCCCCCTAATAACCCATCAATCACTCCCTGTCACTATCTGTCAACGCTATTTTTTTTTTAATCCCCCCCCCTGCCCCCTGCCCTCTCCTGATCACCCCCCCACCCCTCAGATTCTCCCCAGACCCCCCCCCCCCTGTGTACTGTATGCATCTATCTTCCCTGATAACCTGTCAATCACCCGTCAATCACCCATCAATCACCCATCAATCACCCATCAATCACCCCCTGTCACTGCCACCCAACAATCAGCCCCTAACCTGCCCCTTGCGGGCAATCTGATCACCCACCCACACCAATAGATCGCCCGCAGATCCGACATCAGATCACCTCCCAAATCCATTGTTTACATCTATTCTCTCCTCTAAACACCCACTAATTACCCATCAATCACCCATCAATCACCCCCTATCACCACCTGTCACTTTTACCTATCAGATCAGACCCTAATCTGCCCCTTGCGGGCACCCAATCACCCGCCAACACGCTCAGATTTCCCTCTGACCCCCCCTTATCAATTCGCCAGTGCATTAATTACATCTGTTCTTCCCTGTAATAACCCACTGATCACCTGTCAATCACCTGCCAATCACCTATCACCCATCAATCACCCCCTGTCACCCCCTGTCACTGCCACCCATCAATCAGCCCCTAACCTGCCCCTTGCGGGCAATCTGATCACCCACCCACACCATTAGATCGCCCGCAAACCCGCCGTCAGATTACCTCCCAAATGTATTGTTTACATCTGTTATCTTCTCTAAACACCCACTAATTACCCATCAATCACCCATCAATCACCCCCTATCACCACCTGTCACTGTTACCCATCAGATCAGACCCTAATCTGCCCCTTGCGGGCACCCAATCACCCGCCTACACGCTCAGATTGCCCTCAGACCCCCCCTTATCAATTCGCCAGGGCATTATTTACATCTGTCCTTCCCTGTAATAACCCACTGATCACCTGTCAATCACCCATCAATCACCCCCTGTCACTGCCACCCATCAATCACCCCTGTCACTGCCACCCATCAATCAGCCCCTAACCTGCCCCTTGCGGGCAAACTGATCACCCACCCACACCAATAGATCGCCCGCAGATCCGACATCAGATCACCACCCAAGCGCAGTGTTTCCATCTATTCTCTCCTCTAAACACCCACTAATTACCCATCAATCACCCCCTATCACCACCTGTCACTGTTACCCATCAGATCAGACCCTAATCTGCCCCTTGCGGGCACCCAATCACCCGCCTACACGCTCAGATTGCCCTCAGACCCCCCCTTATCAATTCACCAGGGCATTATTTACATCTGTCCTTCCCTGTAATAACCCACTGATCACCTGTCAATCACCTATCAATCACCCATCAATCACCCCCTGTCACTGCCACCCATCAATCACCCGCTGTCACTGCCACCCATCAATCAGCCCCTAACCTGCCCCTTGCGGGCAATCTGATCACCCACCCACACCAATAGATCGCCCGCAGATCCGACGTCCGATCACCTCCCAAGTGCAGTGTTCACATCTGTTCTCTACCCTAAACACCCACTAATTACCCATCAATCACCCCCTGTCACTGCTACCTATCAGATTAGACCCCTATCTGCCCCTAGGGCACTCAATCACCCGCCCACACCCTCAGAATGCCCTCAGACCCCAGCCCTGATCACCTCGCCAGTGCATTGCTGGCATCTATTCCCCCCTCTAATCACACCTTGAGACACCCATCAATCACCTCCTGTCACCCCCTAGCACACCTACCCATCAGATCAGGCCCTAATTTGCCCCGTGTGGGCTCCTGATCACTCGGCCAAACCCTCAGATCCCCCTCAGACCCCCTTCCGATCACCTCCCCAGTGCATTGATTGCATCTATTTTCCCCTCTAACCACCCCCTGAGACACCCATCAATCACCTCCTGTCACCCCCCTAGCACTCCTATCCATCAGATCAGGCCCAATACAACCTGTCATCTAAAAGGCCACCCTGCTTATGACCGGTTCCACAAAATTCGCCCCCTCATAGACCACCTGTCATCAAAATTTGCAGATGCTTATACCCCTGAACAGTCATTTTGAGACATTTGGTTTCCAGACTACTCACGGTTTTGGGCCCGTAAAATGCCAGGGCGGTATAGGAACCCCACAAGTGACCCCATTTTAGAAAAAAAGACACCCCAAGGTATTCTGTTAGGTGTATGACGAGTTCATAGAAGATTTTATTTATACCTTGGGGTGTCTTCTTTCTAAAATGGGGTCACTTGTGGGGTTCCTATACTGCCCTGGCATTTTAGGGGCCCTAAACCGCAAGGAGTAGTCTAGAAAACAAATGCCTCAAAATGACCCGTGAATAGGACGTTGGGCCCCTTAGCGCACCTAGGCTGCAAAAAAGTGTCACACATGTGGTACCGCCGTACTCAGGAAAAGTAGTATAATGTGTTTTGGGGTGTATTTTTACACATACCCATGCTGGGTGGGAGAAATTTCTATGTAAATGGTCAATTGTGTGTAAAACAAATCAAACAATTGTCATTTACAGAGATATTTCTCCCACTTAGCATGGGTATGTGTAAAAATACACCCCAAAACACATTATACTACTTCTCCTGAGTACGGCGGTACCACATGTGTGGCACTTTTTTACACCCTAAGTACGCTAAGGGGCCCAAAGTCCAATGAGTACCTTTAGGATTTCACAGGTCATTTTGCGACATTTGGTTTCAAGACTACTCCTCACGGTTTAGGGCCCCTAAAATGCCAGGGCAGTATAGTAACCCCACAAATGACCCCATTCTAGAAAGAAGACACCCAAAGGTATTCCGTTAGGAGTATGGTGAGTTCATAGAAGATTTTATTTTTTGTCAAAAGTTAGCGGAAAATTGATTTTTATTGTTTTTTTCAGAAAGTGTCATTTTCCACTAACTTGTGACAAAAAATAAAATCTTCTATGAACTCACCATACTCCTAACGGAATACCTTGGGGTGTCTTCTTTCTAAAATGGGGTCATTTGTGGGGTTCCTATACTGAACTGGCATTTTAGGGGCCCTAAACCGTGAGGAGTAGTCTGGAAATCAAATTTCGCAAAATAACCTGTGAAATCCTAAAGGTACTCATTGGACTTTGGGCCCTTTAGCGCAGTTAGGGTGCAAAAAAGTGCCACACATGTGGTATTGCCATACTCGGGAGAAGTAGTACAATGTGTTTTGGGGTGTATTTTTACACATACCCATGCTGGGTGGGAGAAATACCTCTGTAAATGACAATCTTTTGATTTTTTTACACACAATTGTCCATTTACAGAGTTATTTCTTCCACCCAGCATGGGTATGTGTAAAAATACACCCCAAAACACATTGTACTACTTCTCCCGAGTACGGCGATACCACATGTGTGGCACTTTTTTGCACCCTAACTGCGCTAAAGGGCCCAAAGTCCAATGAGTACCTTAGGGGCCCTAAACCGTGAGGAGTAGTCTGGAAATCAAATTCCGCAAAATGACTTGTGAAATCCTAAAGGTACTCATTGGACTTTGGGCCCTTTAGCGCAGTTAGGGTGCAAAAAAGTGCCACACATGTGGTATCGCCGTACTCGGGAGAAGTAGTACAATGTGTTTTGGGGTGTATTTTTACACATACCCATGCTGGGTGGGAGAAATAACTCTGTAAATGGACAATTGTGTGTAAAAAAAATGAAAAAAATGTCATTTACAGAGATATTTCTCCCACCCAGCATGGGTATGTGTAAAAATACACCCAAAAACACATTCTACTACTTCTCTTGAGTACGGCAATACCACATGTGTGGCACTTTTTTGCAGCCTAACTGCGCTAAGGGGCCCAAAGTCCAATGAGCACCTTTAGGCTTTACAGGGGTGCTTACAAATTAGCACCCCCCAAAATGCGAGGACAGTAAACACACCCCACAAATGACCCCATTTTGGAAAGTAGACACTTCAAGGTATTCAGAGAGGGGCATGGTGAGTCCGTGGCAGATTTCATTTTTTTTTGTCGCAAGTTAGAAGAAATGGATTCTTTTTTTTTTCTTTTTTTTTTGTCACAAAGTGTCATTTTCCGCTTACTTGTGACAAAAAATAATATCTTCTATGAACTCACTATGCCTCTCAGTGAATACTTTGGGATGTCTTCTTTCCAAAATGGGGTCATTTGGGGGGTATTTATACTATCCTGGAATTTTAGCCCCTCATAAAACATGACAGGGGGTCAGAAAAGTCAGAGATGCTTGAAAATGGCAAAATTCACTTTTTGCACCATAGTTTGTAAACGCTATAACTTTTACCCAAACCAATAAATATACACTGAATGTTTTTTTTTTTTATCAAAAACATGTTTGTCCACATTTTTCGCGCTGCATGTATACAGAAATTTTACTTTATTTGAAAATTGTCAGCACAGAAAGTTAAAAAAATCATTTTTTTGCCAAAATTCATGTCTTTTTTGATGAATATAATAAAAAGTAAAAATTGCAGGAGCAATCAAATAGCACCAAAAGAAAGCTTTATTAGTGACAAGAAAAGGAGCCAAAATTCATTTAGGTGGTAGGTTGTATGAGCGAGCAATAAACCGTGAAAGCTGCAGTGGTCTGAATGGAAAAAAAGTGGCCGGTCCTTAACCTCCTTGGCGGTAATCCCGAGCTGAGCTCGGGGTATGCCGCCGGAGGTCGCCGCTCAGGCCCTGCTGGGCCGATTTCCATTCTGTAAAAAGCAGCACACGCAGCCGGCACTTTGCCAGCCGCGTGTGCTGCCCGATCGCCGCCACTCCGCGGCGATCCGCCGCGTGCAGCGGCGAAAGAGGGTCCCCCCAGCCGCCCGAGCCCAGCGCAGCCGGAACAAACAGTTCCGGCCGGCGCTAGGGGCTGGATCGGGCGGCTCTGACGTCAGGACGTCGACTGACGTCCATGACGTCACTCCGCTCGTCGCCATGGTGACGAGGAAAGCGAAACAAGATAGGCCGCTCATTGCGGCCTATCTTGTTACTTTCGATTGCCGGAGGCGATCGAAAGTACGCTTCCGGAGCGCCCTCTAGTGGGCTTTCATGCAGCCAACTTTCAGTTGGCTGCATGAAATATTTTTTTTTTAATTTAAAAAAAACCCTCCCGCAGCCTCCCTGGCAAAATAAATAAACCGCCAGGGAGGTTAAGGGGTAGAAAGACTGTGGTCCTCAAGTGGTTAATCTGAGGTCCAGAAACACCACCTCCTCACCAACCATTTCTGAAGTAAATTGCATGTTAATGTTGTTGCAGTTTAGATAATCCATAAATTCCAGGAACTGGGCGTCCGAGCCAGACCACACCACCAGGACGTCGTCCACGTACCTGGACCATTGCCTGATGTGCATCCGGAACGGGTTGGTATCCGGATGCACGGCAGATTCCTCCCACGCCCCTAGGAACAGATTGGCAACGGAGCATGCCACTGGGGTCCCCATAGCCGTCCCCGCCACCTGTTGGTACCAACGACCGTCAAATATAAATGCGTTATGTGCCAGCACAAATTGCAAGCATTGACAAATATATTCAATGTATTCCTCTCCTTTTACTGCGCGTTGTAGATAACGCTTGACGGCCTGTACACCCAGGTCTTGGGGAATCCTGCTATACAGGCTGACCACATCGATAGTGGCCAGCCTGTCGCCTGGGACCCAAGTGGCACGCTCCACCATCTGTAACACCTCTAACAGTCCTTTAATACAGTGCCTGTAGAAGGTAACTTAGGTCATACTTTTAAGTTTATTGCCAATTTTTGAATTAACCCTTGATCTGTTATAACCATGCTCACTCGCAAGGGTTTCTTTACATATATTTTGCACAGGGGCCCCCTACATATATCCTGCACAGGGGCCCACTTTTGGCTTTGTCCACCATTGGCTGCGATAATGTTTAAATACACTGAACCAATTAACTGACAACTGATCCATGCACAAACATTATCAAAACAGTAACAATACTTGCCGCTATGCCAGTGAGATTTCCAAATCTGCATAACCTGTTTCCCCAAATTTAAGACATCCCCCAAAAGTAAGCCATAGCAGGAATTTCCAAGCATGCTCAAATATAAGCCCTACCCTGAAAGTAAGCTCTAGCGGCAGGGCCGGCTCTTCCATAGTGGCAAAGGGGGCAATTGCCCCAGGGCCCTCCTAGGCCCTCACGAGGTGCCCCCCCCTCCCCTCCAGCTATGGTGACCCATGAGAGCAGGGATGCTGTGTGTACACTCCATATAGGAAAAGCAGAAGGTAAATAATGGGAATCCCAAAAATTATTTCTTTAGGGGACATATGGACACCTAATGATATTGTGTGCCGGGGGGGGGGGGGGGGGGTGGCAGGGATTGGATTGGGCCTGGCAGCCAGCCTAGGGGTGATTTGGTTGCATGGGGTTGTCAAAGGGTCCTCCAAGTCACTTTGGCGCCGTTGTAGCTAGAGCCGGCCCTGCCTAGCGGCAGTAAGGGGAAAAAGTATGTCAACTTGTGTTTCTACTGGAGCCGATGGTCTCACGGGCAGGACCAAGGCTAAGTCATTAGGCCAATCACTGCACTGTAATTGGAGTACAGTGATAAGCAAGACCATCAGCTCCAGTAGAAACACAAGCTGCCGTGCTTCTTCCTCATAGGCTGAAGCTTGAGAACACAGCAGCATGGAGCTGGGAGTAAGAAGAGGGTGCAGGGGGGTATCGGAGAGCATGGGGGACACCCAGGAGGACATAGGGAGACACAGGAGGACAGGGCATAGAGGGGGACACCCAGGCCTGGATTTACATCACAGGAGCCTATAGGCACAGATGTCCTGGCACCCTAGACTCCGCCCTCCATGAACCTACAAACCCCCAAACTGCTCCGCAAGTGTGCTGGATGGTCTAGCTATTACTTCTCCCTTACTTCCCTTGCCTGTCATAGGTGGCTAGGTGCCCCTTAGTATTAGGTAGCCAGAGGTACCCTAACTAGAGGTGCCCCTGACTGAAGGGGCGATTTCATCAGTGGAATGCCAAGAGCCAGGTGAGTAACCTCTCATTTACACTCTGCTCTGGACTCTGCACAGGGAAGGAGGGAGGGAGAGACTAGGGGAGGGGACTGAGCCACCTTTCCGTCACCAGGCGCCTGTAGGCACATGCCTAATGTGCCTTATGGTAAATCCGGCCCTGGGGACACCAGGAGGACACTAAAGGTGTAAGGGGGACACGGGGCACACAGGAGGTGGATCCAGCAGAGGCAGCACAGTGGGGAAGGCAGGAGGACACACAGCACAGGAACTTCTTTGTTTATAGAAATATAAGACATCCCCTGAAAATAAGCCTTTGGTACAAAAATGAATAGAAGACACTGTCTCATTTTCAGAGAAACACGGTATACACTTCTTCAAATTCATACGATCAAAAACAACACAACAAACACTAGTCTATAGTCCACAGCAAATAGCTCAGTAAAATAGCTCAAATCAACCAAAGATCACAAGGTTCAGGATATAAAGCAATAATTTCCACCCAGCAGAAGCATCAACGCCACCGACACCATCTTACCCTAAAACAATTCATGACTCACCGTTTAATCGCATTGGTGTTGATCGCATTCCAATTATGGCACATTCACCTCTTACAGTCGTCGTCCCTCCGAAAGCCATCTTCATAATCGGTGACAGTGTTCAGGACTATCCCTTCTCGTGCTTCTGGGACCACTGCGACAAAGACACGAGACAGCGAGATGTCAATTACTAAGGAAGAGGAGCAGTCAAAAATAAATCATCATTTTCACAAGTATTACTGGAAGGAGTTAAAGAGAAACCGTAACCAAAAATTGAACTATATCCCAATCAGTAGCCGATACCCCCTTTTACATGAGAAATCTATTCCTTTTCACAAACGGATCATCAGGGGGCGCTGTATGGCTGATATTGTGGTAAAAACACTCCCACAGCAAACTGTGAGGACGATGGTCCTGGCAGTTTCCTGTCTGTGAACCTTGTTGCATTGTGGGAAATAGCTGTTTACAGCTGTGTCTAACTGCCAAAAAAGCAAGCAGCATCTCCTTCCACTGACATCACCTGCCAGCAGTAAATATGTCACCATGTGATAAATGTCAGAATGTAAATCAGGGAGAGGAATGATTTTACAATGGGCAAACACTGACTAAATAATTTATACACCATTATTGTAAAAACTTAAAACTAGACAGCACCAACTGTCATCTATAACCACACCCACTAAATTTGCGGTAGGCTAAAATATTTTTTTACAGACATACATATGCACAGAGGGAAATACTGGTTGCTTGGCAGTTGGATACAGCTGTCTCACAAAGCAACAAGGCTCACAGACAGGAAACTGCCAGGGCCATGATCATGACATCACACTGTGGGAGGGGTTTCACCACAATATCAGCCATACAGACCCTCCTAATGATCTATGTGATAAAAGGTAAACAGGAAGCAGCGTGTGTATGAGTCTATGCCGAGGAGGAGACCAGCGGCAAGTGATCAGCGATTGGAACGCAGGGAGGTGAGTTGCTGTATACAGCACTTCCTGCTGCACTCACTCTGCAGCAGAGGGGGGAGTACGGAGGGCAGCCCCAGGGAGAAGTTGGGCTGCCCTCCCCGCAGCTGACTCCCCCTCCATTATGGGGGGTCACCTACCTATCTATCTGACCTGTATTGCGGGCATCTACCTATCTAACTTATACTGCGGGCACCTACCTATCTAGCCTATACTGGGGGCCCCTACCTATCTAACCTATACTGGGGGCTCCTACCTATCTAGCCTATACTGGGGGCACCTACCTATCCAGCCTATACTGGGGGCACTTACTTCTCTATCCTATACTGGATTCCACTTTGCTGATTACACTTTGGAGGAATGCAGTTTATGAAAACATTTATTATTTTAAGCCGAACTCAATGTGGATGACTGGAAGGTCCTATTTTTAGGAAGGAAAGGATGTCTATTTTCAGCATATTTTATCATAATGGGACATTCAGAGCTCCAAAACAGTCATCATTTCCTTTCAAATCATTAGGCATTCCATAAAAAATTGCTCTTCGACATGCATTAAAACAATTTCCTCTGCCAACAACAGGCAACCGCTGCCGGACGAGTGGATGAGATACTTCTGCGAGCCTGCAGTCCTTCCCAGGGCCGGGCCGAGGCATAGGCTGGAGAGGCTCCAGCCTCAGGGCGCAGTGTAGGAGGGGGCGCACAATTCATTCAGCTGCCATTCCTAATTGTGTATGAAGCAGAAAGAAATAAGAAAAGGGGATACATAGCAGTGACTGCAAGCCAGATAACTACAGATTAAGGTGTTGGGGCGGTTGTGGGCCCTGTGGCCCTCTTAGTCTAATAGCAATCAGTGTGTGACAGATGGGGTGGGAGGGATGGAGGAGGGGCCTCTTAGTGTAATAGCAATCAGTGTGTGACAGCTGGGGTGGGAGGGATGGAGGGGCCTCTTAGTGTAATAGCAATCAGTGTGTGATGGCTGGGGTGGGAGGGATGGAGGGAGGGGCCTCTTAGTCTAATAGCAATCAGTGTGTGATGGCTGGGGTGGGAGGGATGGGGGAGGGGCCTCTTAGTGTAATAGCAATCAGTGTGTGACGGCTGGGGTGGGAGGGATAGAGGAGGGGCCTCAGTGTAATAGCAATCAGTGTGTAACGGCTGGGGTGGGAGGGATGGAGGAGGGGCCTCAGTGTAATAGCAATCAGTGTGTGACGGCTGGGGTGGGAGGGATGGAGGGGCCTCTTAGTGTAATAGCAATCAGTGTGTGATGGCTGGGGTGGGAGGGATGGGGGAGGGGCCTCTTAGTGTAATAGCAATCAGTGTGTGATGGCTGGGGTGGGAGGGATGGAGGGGCCTCTTAGTGTAATAGCAATCAGTGTGTGACGGCTGGGGTGGGAGGGATGGAGGGAGGGGCCTCTTAGTCTAATAGCAATCAGTGTGTGACGGCTGGGGTGGGAGGGATGGAGGGGCCTCTTAGTGTAATAGCAATCAGTGTGTGACGGCGGTGGTGGGAGGGATGGGGGAGGGGCCTCCCTCTAATAGCAATCAGTGTGACAGCTGGGGTGGGGGGTGGAGGGGCGCACTTTGGTGTCTCAGCCTTGGGTGCTGGAGGACCTTGTCCCTGCTCTGGTCCTTCCTCTTAGCAGCATCATGCTTCAGCAGGACCCATAAGAACAATGATTTAATGGGTAGTGAGAGGGATACTCGTGCATCACTCGGTTTTCCATGCCGAAATAACCATCAGATTCAACAATTTTATCGAATGGTGCCGCAACATGGCTGCCAGAGCGCATGCCACTTCCTGCTTGGCCGAATGGCAGACAGGGAACACCGTGTACTAACACGGTGTTCCTTGGAGGCCTGTTTTTGGCCGGGCGATGCGATGCGGTGCGGTGGGCACGTCACACCCCCGACGCTGATTTTCAGCGTAAAACCAGCCTAAAGAGGATTGATTGGAAATATTGGCAAAATTCAGTCACAAGGGCTCGATCAGGTGAATTTAACTTCCACCCCAAGGCAGTGGTGCTAATCTTGGTGGACTCTGGGTTACCCACCAGTACTTGCTATATATAGCCAGAGTTCCCTGTTCCGCCACCCAAACAGGCTTCCGATGGAAGACCAGCTGCTTCACTGTAGCCATTGCGTTTAAGTTTCCTGTCAGGCTTTCATGGCTATCCCAGTGGTACTGGGGCAACAAAGTCCTCCCCATACTTCACCCCAACAGGCAATCCCTTACCTGACGTTGCCCAGGTCCCACCACGGTGGACTCCCTGCGCATGCCAACTTTACCAGGCTTTTGTGAATATGGGCCATTTTGTTGTGTGTGGTTCCCCTCCTTACCTGCAGGGCTGGTGCATCCATGGGGCAAACTGGGCAATTGGCCAGGGCCAGCTGCCACCCATGTCTCCCGCAACTTTATTTTGGTCCCCTGAACCCCTACAGAGTTTTTCTGCAGTGGAGCAAACGCAACTTTTTGAGGACTTTTCTGATGTCTAACGTGCTGCTGAGGGCTGGTTTGAGGCCCAACCAAAGGACATTTAGTTGAACGATCTGGAAAAGCTGCAACTTTGCCGTACCAAGTGCATCATTCTCAGGGGGGAATATGTTGAATAAATGTGTTATTTCATAACTCTGGCTCTCTGCTTTCTGGGCAAAGCCAGGAACCTATCAGCACCCTCTCGCACACTATGCATGGGAAGAGAGGAAGACAAGCCATGTGAACTGTGTGTCACAAGGAACAAGAAGTCAGCCCAAAGTTCCCGGAGAAAAAAATATATTGTTACACCCACCTTTGAGGCGGCATGAGCATAAGTCGTACATGATGTTTGTATGCTTCATTTGAAGTTATTTGTTTCTGTCCCCGACTTAAGCATGTTGGGTTTTGCACTCACTTTCCTGCCCTTGACCTTAGTCTTGTTCTCTCAGTTATGCTTGTCTCCGCTGCTCTCCACTGCAGACTCACCTGTCTTCTCTCCTGCCAGTGGGGCAATCCAGGGCGGCAGCCTGGTTGCCACTTACAGCAAAGCAGCCCTCCTCCCACTAGAGGGGGCTGCCCAACAACCTTTGCAGGATGCTGTGGTGATGCCTCCATGCCCTGGGAGAGCCCAAACTAACCAGATGTCAGAGTCAAAAGTGTCATTGGAAGGCCTACTGGATCCAATGTCTTATGGCAGTCTCTATGCCCTAATATCCCCCGAAGTCCTCATCCTATGTGGTGCGTCCCCGCGCAGCCTCGGGACACAAGTTGCATCTACCAGCACATGGTTACACCCAGGCCTTAACGCACAAGGCATAGGAACTGATGAGCGTAAGACAGTGGTGCCACCAAGACGCACTAGGCAGTGATTCAGGCAAATATCGCAGTCAGCCAGTCCAAGGTCATACACAGCAATCGGATGGCAGTCAGTCAGAGGAATATGCAATATCGTAGTCAACAAGCCAGAGGTTATACACAGACAGACCATACCAGGTACACGGGGTGAGGCAGAAGAGTGGTCAGAATCTACCAAATGTTAATTCAGAAAGCAATCAGAAGGTCAGTAAGGTACGCAGGCAAGGCAATAGTAATTAACGTTTTCACGGCAACACTCTAACGATTAATGATATCACGGGCAACTCACAAACCTGACAGCATAGCTTTTAATCTGACATCAGCCAATGAGAAGGAGCCAGTGGAACGCACTTCCACCCAAAAGCCCTTGATTCTGACCACTAGGCCCACCACTTCCTGGTTAGTGATGGCGCCGGAAATTATACACTGAGTGTCTAGCACGCCCCCGTTGCTTGGCAACATTGAAGGAGGCCTGTCCACATGAGCTTGCAGGAAGTTTAGAGACACCATCCGCACACCGCAAGTCACACGCAAGTCAGGAAAACAGCAGCAGGCAGTGCAGGGGACTGTACTACTTCCTGCACTAGATGTAGCCCCCAGGGGAGGACTGGGACCTTTTGGCCTGGGGGGCAAACACAAACTAGAGGCCCGTTTCAACCATCACCAGCCCAAAGTTATATCTTTCTTGCGTGCAAATCTAATAATGGTAGCACGAAGACAATACATCAATCAGTTACATTGAAATATACACGTAGAAAACTACACTCTTTGTGAAAAAAAATCTTTTTTGCAAAACAAAATCTGATCAGATTGGTTAGATATCCTTCCGTTAGTGGCCCCAAACGATCATTTCCAATCAGTCATACAAATGATCAGAAATGAATCATCATTCAGCAAATTGTATTGTTAGTGGCCACCTTTAGTCCCTCCTGTCATCTCAATGCCTGGCAGCTCACAGTCACACACACAATTTAACATTGGCCTGCTATCACAGGCAGTTTTAAAGGGAAGATCCGCGCTACACATAAAAAACAAACTGCACTCACTTGGGGCTTCTTCCAGCTCCTGGCAGTCTATCGGTGCCCTTGTAGCAGCTCCTCTCCCTCCCGGCGTCCAGCGGAGAAGAAGCCGACTTCTCCAGGTTGGCTTCCGGGTTGGCGTCATGTGCGTTCCACGGCATGGGTCATCAGGTCTCTACTGCGCAGGCGCAGTAGTTCTGCGCCTGCGCAGTAGAGACCTGATGACGTCACTTACACCACGTGACCCCCTGCCGTGGAGCGCACAGAAGCCGACCTGGAAGCCGTCCTGGCGAGGTCGGCTTCTTTACCGCTAGACGCCGGGAGGGAGAGCAGCTGCTACAAGGGCACCGATAGACTGCCAGGAGCTGGAAGAAGCCCCAAGTGAGTGCAGTTTGTTTTTTGTTTTTTTATGTGCAGCGTGAACCTTCCCTTTAAGTGTACCAGAGACGACAAGTAAAAACGATTTTTTACTTATAGAAATATATTTTGCCCCATAAGCACGTGAGAGTTCCTCTCTGTCCTCCACCGGTCTGCCATTCAGCAATCAGCCCCGGTAACTGATTCAGTCGCAGCGGTCGGGTCTTCTGCACAGTTACAGTGGCTGATTACCGCTGAACGGAGGCACGTGGGATGACGGCGAGGGACTCAAACGTGCTTATGGGGCTGTAGGAATCCCCAGGTAAGTAAAAAAAAATCTTTATGTGCTGTCTCTGGTTTCCTTTAAAGCAGTGCAGTAGTCTTTAATCTTGGATACCTGATAGTGACATAGCTATGAGCCATAGTGCAAGTTTTCCCACAAGCACTCTATACATAACAATTGATACGTCACACTAAAACCTGCCAAGGACAACCAGTGTCAGAGCTGCAAGAAGGGGATGGAGAACAGTTTGTTAATTACTACTATTCAAAGCATCTATAGAAGTGATTACCAGCACAAGACCAATAGAGCTAATACTGCTGTTGAGGGAGGGCTCCTCTGGCCCAGGAGCAGTCGCAACCTCTGCACCTCCTATTGCTACGCCACTGCTAGCTGGAGTCTGTGGTTTCATAAACTGAGGAGTCGGGTGGTTTTTGTACCAAGTTCACAGCCCTGGTTTAAAGGAAACCTGAGATGGTAATTAGTGCTGTATTTATACTTAACCTGGTGCATGAGGCGCATGGGCTCCTTCGCTGTCTCTCTTGCTATTCTCACCAGTAATCTGACCATTCACATTCAGTCATGCTCTTCCGCGCATGCACAGCGGCGAGCACACTCCTGTTGCAGCAGAAAGCATTCGGTGCCGCCACAGGTGCACATCACTGCACAGAAAAGCATGGCTGGTAGTGACTGCCCAGATTACCGACAGGGATAACGAGAGAATGGAGCGGCCGTGGAGACCATAAACGAGCCCATGCACTTCATAGGGTTGGAGGAAGCCCCATGTAATGTATAAAACACCACTAATTAATAGATCTGTTTCGAATAGATCCTTTTTTTCAACTTATCAGTTAGTTTGAATGTACAGAGTTTTCCAGATTTTTTTTATTGTACAGTGTATGGGCACCTTTAGCCATAGTGAAATATTTTTGCCATTACAGTGTAAAATATTGGAGTTAAATACCGATATGTTACTATGGCTAAGGTGCATATACACGGTACAATAAAATAAATCTGTCAAAATCTGTATATTCAATCTAACGGATAAGTCGAACAAAAGGATCTATTCGAAAAAAAAGTTAAACAATTGTGGGCACCATAAGCCTAATCCCACACAGAATGCTTCCCCTGACACCTAACCATCCCTCCACAAGCTACCTACCTGATGCCTAACCCCAACCCCTGCACAAACTACCTACCTGATGCCTAACCCTAGCCCCCCTTGCACAAACTACATAACTGATGTCTAAACCCCCCACCCCAAAAACTACCTGCCTGATGTCTAACTTCATCCCCCTCCTCGCACACAGACTACCTGCCGCCTAACCCTAAACCTCTCCTTTATGATGACTAACAGCCCACCCCACACACACACACACACACACACACACTACCCGATGCCTAACCCCCTCCTGCTCACCCATACAAACTACAGGTCTGACACCTAACACCCCACAACTACCTGCTTGATGCATGCCTGTCTCCCCCCTCCCCTGCTGCCAATCACACTGCAAGGGAAAAAAAAGTTCCCTCAGGCCAGCCAGGGTCAGAATTGCAATTTATGGGGGTCATTAACTACCACAAATAAAAACTCAGTCAGAGGGCACTGGGCAGATAATTGAAGAAAATCAACAGGCCAAGCCAGCAAACAACAAAGCAAGTGAGGAGAAGTAAAAAAAACAAAATGTATAAAAACCTCCTCTGGCGAGTGGCGACCTGGACTCTCGACCTCCTCTCCTCCTCCTGTCTCCTCCTCCACAGCTTACAGGTGGCGTCTCCCTCTCCCAGTCTATGAGGACTATGATCCCTCCGACTCTTCCAGGCTCCAGCCAGCCCAGCCCCAGCATGAAGGCTCACTCACTCTGACTGCAGATCAGTGAGCTGAGCGGCAATGGCTCCACGCGGGGGGGCGGAGTCAAGTCTTCAAGAGGCTACAAGTCCTGACCAAATAGCGTGACCAACACGCTCATGCGGCACGCAGGAGTCGACGCAGCTACGCACCAGGCTGCCTCAGCCCCCGATTGGATACTTGTCTTGGAGAGGCAGAGTCAGACCGGCCGGCGGAGCGCGTGCATCTTCAATCATCAGCCTCCAGCCGGCCCATAAGTAGTAAGTCTGTCTGACTCTGCTACTTACAGGGGGTGGGGGAGCAGGCAGGGGGCTGGCTTAGTGAGCAGCCGCGGCGCACAACTCTCTCTACTGTCTCATTCACTGGCTGCGGACCTGCGGTCTGGACTGGTCCTGTCCGCGCAGTGCGCACGCACACCGGCCCTAATTAATTCAGATTCGGGCGGCCCGGGGGGCAATTGCCCCCCGTCCCCCCGCCCCAGTCCGCCCCTGGTAGCCCCCCTTCTTCTTCCTGTCACATGGGCAATGTGTCTCCTCTCTCTCTACACATAGCCTGCAGTGAGTGGATGTGCAGAGCAGCAGGGTGAGTAGAGAGAATGATTGCTGTGCTGCAGCTGGGACATTAGCAGGGAGAGGTGGCAGGATGTGTTTAGTGCTTCAGAAATTGCCTGTCATTGGTAGCCATGTGCGCTGGCTGCTGTAATACCAGAGTACCCTAGACTATTGATTATTTATCCTGATCAGAGTAATTAATCAATAATGCAGGGCAGTCTGCTGTTGCAGAAGCCAGTGATACAGGTGCTCATAGCTGACTTCTGCAGTGAGCAGAGAAGCAAGCTCCAGGCAATTTAGATTAGCTTCATTCAGGTAATCTTATATCTTTTCCCAGCTACCCCTCCCACCCTGTTGTCTTCCCCATGACCCTTTACTCTTTTCAGAATTTAGCGGCTTCTTTTAACAGCATGTCCCTGCCAAACAGCACTGCGATCTCTGCAGTCCCGGTGAGAGGTCTTCCTGCCATTTCTCCTCTCCCACCAGGCTCTCTGTCTTGTGCCTCTACTTCTTTATCCCCCCTCCTCCTATGCACCCACCTCTTTCGTTTGTTCCCCTTTTCAGACTGTCCGCAGAGGAGCTCAGAATCGAACCTTACCATAGTCATAGTCTAACGTCCCACCATAGTATTATTGTGTATTTATATAGCTGACATCTTCTGCAGCATTTTACAGAGTACAGAGTTTCATGACGGTTAGCTCCGTCCACATCCTAATTATTATTTTCCCCTCCAAATCCTCCAAAATGTAGTGACACGTTCGGTGCAACAACCCGTCAACCCTCCCATCCCATTAAAACTTGTTTTTTTTTTGTTTGTTTTTTTTAGGGGGGGGGGGGAGGGTGTGTGTCTATAAATAATCAGCACATTCCCTAGGTATGCCTCTGCATAGCGATGATGTATGCTCCCAACTGTACATCTTTTGGGATCCCAGTCCCTCTGTCCTTCTTTATTCCTCATGTGTCCCTCTTTCAGGACTGATGAACAGATCTGTGTTAAAGAGACTCCGTAACAAAAATTGCATCCTGTTTTTTATCATCCTACAAGTTCCAAAAGCTATTCTAATGTGTTCTGGCTTACTGCAGCACGTTCTACTATCACCATCTCTGTAATAAATCAACTTATCTCTCTCTTGTCAGACTTGTCAGCCTGTGTCTGGAAGGCTGCCAAGTTCTTCAGTGTTGTGGTTCTGTGATGCATCTCCTCCCTCCAGGCCCCTCTCTGCACACTGCCTGTGTATTATTTAGATTAGGGCAGCTTCTCTCTTCTCTCTTATCTTTTACAAGCTGGATAAATCCTCCTCTGAGCTGGCTGGGCTTTCACATACTGAGGAATTACAGACAAGGGCAAAGCTGTCTGCACTCTGCAGGAAGAAACAGCCTGACACTTCAGTGGAAGATAGCTGCAGGGGGAAAGAAACACACAAATGATCTCTTGAGATTCAAAAGGAATGCTGTATACAGCCTGCTTGTGTATGGATGTATTTTCTATGTGTGGACATACTGTACATCAACCTACTTCCTGTTTTGGTGGCCATTTTGTTTGTTTATAAACAAACTTTTAAAAACTGTTTTTAACCACTTTTAATGCGGCGGGGAGCGGCGAAATTGTGACAGAGGGTAATAGGAGATGTCCCCTAACGCACTGGTATGTTTACTATTGTGCGATTTTAACAATACAGATTCTCTTTAACATATGTATTGTTCTACTGAAAATGTGTTTAACTGACTCTAAACTGTATTCCCATCATTTCAATTTATGTATTACTTATTTTGAAATGTTAGATTCAATGAAGAAAAACTAATGATAGAAATAATTGGTGTTATTTGAATATTAAAACTACATTTTTTGTTTTTGAATCTTTTGTTATATGCAGGGTGATATGTGATATGCGTGTGGTGGGGGCGTGGTTTGAGGTGTAGCAGGGGTGTGTCCCTCTTTCTTATCTCAAAAAAGTTGGGAGGTATGCACGCTATTTCGATTTTTGTACTAAGGTGGGATTACACTTTAAGTGATTTTTATTTATTTTTTACTATCCTGTTTTATGGGCTCTGCCATTGAAGGTGCCGATGCATCCATGAAAACACGTCTTTGTGAACGAAGTATAGATCTTCTGTTTTTTTGTAGCATGAAACCCGTCCAGGGTCAGGGTGTGTCTTCTGAAGAGTTTTGGCGTTAAAAGTTGTCCCTCTTTCCCGTCCCGGTTGTCCAGGGATGCTCCCAGAGCCAGGGGAACTCAAAGGTTGTCTGAATAGCGCAAGTATTGTCAGTTCTGCTTCACGAATCCAATGCCAATCGAAGCCTCAATGGACATCTCTGTCCTGAAACAAACTCCTTTGGTTTACTTTATTCCCAGAAAAGTAAATCTGAAGCCCTTTGGAAAAGAAGTGTGCATGTTTTCATCGTGAGTTTTCGGTAAGTGTCAAAACCACATTTTGATCTGCCCTTTAGTTGTGCACAGACTTTGTCTTACAGGCGTTATTTCAAGTGTGCCTTGTTCTTTTAGGCAGCATAGTCTGTCCATTATGGAACAGCAGACAGACACAGTCATTAACGGCAGATACTAGATGACTCAAAAGTGTGAGACATTGTTTATGAACTTTCGCGAGAGGCCGTGGTTTGGCGTATAAAAAGCCCCTAATAGGTTCTGGTGTTGACTGTAGATGGGGATGAAATTCTCTCTGTTTGAGGAGGTAATGCCTTCTCTGGTAACCCTGGTCTACAACCATTAGCAAGACCAGACACCGGCCATACCTAGAGGAGACAAGTGCCAATGTCCTACATGTCCATTTTCGGCTAAAACTTTCTTCCACTTTGTGTTAGTATTGATTGACGGGGGTGTCTGATTAAATGGGAGAATTTCAAAGTAAGTATCTTTTGGGCCTTTCTGTTCTGTATTACCTCACCTTACTTAGAGACGCTGAAGCAAAAATAAAACATTATGCTATAATGAATTGGTTGCGTAGTACGGTTAATTACTAGAACATTAGTAGCAAATAAAATATTCTCATATTTTTATTTTCACGTTATATAGTTTTTTTTTGTTTTGTTTGTTTTTTGTTTTTTTACAACAATCTATCATTCTCTAATATTTGCAGTTTACACACTACTCAGCACTCTAAATGATTTTACAGAGCAGGCCAGTGAACTTTTGAACTGTTCTCTGCAGAGAAAAATAAAATACAGTGACTGACAGTTGAGATCACAAGCTTCCGAAGACAGAACTCTCTGTGACTTTGAAAGTGGTGGAGCTCAATGGCTCTTTTGCATAGATAACAATTGGAGTTTCTTAACTCTTCCTGTACTGGAAACAATATTAGACTTATGTCTCTGCTCCTAATGTTTTATTTCTTAGCTGTACTACACATAAAAATCTTTATATCATCATTTTTTTTCGCTTCAGTGTCTCTTTAACTCACAATGTATCTTTATTTAAATGATTTCTCTCTCCTTATTTGACTTAACTATTGAGTTATCTCTCCTCCCTTATTTGTCTATCTCATGAATTCGCTCTCCTTACATTTAAGAAGTAAGCTTTTTGAACCAACCCCATTGTATCTCATATATTGGTTTTTGTTTTTTTTACTAAACTTAGCTAATGAATTTTCTCAACTTTCGTGTCTTTCACCTCACCTGTATGGAGAGATAGTTTATTAGATGTATATATAAGGAGAAATAATTCACAGTTTAACTATTTCTGCCGCCCGGACGTGAAGCTCACGTCCGGGCGGCTGCTCTGCAGCGGTGCCGCGCTTTGGCGCGCTCCCGCGTGCGATCACAGGCGCGCCCCCGTCCCCCAGGTCGCCCTGGGATCAGTGAACGGGAACATGGTTCCCGATTACCGATCTGTGTCCCCAGCAGAAAAACCGAAGCGCTCTTACAAGAGGCTTCAGTCTTTCTGCGCGTAAAAATTTCTGCATCCCCCTTGTGCTTCCAGTTAGCGAGAAGCACAAGGAGGAAAAAAAAAATTGTGGCTAAATAGTAAAACTACATTTACATATGTTTACATTACAATTTACACATATAATAACATTAAAAATTAACTGTTTATTTCCCACACCAAAATATTACCCAAATAAAATTTTTAATGAAAAAAAAATTACAATAAAAAAAAAGACATAAATAGTTACCTAAGGGTCTGAACTTTTTAAATATGCATTTGAAGGGGGTATACTATGAACATTTTTTAAATTATAAGCTTGTAAATAGTGATGGGCGCAAAATGGAAAAAAATGCACCTTTATTTCCAAATAAAATATTGGCGCCATACATTGTGATAGGGACAAAATGTAAATGTTGTCATAACCTAGACAAACGGGCAAATAAAATACATAGGTTTTTAACTATGGTAGCGCGGATTATTTTAACGCTATAATGGCCGAAAACTGAGAAATAATGATTTTTTTTCCATTTTTTCTTATTAATCCTGTTAAAATGCATTCATAAAAAAATAATTCTTAGCAAAATGTACCACCCAAAGAAAGCCTAATTAGTGGCGCAAAAAACAAGATATAGATCAATAAATTGTGATAAGTAGTGATAAAGTTATTAGCGAATGAATGGAAGGTGAAAATTGCTCTGATGCATAAGGTGAAAAATCCCTGCGGGCTGAAATGGTTAAGGCAAATGAGAGGAGGGGTGGAGTCACAAATCTTATGTTATAAATGATCTCTCCTCTTAACTCATATTCAATTCACTTTTTCTCCTGTGTTTTCTCCTAGGAGATAATCTTTCATCTTCTGTTTAAAATAACTTTTCAGCTTTTTACAATTGAAAAAGTACCAAAAAGTAGTTAAAAAAGTACTATCAACATTATTTTGAGTATTTTCTTACTTGCCGGTGGTTTAATAGGCATTTTATTTACAAGTTGGGAAATTATCACATAGGAGAAAACTCAGGTGAAAAAGTTAATTGCATATGGGCCCAGGAATCAAATTTCAGCTGTTGTGAAACATTCCTTCTTTCACCTGAGGAATATTGCAAAAATGAAGCACCTCATTCCTTCAGAGGATTTCCAGTCCATTCCTGTCCTATCTAGTCTGATCCTGTCCTGTCCCGTCCTGTTATGTCCATTCCTGTCCTATCCCGTCCTGTTATGTCCATTCCTGTCCAGTCCATTCCTATCTAGTCTGATCCTGTCCTGTCCCGTCCTGTTATGTCCATTCCTGTCCTATCCCGTCCTGTTATGTCCATTCCTGTCCAGTCCATTCCTATCTAGTCTGATCCTGTCCTGTCCCGTCCTGTTATGTCCATTCCTGTCCTATCCCGTCCTGTTATGTCCATTCCTGTCCAGTCCATTCCTATCTAGTCTGATCCTGTCCTGTCCCGTCCTGTTATGTCCATTCCTGTCCAGTCCATTCCTGTCCTATCTAGTCTGATCCTGTCCTGTCCCGTCCTGTTATGTCCATTCCTGTCCAGTCCATTCCTGTCCTATCTAGTCTGATCCTGTTATGTCCATTCCTGTCCAGTCCATTCCTGTCCTATCTAGTCTGATCCTGTCCTGTCCCGTCCTGTTATGTCCATTCCTGTCCTATCTAGTCTGATCCTGTCCTGTCCCGTCCTGTTATGTCCATTCCTGTCCAGTCCATTCCTGTCCTATCTAGTCTGATCCTGTCCTGTCCTGTCCATTCTTGTCAAGTCCTGTCCTATCTAGTCTCAGTGGCGGCGCCACGCTGGGGCTTACCCAGGCTTCAGCCCAAGCTGGCAACTCACTAGCCCCCTTTAAAGCCCCCCCCCCCCACTGCAAGTTCCGAGAACTTCCGAGAGGAGCCCGACCCGGGCCGACCTTAGTGCACAAACAAGCAGCCGAGCCTGGCTGGGAGGAGGACTTGTCTCGGGCTGGCGCTGACTGTCACCGCCCCGGCCTGGGTGTAGGCTTAGCCACGTGACGCAGAGCGGCCCACCCCGCAGGGTACGTGGTGACGTCATCCGGTATGCGGCGTCACGTGACATGCAGCGCGCTCTCCTTGCCTGCCCGCGCAGCTAGTTGCCGCCAACAGGAGACAGTCAGACTGTGTCACTGTCTGACTTCTAGTCTCCAGACTCTCCGCCGCACAGCAGCACTCACTGCAGTCACACCCAGTGGCCGTGACCCAGGCAGTCAGGCACCCACGGACAGTGCACAGGACTGGAGGATGGACTCAGCTAAGACAGCCAGCAGGAGGACAGGACTCGGAACTTCGACAAGGTGGGTGGGGTGGGTGTCCTGTGACTGTCCTGTTCACTCCAGCCAGCCTGGCCAACTGCCATATTGTTTTTTGGCTCCAGACAGTCAGCCACCCAGGCCTGAGCTGCCTTCCTGAGCCTAGCACCAGCAGGCACCACCACTAACCACCACCAGGCCTGACTCTGAGCACCCCCCTAGGGGGGGGGGGGGGGGGCAGCCCACCCACCACCAGCCAGGCCTTAGCTGCCCTGGGGCTCCCAGCCTTACACATCCCCCAAGGCCTTCAGCCCACCACCAGCTAGGCCTGAGCTGCCATGAGACCCCCAGCCCACCACCTACCAGGCCTGAGCTGCCCTGGGGCCCTCAGCCCACCAGCACCAGCCAGGCCTGAGCTGCCCTACCTGGGGACACTGGCTGTCTGTCATTATGTGCATTAACTGGTAAAATGCTGTCTCATTACATGCATTTACTGGTGGAACGATGTCTGTCTTCATGTGCATTAACTGGTGAAATGCTGTCTCTCATTACATGCATTTACTGGGGAAACGCTGTCTGTCATGTGCATTTACTGGTGAAAAGCTGTCTCTTATGTGCATTTACTGGTGAAAAGCTGTCTCTTATGTGCATTTACTGGTGAAAAGCTGTCTCTTATGTGCATTTACTGTTGAAAAGCTGTCTCTTATGTGAATTTACTGGTGAAAAGCTGTCTCTTATGCGCATTTACTGGTAAAAGGCTGTCTGTCGTTACGTGCATTCACTGGTGAAAAGCTGTCTCTTATGTGCATTTACTGGGGAAACACTGTCTGTCATTACGTGCATTAACTGGTGAAAAGCTGTCTCTAATGTGCATTTACTGGGGAAACGCTGTCTCTCATTACGTGCAGGGCCGGATTTGTACTTTTTACCGCCCAGGGCCAACTTTCACCAGCTGCCCCCGACACCCCCCCCCCCCCTTCTCTGAGGACAGTTAGTGACATGATGGCAGGGATTAGATTGTAAGCTTCTTGGCAGGCAACACATATGTAAGCTTGTAAGCTTCATGGCAGGCAACACATATGTAAGCTTGTAAGCTTAATGGCAGGCAACACATTTGGTGAGTGAAAGCAGGTCAGAGATCACTGTAAGTGTCTGTTCGCTGCCCCTTCCTCCCCCATGTGCCAGATCCAGCTGTTAGTAGCCACACACCGCTATGTGCAAACTCTGTGTAGCAGGATGAATGTTTGCCAGGCTAACTGCTAATACCACCCTGCTGCCCACAGCCCGCCCCTAGTTTTCCTGGTGCCCTAGGCCATGGCCTATGTGGCCTTGCCTGAAATCCGGCCATGATTACGTGCATTAACTGGTGAAAAGGTGTCTACTATGTGCATTTACTAGTGAAAACTGTCTCTTATGCGCATTTACTGGTAAAAGGCTGTCTGTCATTACGTGCATTTACTGGTGAAAATCTGTCTCCTATGGGCATTTGCTGGTGAAAAGCTGTCTCTTATGCGCATTTACTGGTAAAAGGCTGTCTGTCGTTACGTGCATTCACTGGTGAAAAGCTGTCTCTTATGTGCATTTACTGGGGAAACACTGTCTGTCATTACGTGCATTAACTGGTGAAAAGCTGTCTCTAATGTGCATTTACTGGGGAAACGCTGTCTCTCATTACGTGCATTAACTGGTGAAAAGGTGTCTACTATGTGCATTTACTAGTGAAAACTGTCTCTTATGCGCATTTACTGGTAAAAGGCTGTCTGTCATTACGTGCATTTACTGGTGAAAATCTGTCTCTTTATGTGCATTTACTGGGGAAACGCTGTCTCTCATTACGTGCATTAACTGGTGAAAAGCTGTCTCCTATGGGCATTTACTGGTGAAAAGCTGTCTCTTATGCGCATTTACTGGTAAAAGGCTGTCTGTCATTACGTGCATTTACTGGTGAAAAGCTCTCTCGTGCATTTACTGGGGAAACGCTGTCTGTCATTACGTGCATTAACTGGTGAAAAGCTGTCTTTTATGTGCATTTTCTGGGGAAACGCCGTCTGTCATTACATGCATTAACTGGTGAAACGCTGTCTGTCATTATGTGCATTTACTTCATATTTTTTTTTATGTAACTACATTAGCTGGTATAACTACATTACAGTTAGCCCCGCCCACATGATGTCATGAGCACGCCCCCTTTTCTCGCCGCGGCGCGCGTAGCAAATTTCCCCCCCCTAAGCCCCGCCTGCCAGCCCTTGTGCCCCCTTTGAGCCCCCCAAAAATCTGAAGCTGGAGCCGCCACTGTCTAGTGTGTTCCTGTCCTGTCCTATCTAGTCTGTTCATGTCCTGTCCTGCCCATTCCTGTCCTGTCCATTCCTGTCCTGTTATTTCCAGTCCTGTCCAGCCCATTCCTACCCTATCTAGTCTGTTCCTGTCCTACCCATTCCTGTCCTGTCTAGTCTGTTCCTGTCCTGCTCATTCCTGTCCCGTCCCGTCCTGTTCTGTCCATTCCCATCCAGTCCATTCCTGTCCTATCTAGTCTGATCCTGTCCCGTCCTGTCCTGTCCATTCTTGTCAAGCCCTGTCCTATCTAGTCTGTTCCTGTCCTGTCCATTCCTGTCCTATCTAGTGTGTTCCTGTCTTGTCCTATCTAGTCTGTTCATGTCCTGTCCTGCCCATTCCTGTCCTGTACATTCCTGCCCTGTCCATTCCTGTCCTGTTTTTTCCAGTCCTGTCCTGCCCATTCCTGTCCGGTTTTATCCAGTCCTGTCCTGCCCATTCCTGTTCTATCCTGTCCATTACTGTCCTGTTAATTCCAGTCCTGTCCAGCCCATTCCTACCCTATCTAGTCTGTTCCTGTCCTGCCCAGTCCTGTCCAGTCTGTTCCTGTCCTGCCCATTCCTGTCCCGTCCCGTCCTGTTATGTCCATTCCTGTCCTATCTAGTCTGATCCTGTCCCGTCCTGTCCGGTCCATTCTTGTCAAGTCCTGTCCTATCTAGTCTGTTCCTGTCCTGTCCATTCCTGTCCTATCTAGTGTGTTTCTGTCCTGTCCTATCTAGTCTGTTCATGTCCTGTCCTGCCCATTCCTGTCCTGTCCATTCCTGTCCTGTTATTTCCAGTCCTGTCCAGCCCATTCCTGTCCTATCTAGTCTGTTCCTGTCCTGCCCAGTCCTGTCCTGTCAGTGTTATATATGTCTTCTATGACACACTGAGTCCACACAGTTCCATTCTTGTCAGATAAAACTGATAGAAAGCTGATAAAGCTGACAGGACAGGACTGTGAAGGAACTGTACACATTGTATGTGTGTACCCAGCTTTATTCTGCTCAAAGTGGAATTTGTGGGCTAAAGCCATAACTTCGCACTGGACTCATCAGGAGTTGCTGATAATTTAACATTCAGCTTGATTGGGCTGACAGTTATTTAGCTGATGAGCCCCATGCTAGGTTCCAGTTTAACCCAGCCGAATTTCAACCATCAGATATAGGGCCGGGCTGAGGCCAGAAAGGCACCAGCCTCTGGGCGCACAGCACAGAGGGCGTGCCCCTACCTCCTCACGTCCCCCCTCCTTGCAGAGTAGGCGGAGCGGAGCGCTGTGTGTTTCACACATCATGTCTCGGCATCGGGATCCCTCTTCACTTTAGCATCTCCCCTATGGCTCCCTCTAGTGGCGTCTCTCATTATGTGCGTCCCTAGAGGGAGACGAGAGAAGATGGTGAAGTTGCTGTGCATGCGTGCTGTGCTGGTGCTGTACTGAGGCTCATGTTCTGAGATCATCTCTGAAGGATTTCAGTAAGGGACTGGGACCCACAGGAGCTGTTTCAGTCATGCTTTGGTATCGCCTGCGATTTCAAAATCGCTAGACTAATGAAAGGCAATTAGGGTGACTCATCAGTAGAGATGTTGCGAACTGTTCGCTTGGCGAACATCTCTGGGGCTTTTACTACTTCCGGGTCGCTCTGACCCGGAGTAGTACGCCTGCGCTGCACGGCGAAGCGCGTCCTAGATCGCGCTCCTGTTGCCGGGCACTCTCTGTGCATGTGCGTGACGTCGTCCATGACGTCATGCACATGCGCAGAGAGTGCCCGGCAACAGGAGCGCGATCTAGGACGCGCTTCGCCGGGCAGCGCAGGCGTACTACTCCGGGTCAGAGCGACCCGGAAGTAGTAAATGCCCCATGTATTCAGAGATGTTCCCCGGCGAACGGTTCGGGAACCGTTCGCTACATCTCTACTCATCAGTAGCAACTGCCATTTCCTCAAATCGCAATCCTGCAGTATTTTTGCAGTGTTTGTGCTTTGATGCAAAGTAAATTATTGCTTTAAAATAGCTTTTTAATCGCTGTACAAAGCGGTTTTGCAGCAATTTTACAACCTAGAAACACACACCAAAAAATAGAAATAGCCGGGCGCCCACTGGGAGCAGCGCTTTGTGCAGGGTATTTGGATGTGATGGGCGGCATGATTTGCCGGCATTTGCAAGCACTGTACACGGGACTATACAGCACTTTACACTATACAGAGATTTGCGTTCTGCAATTTAAAGAGAACCCGAGGTTGGGTTCTAAGAATTATATCTGCACACAGAGGCTGGGTCTACCTATACTGCCCAGCCACTATTGCTATCTCAATCCCCCCTAAGTTCCCCCTGCGCTCTGCTGTCCCCCATAAATCACAGCTGCGCTGTGGACACGCAGCAGGCGGTGTTTACCTATTTAGTGTCACTCTCGCTGCTCCCCCCGCCTCCTGCTTCGGTCCCCGCCCACGTCCCTTCCCTCCAATCAGCGTGTCGACAGTGCAGCTGTGATTTATGGGGGACAGCAGAGCGCAGGGGGAACTTAGGGGGGCTGAGATAGCAACAGAGGCTGGGCAATATAGGCAGACCCAGCCTCTGTGTGCAGATTTCATTCTTAGAACCCTATCTCGGGTTCTCTTTAAAGAGACACTGAAGCAAAAAAAAAAAAAAGATGGTATAATGAATTGCATGTGTAGTACAGATAATTACTAGAACATTAGTATCAAAGGAAATATTCTCATATTTTTATTTTCAGTTATATACCTGAAGTATTTTTTATAACATTGCATCATTCTATAATATTTGCAGTTTACATACTACTCAGCATTGTAAATGATTTTACAGAGTAGGCCAGTGAACATTTTACCTGTCCTCTGTAGGGAAGAAAAACAATACAGTGATTGACACTTGAGATAACAAGCTTCAGAAGACAGAGCTCTCTGCAACTTTGAAAGTCGTGGAGCTCAATGGCTCTTCTGCATAGATAACAACTGGAGTTTCTTAACTCTTCCTGTACTGGAAACAATATTAGACTTATGTCTCTGCTCCTAATGTTTTAGTTCTTAGCTGTACTACACATACAAATTATATCATAATTTTTTTTTTTGCTTCAGTGTCTCTTTAAATAAAGTTTTACCTACATGCCGGGTCCGTGTTCGCCAGCTTCCAGATTGTCACTCAGCCCATTTGTGCAAAATGGCAGCTTCTGTGCAAATTAAAACCCGCTGCAAAATCGCTTTTGAACAGCGAATCAAATACAATTTTACAGCACTTTTATATTTTTTTATTGGAGTGCAATTGCTCCAGAAATGCTTCAGGACCCACAATAGCGACTTCCCAGATATCAATGGCTCCTGTAGGTTTGTGTCCATTGGATTTAATTAGTGTAGCGTTTTTGGAATTGCCGACAAATCCAAAATGCGGCTAAAATTGTTCTAGTGAGCCATAGCCTGAAATCACTATGGAAAATGCTGCTAAACTCGCTACAAAAAGCAGTTAGGGCCGGAGCCCGCTCATACAGTTTTGTCCGCTTCCCAATGTCCAGTGGGCCCCAGCCCAAAGCCAAGCTTTAAAGAAAACCTGAACTGAAAATAAAAAGTCAAAATAAACATACACAGGTCATACTTACCTCCCGTGTAGTCTACACATCAATCTCTTTCTCCTCTCCTGCATCCTGTTTGTCCACTGTGATCAAGGGAATTCTCTGTACTCCATTTTGAAAATGGCCATTACTCCATAACAGCTTCCTGGTCAGCACAACGTTTAACCATAATATCGCCCACTTGAGCCATAGGGGAACATGGACATTACCTTGCACATCAGTTGTCCTTTCAGTTACAACTGACAGCAACTGATATATTTCAGTTTTGACAAAATCTTGTCGGAAACTGTAAGGAATCGTAAGAAGAAAATGGTGAGCTTCTGAGAGGAACTGACGGTGAGGTTAGTATGTAATATTCATGTACATCATGTGTTAAAGTGTGCCCATAGAACATAATTTCTGACAGTCACGGCTGGTTCATATTAGGGGCAATTTCGATTTTGTTCTTAGTGCTGGCAATTTAAAAAAAAATCGCCTTAAAAGATCTTGTGTAATGTTTGCTTATGTGAGTGTGTAATGTTTGCTTATTTTCATAGCGTTTGCAATTCAATAGAAACATAGCACCCACTTGTCCCTCTTTCAGGACTTTGTCCCTCTTTCTATTTAAATATATATATTTCTCTTCTAAAAATGTGTTTGATTGACTTTAAACTTTATTCACATCCTTGAAATTGATATATTACTAATTTTAAAATGTTAATATGAAGGAAAATGAACCAGGATAGAAAGGACCAGTGAGGTTTAAATTATAAAACAACATATTTTTCTTATGAAATCTTTATGGTATGCGTGACTAGGGGTGTGTCAGGGCGTGATCTGGGGTGTGGCAGGGGCGTGGCTTAAGTGTCCATCTTTCTCATCTCGAAAACTTGGGAGGTATATAGAAAGGATAAGGAAATCACTAAGCTCTTGAAAAAGCGATTTGAAAAGCAATTTCCCCGAACGCTTCCTGATGTTCCTCCGGTGATCGTCTCTCCACTCTGGCCGGTATCTCTGCTCACTCTGCATTAAATGTCAGGTCTCAACTTGATGATGTCATCAAGCCACGACCCGGACCTTACCAGCAGTGAAAAGCGATTTCCCCGAACGCTTTTAATGAATAAATACATTGTATTTATTCATTTCCCGGGGTATAAAGAGTTTATGTCCTGACTGACGTCAGAAAGTTAAAAAAACAAAACGCTACACAAAAGCACTTAGAAAAGCGAAAATCGCTTTGACAGCACTTTCAAAATTGCTCCATAAATCGTTTATTGCTTGCGATTGCGCTGGCGATTAAAACGTGAACAAGCCTGAAGTCCATGTAGTCAGGAGGGGACTGGATCCGACCACGAAGCAAAGCCTGAAGCTAAGAACAGCACACGAATCTGCAGCGGCCGATTGCTGTATGCGGTCTGCCAAACGCCTGACTTGCCAGATTTCCTTTGCGGGCCAAGATGAAATCATGATCTCTCGGTGGGTCAGCGCGCCAAGCGAGCATCGGCAGCAATCTGTGTTGTGCCTATAATTACGCCTTCGCACAGCCTGTTGTAATGTGCTGTGTAAACTGCTTACTAATCGCCCGTCCCGTCTAAGTATATTTCTAGTGTTCAGCGCAGGAAAAAGTGACGCTCGCCAGTAGAACGAAACCGATGAATCACTCAGAATTAAAGGCAGCAAATCTCTTCATAATATCCACACTTGCAATAGATTTGAACAATTTGACAGCCAGACTAAACCACAACAGAGCTACAGAGAAGAAGAAAAAGTCATGGATAGAGAAATGGAAGACCTATCGCTTATTGACGTACGCACCATATTATATATGTGTTCTGTTCTGTTCTGTTCTGTTATTCCACTGGCAATTAAAAAATACTAAAAAATGTTTTATGGAACCGCTGTTTAAAGCGGACCTGAACTCAGAACTTCCTCTCTGCTCTAAAAGAAATGCAACAGCATAAAAACATTTAAAGAAAAACATTTCTTTGTTACAGTTGTGCTGGGCGCTGGGCGGTGCGTGGCACGGTGCGTCATGGACCAGCTGCCTTTGCGGCTGGCGTGGCATGGGACGGGCGGGGCGTGTCTCAGAGATGCAATCTTTGAAGAGGCCCTCATCGGTAACAACAAAACATGTCGATAATGAAGTGTCTACTAATGGACTATACCCCAGGGGCTCTTGTATAACTTCTGGATCCTACACCTCCGCTGACTTATGTGAATGGGATGGTAACTATACAACATCATAAGCCTATGACGCTGTGCTGTCTATGAACTGCTTCAAACTTTACTGCATGGATATATCGCTATATACTAACAAGGTTAACACTGCTCGGCTGCATATGAACTGTTCAATATCAGTGGCTGGCTGTACGACTACCTGTTTCTGCTTGTGCTTCACTACACAGCATTGATTGTTGCGGAAGACATATGTACATATTTTCCAGGGGCACCACCAGGGGGGGGGGGGGGGGTTCTTAGGGTTAGGCACCACCAGGGGGGGGGTCTTAGGGTTAGGCACCACCAGGGGGGTCTTAGGGTTAGGCACCACCAGGGGGGTCTTAGGGTTAGGCACCACCAGGGAGGTCTTAGGTTTAGGCACCACTAGGGGGGTCTTAGGTTTAGGCACCACTAGGGGGGTCTTAGGTTTAGGCACCACCAGGGGGGTCTTAGGTTTAGGCACCACTAGGGGGTCTTAGGTTTAGGCACCACCAGGGGGGTCTTAGGTTTAGGCATCACCAGGGGGGTCTTAGGTTTAGGCACCACCAGGGGGGTCTTAGGTTTAGGCACCACCAGGAGGGTCTTAGGTTTAGGCACCACTAGGGGGGTCTTAGGTTTAGGCACCACCGGGGGGGGGGGGGGTCTTAGGTTTAGGCACCACTAGGGGGGTCTTAGGTTTAGGCACCACCAGGGGGATCTTAGGTTTAGGCACCACTAGGGGGGTCTTAGGTTTAGGCACCACCAGGGGGGTCTGAGGTTTAGGCACTACCAGGGGGGTCTGAGGTTTAGGCACCACCAGGGGGGTCTTATGTTTAGGCACCACTAGGGGGGTCTTAGGTTTAGGCACCACCAGGGGGGTCTTAGGTTTAGGCACCATCAGGGGGTCTTAAGTTTAGGCACCACCAGGGGGGTCTTAGGTTTAGGCACCACCAGGGGGGTCTTAGGGTTAGGCATCACCAGGGGGGTCTGAGGTTTAGGCACCACCAGGGGGGTCTTAGGTTTAGGCACCACCAGGGGGGTCTTAGGTTTAGGCACCACTAGGGGGGGGTCTTAGGTTTAGGCACCACCAGGGGGGTCTTAGATTTGGGCACCACCAGGGGGGTCTTAGGGTTAGGGATAGGTACAGGGAGGGTTCTGTGTGAGAGTAGGGTTAGGTATAGTTTTAGTAAAATTTTAGTAATACTTACAAATGTTTTACAACACTTATTATGAACGTAGTTATATTTATATCTTCGTTATAAATAATATTTTCAGATTTTATTATAAGAAGAAACGATAAATGAAGGTTATTCACAATAATATACAATTATAACGATTAAACATATATTATCGTTTTTATAAGAAACGTAATTATAAGTTTCACTTTTGAAACAGGGAAGATTAACGTTTTCAAAATTGCCGATTTCATACACATTATTTAATGATTTATCAATTTGTAAAACATTATTTGTAAACGAAATACAGTACCATATTTTATCGTTTACACCCTGCACCCTTTTTTCCCCGACGCCCTTTTTTAACGTACGCCCTGTTTGGACTGCGAGTGGGTCCAGGACTCCATAATCTCTTATGCTGAATATTCCGTCTTAACCCAAGTTGTGGCTCAGGTCTCAGCAACCTGCACTTTTGGATATATTTAACTACTAATTTGCCAAGCATTACCTTCTCCTGGTCCGCGATTGGGCCCAGGATCTTGGACTTTTGTACACCATTGGAAGTCTTCTGTTTATACAGGCCATCCTGATGTGTAGTTGCAGCCGATGTTCACAGCCTGTGCACTTTGGCATATTATCATCCATCAATCAGTTTTACCATCCAATTATCAGCGTTGCAGTAATAGAACTGAGTTTTTTTAGGATCAGAGGACTGCAACCTCTTTTTGAGCCATCTGGAAACTCTATGTCCATTTTTGAACTATTAGCATTTGGTAGTTTGTCAGTTTGTGGGGTTTTGTGTATATTGATATCATTATATTTATACTTTTTCAGCATTTTAATATATTTGATTAAAAAGTGATTTTTACAGTCAGTTTACTTCTTTGTATCATCTCCCTTCTATGCTATGACCTTGTAGACCTTCTAAGGGCCAGTATATACCAAAAACCACTAACGGTTTTTGAAGCGTGTTTGTTAGTGATTCTAGGCATGTGCCTGGCGATTTTATAAGCATGCCTAGCGATTTTTAGAGCGTTTTGGTGTAGCGTTTTTTATTTTTTGTTACAGTACAGCTGGAACTGAACAGCTTCTGTAACAAAACCGCTCTGATCTGGCGCTTTTCAGAGCGATTTTCCACTTTCCTATACTTAACATGGAGGCAGAAACGCCTCAGAAATCGGCAAAAATGCTGCAGCCCCCGAGGTTGCGTTTGGGGAAAAAACTAACCGCAAAATCACTAAACTGTGATAACTCAAATATCACACTTTATCAAAGATAACACGCCTTATCAGAGTAGCATAGCGAGCGCTACAAACTTATGCCTGCTGATTGGCAATGGCACTCGTCCTGCCCTGAGCCCCTGCGGGTTTGTAGCACTTGCTATGCTACTCTGATAAGGCGTGATAACTTTGGTAAGGTGTGATATCTTTGATAAGGTGTGATATTTGAGTTATCACGGTTTAGTATATTAAGCCCTTGGTATGCACCAGCCCTAACTTGGGTCTTTTCACAGCTGGTAAGCCTTTTTGAATTTGGGAGGCACAAGAAAGCTGGTTCTAGGGGTGGAACAATTATAAATCCAGCCTTCTCTCTAGAAAAAAGTTCACCTTCTTAAAACAGAAGGTATTTGTGATTATTCAGTTTGGAGTGAGCATATGATGTTTCCCACAATGCAATATGATAGCTAACCACACCCCCAGATCCTCTGGAATGCAGTGATGTGTCAGCCTGTTGAATATACAGAGACACAATAATCCAACATGCATACAGACTGTCTCAGAATGTCAATGTCTTGTTGCCACCTCCCTCCCTTATAAAGTTCCCTGGTGTCTAATGCCTCCCTACCTTCTCTATTTAGTTCCTTGGTGTCTAGTGGCTCCCCTCCCTCTTCTATACAGTTCCCTTGTGTCTAGTCGTCTTCCATCCCCTATACGGCTCCCTAGTGTTTCTAGTGCTTAGAGGTCCTCACCCCCTCCCCTATACAGTTCCCTTACACACTCCTGGGAGTTCTGGTTCACCATGAGCTTGCTGGGTAATCTGTAACTCTGGGTGTTTCAAGTCCTACTCAGGCGCGTAACAATAGACCCTGCAAGGGATGCAGCCGCAGGGGGGCCCCAGAAGCAGCAGGGGGCCCCATGGGAGGAGAAGTTCCTTTATCCTGTCCTGAGAGACTGACACCTAAAGGCCCATACACACGTCGGATTTTAGCGAACGACCCGTCGTTTGAACGTTCTGTCGTTCGGACGTTTTCGCGTCAAATCCGACGTGTGTACAGACTATCGTTCGGGTGATAAGACTGGTTACCAGCGAACGATAGTCTGTACACACGTCGGATTTGACGCGAAAACGTCCGAACGACGGAACGTTCAAACGACGGGTCGTTCGCTAAAATCTGACGTGTGTATGGGCCTTAAGGGCATGGAGAGAAAAAGTGTTCTCTTGTCTGCACAATTTCTCTAATGACTGCCTCTGCTCAACCACTGATAAGGAATCATACAAAGTTTTGCAGACAAAAATTTGTAGACAGTCCCTTTTAAGTGTGCAGCAGGCTCTTGAGTAAAGCACCCGGCCCCCAACCTCTCTAGCCCTCCCCAAATGCTCTGTACTGTAGTGATGCTGGAAAAGTCTGTAGTGCCAGTTCTGTTCCATCAGAGATGGACAGAGTGAGTGTAATAAGCTGAGGCTGGGAGCACTCTTATCTGTCGGTTTTCTGTATGCGTTTTCTGTACACCATGTGTGTGAGAGGGAGGAAGAGGGCCCCATCCAAAGATTTGCAGGGGGGCCCAGTGATTTCGAGTTACGCCCCTGGTCCTACTCCATTGAGCCACATTAATCCATGCCATGCACTGATGAGGATCAACCAATATGAAACAGTCTGTATGCATGTTGGATTAGTGTGGCTCTGTGCAATTAACAAGCTGACACATCATTGCATTCCAGCGGATCTGGAGGCATGGCTAGCTTTCAGGGACAACAAAGGATGATTTGCTTATTCAGAAGTGATGCATTGTGGAAGACATCATATGCTCACTCCAACCTGAATAATCGCTACTTTCTGTTTTAAGAAGGCAAACTTTTGTTTTCCAGTAAGTGCATATATGAACATTTTACTGGCGTCTTAAGGGAGAAAAGGTCAACGGCAAGAGATGTTTTGGAGTTGGAGATAACAGCAACCCCCTGCAGCGCCCTAGACTTGGGCCTCTGTGGCCTCTCCAGAGATCCGGCCCTGACACATCTTGGCGCTCGTGCGTTCTGCGGCAGCCAGCCTGTAACGATCGGTGTAACACAGAGAGAATCTGATTACCGGAGATCTGCAGTATCACTGGGAATACAGATATATACCAGATTATAGATGATCTGCAGTATCACCGATAATCAGATAAATAAGCTAACCTCTGGACACCTGAGTACAGTAAGAGTGTTTGGTGCAACTGTAATACTTTGAGGATTGAGCCTCAGAACCAAGTTCCGTACAGCAGAGAGTACTGCACCAATGCAGATTCCTTCCGTAGACCTGGACTCTCCCGGGGGAGGAGTCAGGCTGAAGGTAGGAAGGACAGAACGGAGGCGACACCCAGGAGGGGGTGTCACTAACAGATCTAAGAACTGCCTCTAGCTGTGAGGTCAGTTCTCGAGGTCGGACAAGCCAGGTCGTATACACACGGACAGATAAAGTACAGATTCAGAAGGCAGAGGCGGAGTCTAAAGTACAGGCAGGGTTCGGGAACAGGGTATCAGAAATATCGAGGTACAAAATCAAGAGGCAGATGCAGAGTCTAAGGACGAGCCGGGGTTCGGCAACAGAGTATCAGAATGGCAAGGTACAGGATCAGAGTTCAGAAGAATAGTCAGGCAGGCAGAAGGTCATAACAGATAATCACAATCAAACTAGTACTTTAGACTATCAATAGAATCTAGCTAAGTGTAGGATTACAGCTCCAGCTGGTCCCGGCACACTTTGGGATCTGACTCAGGTCTGAGTGCTACCACGTTGTGATCGCAACGCCAGACAACCAGCAACTGAACAGCCAGCACTATATATACACAAGAGCTGCCCAGCACCTCCCTCAGTGCTGGACCAATGAATGGTGCTGCAATTGTCAGCTGACCAGCCTGGTCAGCTGACCTACTTCTGGCTGTTATATAAACCCTGCCTCGCTGCGCGCACGCGCGTCATTCTGAACCTTGGTGGACTATCAGTCCCAGCCACACCAGTACTGTCTAGTAATGTATTTGCTGACCTGTGTGCGGGGATGGTCGCACCGCCATCCGCACCGGTGGCGGCCTCCCCGTGCTGGGACAAACCACTCGCATCAGGCCTATGCGCGCTAACCGCCGCGTCGCGTTCCGCTATGTCATGCGCGGAAAGAGCCGCCTCCCGCTGACTTACAGCGGTGGCTCTTCCGCGTTTCTTCACACAGCCATTTCGAGCAGGGCTGGATTTACTATAAGGCACTTGTGCCGTGCCTACAAGCGCATGATGATGGAAAGGCGGCTCAATTCCCTTCCTCTTTCCTTATGCAGAATCTCGAGTTGATCGTAAATGAGAGGTTACTGACCCTGCTCTCGGCATTCCACTCATGAGCATTCTCCCTTCAGTAGAGGGCACCTCTGGCTACCTAATGCTAAGGGGCACCTGTAACTACCTATGACGGGTAAGGATAGTAAGAGAGAAGTGACAGCTGGGCCAGCCAGCACACTTGTGGCGCAGTTCAGCTGGGGTTTGTAGGTTCATGGAGGGAGAAGTATAGGGTGCCGGGACATCTGTGTCTATAGGCTCCTACAATGTAAATCCCGGCCTGATCTTGAGCAGTCGCCCCGTCAGACCTCCGCACACAACATGGCTGCCCACGCTGTGTGTGGGCAACACAGAGGAGGGGGCTCCTCAAATAACTGTCACAGGGCCTCTTCCAAAGATAACAGACTGACCTGTCTCGTCGGGAGAGAATTACAGGTGATGAATGGCGCTTAAATACGGCTTGGTTAATGTTTTATGCTTAGAGAGTCCATAGGATGCCTTCTTCCTTCAGCGACTTATATAAGCAGGACTATTTTTCTCATCCAAAGGTGAGACTGGTATAAACAACCTGGCCAGCGGGATGACACGGGATGATGGATGACGCTGCATTAGAGGAATCGTTCCCACGTACTTCAGTCTGGGAGGGCGTTTATTGTAAGTGATGTCATTAATACCTCAGCCCGCTGCAATAGATGTGGAACTTCCATTTCTCCTGCCAGTTACAATTCCCCAACCGCTAATGAAAGTCACGTGGGACCCCTTAACCACTTAAAGAGACTCCGTAACACAAATTGCATCCTGTTTTTTATCATCCTACAAGTTCCAAAAGCTATTCTAATTTGTTCTAGCTAACTGCAGCACTTTCTACTATCACAGTCTCTGTAATAAATCAATGTATCTTTCCCCTGTCAGACTTGTCGGCCTGTGTCTGGAAGGCTGCCAAGTTCTTCAGTGTTGTGGTTCTGCTATGAAGGGGGACTTCCAGGCCCCTCTCTGCACACTGCCTGTGTATTATTTCAATTAGAGCAGCTTCTCTCTTCTCTCTTATCTTTTACAAGCTGGATAAATCTTCCTCTGAGCTGGCTGAGCTTTCACATACTGAGTAATTACAGACAAGGGCAAAGCTGTTTGCAGGAAGAAAAGAGCAGCCTGAAACTTCAGTGCATGAGAGCAGAAGGGGGGAAGAAACACACAAAAGATCTCTTGAGATTCAAAAGGAAGGGTGTATACAGCCTGCTTGTGTATGGATGTATTTTCTATGTGTGGACATACTGTACATCAACCTGCTTCCTGTTTTGGTGGCCATTTTGTTTGTTTATAAACAAACTTTTAAAAACTGTTTTTAACCACTTTTAATGCGGCGAGGAGCGGCGAAATTGTGACAGAGGGTAATAGGAGATGTCCCCTAACGCATTGGTATGTTTACTTTTGTGCGATTTTAACAATACAGATTCTCTTTAAGCCCGAAGGGTTGACATTTTTTTACATCCGAGCAACTTTCACCCCCCATTCATTTGCCAATAACTTTATCACTACTCATCACAATTAATTGATCTATATCTTGTTTTTTCCGCCACCAATTAGGCTTTCTGTGGGTGGTATATTTTGCTAAGAGCCACTTTACTGTAAATGCATTTTAACAGGAAGAATAAGAAAAAAATGGAAAAAATGCATTATTTCTCAGTTTTCAGCCATTATAGTTTTAAAATAATACATGCCTCCATAAATAAAACTCATGTATTGTATTTGCCCATATGTCCCAGTTATTACACCGTTAAAATTATGTCCCTATCACAATGTATGGCGACAATATTTTATTTGGAAATAAAGGTGCATTTTTTCCGTTTTGCGTCCATCACTGTTTAGAAGCCCATAATTTATTAAATCATATTGATATACTCCTTTGACATGCATATTTAAAAAGTTCAGACCCTTAGGTAACTATTTGTTTTTTTTTTTTTTTTTATTATTGTAATTTTTTTTTTTTTTTTTAATTTAAACTTGTATGTGGGTATTTTTTGGTGTGGGAGGTAAACAGGTTTTTTTTTAAATATATTTATATGTTTATTTTTAAAACTTTTTTTTAGGTGTAATTTGCTATTTGGCCACAAGATGGCCAGAATCAAAAAGTCCTGGGAGCGATCGATCTCGCTCCCAGGCAGAAGAAAGGAGACCAGAGCTCAGAAAAGCCGCAGCGTCTGAAGAGACACTGTCAGCTTTTCTCCGGGGGGGGGGGGGGGGGGTCCGATCAGCGAAAGGGATTTATAATCCCTTTCACTGATCGGTGGGCTAGCGGCCAGCAGCGGGGGCGCGCACGGGGGGGGCCGCGGGAGCGCGCGCGACCCGCGGGAGTGCGCGCAGCCCAACTGGACGAGAAATCTCGTCCAGTTGGGCTTAAGTGGTTAAGGCGGGATCTCTCATCCTCAATCTGGCTGGCTCTTATCTTATGCCCCATCTACACCATACAATTTTTTGTGCGATTCAATTCAATTCGATTCATTGGTTTGATTTGATTCAATCCAACATGTCCGATCGGGATTCAATTCAAAATCTATTGCCATTGATATTCTTCTGCAATGGCAAAATGAATCGAATTGAATCGAATGCCAATCGGACATGTTGGATTGAATCGAATCAAATTGATGAATCGATTTGAATCGAATTGCACATAAAATTGTATGGTGTAGATGGGGTATTAGTCTGTGGTTCAGGGTAGTAGTATACTTAGCATTAGGCAGTCTGGCAGGTCACTCTAGTAGATAGACAGACAGGCTTAAAGAGACTCTGTAACAAAAATTGCATCCTGTTTTTTATCATCCTACAAGTTCCAAAAGCTATTCTAATGTGTTCTAGCTAACTGCAGCACTTTCTACTATCACAGTCTCTGTAATAAATCAATGTATCTCTCTCTTGTCAGACTTGTCAGCCTGTGTCTGGAAGGCTGCCAAGTTCTTCAGTGTTGTGGTTCTGCTATGAACTCCCCCTTCCAGGCCCCTCTATGCACACTGCCTGTCTATTATTTAGATTAGAGCAGCTTCTCTCTTCTCTTATCTTTTACAAGCTGGATAAATCGTCCTCTGAGCTGGCTGGGCTTTCACATACTGAAGAATTACAGACAAGGGCAAAGCTGTTTTCAGGAAGAAACGAGCAGCCTGAAACTTCAGTGCATGAGAACAGGGGGGAAAGAAACACACAAATGATATCTTGAGATTCAAACTGTATACAGCCTGCTTGTGTATGGATGTATTTTCTATGTGTGGACATACTGTACATCAACCTACTTCCTGTTTTGGTGGCCATTTTGTTTGTTTATAAACAAACTTTTTAAAACTGTTTTTAACCACTTTTAATGCGGCGAGGAGCAGCAAAATTGTTTCAGAGGGTAATAGGAGATGTCCCCTAACGCACTGGTATGTTTACTTTTGTGCGATTTTAACAATACAGATTCTCTTTAAAGTGTAACTGTCGGGCATAAAATCAAAAATCAATTCTTTATTTTTATCTGGTAAACAAGTAATAAGGATGTTAATCAGGCAATCCAAAAGTTAAAATCACTGTTACTTTTCTTGTTTATAAATGATCATTCCCCAGTTTACCTGACTCTTATTTGGTACGTTGCCGCACAAAGGAAGTTACAGGGCATGCTGGGTTGTCCTTTTTTGCTTCTGTACATTAGTTAAGTCTGAGAGGTAATAAAGAAGCAAAAAAAGACAACCCAGCATGCCCTGCAACTTCCTTTGTGCGGCAACGTACCAAATAAGAATCAGGGAAACTGGGGAATGATCATTTATCAACAAGAAAAGTAATAGTGATTTTAACTTTTGGATCGCCTGGTTAGCATCCTTATTACTTATTTACCAGATAAAAATAAAGAATTGATTTTTGATTTTATGCCCGACAGTTACACTTTAAAGGACATCCGAAGTGAAAGTAAACTGATGAGAAAAACAATTGTATCTATCCTCCTTCTCCTAAAAATGACTTTTTATTATTATTTAGTATTTAGATAGCGCTGACATCTTCTGCAGCGCTGTACAGAGTATAGAGTGTGTAGCCACTAACTGTCCCTCAGAGGAGCTCACACTCTAATCCCTACTAGAGTCCTATGTCTATGTTTGTATTGTGTAGTGTGTTGATTGTTGCCTAGGGCCAATTTTTTAGGGGGAAGCCAATTAACTTAACTGTATGTTTTTGGGATGTGGGAGGAAATGTGAGTACCCGGAGGAAACCCACACAAACACGGGGAGAACATACAAACTCCTTGCAGATGTTGACCTGGCGGGGATTTGAACCGGGGACCCAGTGCTGCAAGGCGAGAGAGCTAACCACTACGCCACCGTGCTGCCCGCTGCCATGGCTCTGAAACGTTATGCTGGTTTGCTAAATGGACAACTGGCACTATATAAATACTTAAATAAATAAAATAAAAATATGTGAATTAACCACTTGACAACCGCAGTGTTAAACCCCCTAAAGACCAGGCCATTTTTTGCTGCACTGGTCTGTGCAGGCTTTTCAGCCTTCTGCACAGCCCAGCTAAGGAGTATGGCGATTGGACTCCCTTCCTATTTTTGTCCCTAAGGGGACATTCCGCTGGAGGGGTCCGATCGCTGCTGCACTTCATTTTTTAGGGAGCATCATAGAGGCTCTCTCTCCTTCCTCCCTCACCTCTACCTACAGCATTGAACAGGACGGTGATCCGTCCTGTTCCGCCTCTCATAGGCATCAGCCTATGAGAGGACGGCGATCCCCGGCCAATCAGAGGCCAGTGATCGCTGATCTCGTACAGCGCTGCTGGAGACCGCAGCACTGCACACATGTAAACAAAGGGGATTTATTTCCCATTTTGTTTACAAACAGCCTGTTAGCCGTGATTGGCGGCTAGCAGGCCAATCACTGAGCTGGCAGGGAACTGGCAGGGAACGATCGCGCATGTGCGCGGCCGTTTCCTGAGAAACTGCAGCTCCAGGACTAGATGCTTTAGGCGGACCTAGGGCTGCCGCCATGGCCACGCCCATCGCCCTGACGCGTGGTTATGTAGTTAAGCAGCCTCGTCTAAAGTGGAGTGTGCGGACCTGTTAGATTTTGGATTGACTGTTATACCTGTACCTCGCAATCCTGCACAGTGTGCGACTCTCAGTATGTATTTGCTTAACCCCTTCAATACCAGCGGTCTCTGGCCCCTTAAAGTAAACTAGACACAATGAATGCTGGAGATTTGATACTTACCTGGGGAATCCTCCAGCCCCATAAGCACCACTGAGTCCCTCGCCGTCCTCCCCAGCGCCTCTGTTCAGCAGCAATCAGCCCTGATAACTGGCTCAGTTGCCTCACTCGGTGCCTTCTGCGCATGCCCAAATATCAGCAAGGGACCTGAAGAACTACAGAGGGTTATGAGAGGCCGCAGGTAAGTTACACTGGGCACCTTACACGGCTTACACTGGGCATACTTACCTAAGGAGGGGGGGGGGGGGGGCTTTGGGTCCTGCGGATGCGCGACCGCGCTCTCTCATGGAGTCGCACCTGCGCAGTACGGAGCCGCTCGTCTTTGGGAGCACTCGAAGACTTCTGAACCCTCCCGTAGCGAGAGATTTGAACAAGGAGAGCCAGCGCTGGAACGGGGACCGAGAGAGGAATGAGAGGGCTCTATTGGAGCCAGCACCTTCAAGTATTAATTTTTTTTTGTTTTTTGTTTTTAGAAATACTTCAGGTTTGCTTTAAAGGGAACCTAAACCCTAGGGGAAAAATTAGTTTCACTTACCTGGGGCTTTTACCAGCCACCTGCAGCTATCCTTTGCCCTTGGCATCACTCCCGGATTCTCTGGTCCCCCGCCGGCAGCTAGTTTTGTTTTTGCCGACTCGGAGTCGGTGGGCCGCCACACGTATCAATGCACGCGTTACCGCGGTAACATGACGCTATAGCGGGTGTCAACACGTATCTTTGTATGCGTTGACACCTGCTATAGAATCCTGTTACCGCGGTAATGCGTGTAATGACTGAGTCAGCAAACACGAAACTAGCTGCCGGCAGGTGAACAGAGGATCCAGGAGTGACTGCGAGGGCACAGGATGGCTGCAGGGGGCTGGTAGAAGCAGAACTAGCTGGTGGCGGGGGACTGGAGCAGCAGTGAGTGACTACGAGGGCACAGGATGGCTGCAGGGGGCTGGTAAAAGCCTCAGGTAAGTGAAACTAATTTTTACCCCAGGGTTTAGGTTCCCTTTAACTCTTCCATCAGCCACTCCCATGTGTTTAAAAAAAAAAACAGCAAAGCGTAAAAACTTTCTGCCTTTCAAATTGTCATATGCTTCCCTTAAAAAATATATATATACATATAATTATGTATCTACAAGACATTAAAAAAATGTACACATCCCCTTTACGAATGCAAGAACACAATCTGCAATATGCAAATAACTTTTTCTTCTGAGTTTTCATCTAGAAGATCATTTTTAATCTTCAATGTACAATAACTTTTCTGCACTTTGCAATTGAACCAAACAGCTGGTGAAAAAGTACTTTCAAAACTATTCTTGTTGCATGCTGGTAGCTTTCTTATAAAAAGGATTACGAAAAAGATAGTGTAGCACAATCTTGCAGTACAAAATGTGATACAATTTTTTTGACGCAAATACAAAAATTCAAAAATTGGCATATCCATAAAAATGACGTGGTAAATAGTTAATTCAGGCAACGCCACGTTCGTTTCGGGCTATTATAAGCCCTTCATCAGGCCGGAATGTATATGAATAATTCTCTAGGGCCCAGTCAGCAGCAAGAACCAGAACTCCCTGTTAGCTGCATGGCTATATCTATTTGCCGGCCAGTGGGATCGCGTTGATTGCATCTGGTTAGTGCAGATGCTATTTTTTCTTTCTGTGTTCTGGGTCTTGCTGCTGACTGGGCCCTGTGGAATTATTCATATACATTCCGGCCTGATGAAGGCCATATAATAGCCCGAAACGAACATCTGTCTTTGCAGGGCCGGCCCGCTCATGAGGCGGGGTGGAACTTTTGCCTCAGGCGGCAAATTTCCAGGGGCGGCACCCGCCCGTCCGTGGGTACGGGGAGCCGGCCTGCCGAGCTGGAGGGGTAGCTGGCAGGACGGGGGTATTGGGCCAGCGGCGGGGACCCCCCTCCCCGCCGCTGGCCCAATACCCCCGTCCTGCCAGCTACCCCTCCAGCTCGGCGGCCCCCCAGAGGGGCGGCGGTGACAATTTTTTAAAAATTTGCCTCAGGCGGCAAAAAGTCTAGGGCCGGCCCTGTGTCTTTGCCTGAATTAACTATTTACCACATCAAGCCAGATCAACCAGTCTCATGACTGTCCTCTATTGTTGTTCATGGAGATTGCTTTCATGGATAACAAAAATACTTTTATGGATATGCCAATTTTTTAATTGTTGTATTTGTGTCAATAAAGTTGTATCAAGTTTTGTTGTGCAAGAAACCTCAGGAGAAAAAGTGAATTGCATTTGGGCTAATATCGGAATCCTGAAAGATTTTATGCTATATCTTGCAGGTAAACCTGTGGCTGTTTTTTACTCCCAAGGAGGAAGCCTCTTCTCTATATGTTGTGGCAACTGGAAAACCTTTCAGACTTCGGCTGTATTTGAAAGAGCAGTGGATTTCCTCGGTGGGATTTTGCATCATGATTTACGCCGTTGGATTACATCCGGCGGGACCCATTTCAGGTGGGAGAAGAGTAGGGAAGAAAGGAAAGCCATGTGCAGATCTCACCCCGAGAGACAGACTTATTTATTATTATTTGCTGAAGGGAGGTCATCATGGTTGGGTCAGAGGAATGGAGCAGAACGCATGAGCAGGACCCCTGCTGCGGCTAACCGTCCGAATCCCCCGTCCCACGTTTCATGTCTTCATCTTGAATCCATTCCTCCAGGAATGATCTCGGGAAGTATTCACCAAGTTCTTCCAAGGGTGACAGAACGAGCTCAGGGTTGGTAAGAGGAGGAGCTGGCATAGGAGGGTGCCATGTACAGCCAGACTCAGAGGTATAACTGTAACTGTAGAAGTCTCGCTAGTCTGTTGGCCAACATCGTATTGCAATCAGTATTGCTTCCCAGAAAAAACACTGGTCAATACTATGGTTGCATAGCCAGACTGAATGCTCAGTCTTGGATTTTATCAGGGCTGATAACAAGCAGGCTGAGCAGTGAAGGATGAAACAGAGAGCAGGGTAGGTGTTTTCTCTAATGTTCCCACTGATATATATGGTAAAATACATGAGGGAGCTCATGTATTTGAGAATAAATCTCGCTTCAGACCTCATAGTCAGCAGGGGCATGTGTGCCCCTGCTAAAACGCCGCTATCCCGCGGATAAACGGGGGTCCCTTACCCCCCGAAATCCCTTCCGAGCAGCGAGGGATCTCTTCCGGATTAAGACAGGGCTAACCGCCGCAGCCCTGCCTCCATGCGCGTCTGTGAGCGCGTATCTCCGCCTCTCCCCGCCCCTCTCAGTCTTCCTTCACTGAAAGGGGCGGGGGAGAGGCGGCAATGCGCCGCTGATAGACGCGCTGTGAGGCAGGGCTGCAGCCGTTAGCTCTGCCTCAACAGCAGCCAAATCTACGACCAAGTTGGTCGTAGATTTTGCAGGGGGGGGGGGGGTTGGGATTGGTCAGGGGCCCTCATTTAGCTGCGGGATAGCGGCGTTTTAGCAGGGGCCCACATGCCCCTGCTGACTATGAGACAAGAAGCGAGATTTATTCTCGCTTCAGTGTCTCTTTAATGCAAAAATATTGGCATTTTTAGTTTATTATTGTTTGCTGCCAATCCTTATCCACAAAACTAGAGGCCTAGCTCATACAGAGCAAAATGTGTGCTCTCTGCTCCGTCTGGCCGCTACATCCAAGGCGCCAAACTAATTTTATATGGCCCTCAATGTCCATCATTGTAAGCCGGAAAAAACAAAAATTATCATACTACACACACCTACACCCCCCTCCATCCACCCACATAGTGGAGTAGCACAGCAGAGCAATGCCTACCTGCTCCAGCGATGTGTTGTGTCTCATCTGTTCTTCCTGGGAGTGGCACGCTCTTCTTCACCTACATGACTCAGGAGCCAGAGGTATGCAGCATAGAGCATGTGGCTGCCAGGAAGACCAGAGGAGATCTGAAGCAGCACTGGAGCAGGTAAGTATTAAACTGCTCCACTGCGCTACTCTGCAGGAGGGGGAGGGGCGGGTATCAAGGCCCCCACGGTTGCTATAGTTACGCCACTTAGTAAATTTCTCCAAGCCACTTAGTTTGAGACTGTTCAATACATGTTCAATCTCAATGAACAATTTGACCCACGGCTTAGACTAGGTGTTTGATTTTGGCCCCTTAAGTGATTGAGTTTGACACCGCTGCACTAGATGGTCCTTCCATTCATCTAGATGGAGGGGTTGTCCATGAAGCTGTAGGTTCTACCACCACAGGACATGTAGTACATTGAGGGAACAGGGAGAGTGAACAGGAGCAGCCTGGTGGAGGAGTCATGCCTGGAGATGTAGTCTTTGGCCTCACACCCTCGTAACACAGCACTCCAGAAAGACTCCACCGGTTGGTGGGAACCAGAAGATGGAACTTTCCACCATCCCTCCAAAAGCCTCTTTAATTGATATCTCGAAGAATGAATGGAATTGTGGAATGTTGCACCAAGGTCAAGCCTACCTAACCTCTCCCATCTGCGACCATGAAACTAGCCATAACATCAGAGAGGGCTGCTTTCCCAGTCAGCTGTACACAAATCCTGTCATTGAAGAAAAGCAAGCATGAATTCTAACTAACATGAATGTTAGAGGTCACTGTTTGTTATAAAGCTCAGAGATGTCTGGTTCTCAACACCGTATCAAACAAACAACGTGTAATGTGTCTGTGTGATAGCCATAACATTAGCGCCGCGCTGTGAGGTCACCGCGCCGAATTACAGGAGGAAGTGGCCATTTATGGAATTCCGTGAGCCTGCGGTAAAGGTTAATGACAGGCTGGGTGATCCTACAGGATCTGTAGTGATACGCTGATTTACTGTAATGTCAAGTAAATATTGACGTAGCAGATTTAGCTCCTTTCCTAGATCTAGGTCTTGATTTCTATTTTGACAGTATCATTATCTACTATTGAGATTTTTATCTCCTGTCTATTTATACTGCCCCCCCCCCCCCCCTCCATAAATATTATAAACATTTTTGTGTATTTATATAGGACTGACAACTTCAGCAGCACTTTGCGACCTACATATGATCCAGTTCACACTCTTAACCCTAACCTACAAAGCTCTCCACAATCTCTCTCCCCTGTACATCTCCTCACTGGTTTCCAGATACCGACCCAACCGCATTCTTAGGTCTGCACACGACCTTCTTCTGTCCTCCTCTAGAACCACCTCCTTACAGTATATTCACATACAAGATTTCTCACGTGCTTCACCCCTCCTCTGCAATGCCTTCCAAAGCACATCCGTCACTCTCCAACCTTCGCTATCTAAACTCTCCCTAAAAACTCACTTGTTCCAACAAGCATACGCTCTACCTTAGGCTATTCCCCCTTGACCTTGATCAAGTTGCACTCCTACTAGATATCCTAAAACACACTGTCTCTAGGTATGATTATTTTATGCTACCCCACCACTTGTCTCCTCCCCTTATACCTTTAGATTGTAAGCTCACAAGGGTAGTGTGAGCCTCTCACCTTTTTGTGTCTTGAAATTTGTTATACATTTTATTCATCATGTTACTTCAGCAGTCAGCAGTGTACAGAGTACATAGTCATGTCACTGACTGGCCTCAGAGGAGCTCACAATCACAGTGTAATCCCTACCATACTCATAGTCTAATACTACCATATTATTATTATGTATTTATATAGCACTGACATCTTCTGCAGCACATTACAGAGTACATAGTCATGTCACTGACTGTCCTCAGAGGGGCTCACACTCTAATCCTACCATAGTCATAGTCTAATGTCCTACCATATTATTATTATGTATTTATATAGCACTGACATCTATTGCAGCACATTACAGAGTACATAGTCATGTCACTGACTGTCCTCAGAGGAGCTCACACTCTAATCCTGCCATAGTCATAGTCTAATCCTACCATATTATTATTATGTATTTATATAGCACTGACATCTATTGCAGCACATTACAGAGTACATAGTCATGTCACTGACTGTCCTCAGAGGAGCTCATAATCTAATCCTACCATATTTATAGTCTAATGTCCTACCATATTATTATTATGTATTTATATAGCACCGACATCTTCTGCAGCACATTACAGAGTACATAGTCCTGTCACTGACTGTCCTCAGATGAGCTCACACTCTAATCCTACCATAGTCATAGTGTAATGTCCTACCATATTATTATTATGTATTTATATAGCACTGACAGCTTCTGCAGCACATTACAGAGTACATAGTCATGTCACTGACTGTCCTCAGAGGAGCTCACACTCTAATCCTACCATAGTCATAGTCTAATGTCCTACCATATTATTATTATGTATTTATATAGCACTGACATCTTCTGCAGCACATTACAGAGTACATAGTCCTGTCACTGACTGTCCTCAGAGGAGCTCACACTCTAATCCCACCATAGTCATAGCCTAATGTCCTACCATATTATTATTATGTATTTATATAGCACTGACATCTTCTGCAGCACTTTACAGAGTACATAGTCATGTCACTGACTGTCCTCAGAGGAGCTCACACTCTAATCCTACCATAGTCATAGTCTAATGTCCTACCATATTATTATTATGTATTTATATAGCACTGACATCTCCTGCAGCACGTTACAGAGTACAGAGTCATGTCACTGACTGTCCTCAGAGGAGCTCACACTCTAATCCTACCATAGTCCTAGTCTAATGTCCTACCATATTATTATTATGTATTTATATAGCAGTGACATCTTCTGCAGCACATTACCGAGTACATAGCCATGTCACTGACTGTCCCCAGAGGAGCTCACAATCTAATCCTACCATAGTCATAGTATAATGTCCTACCATATTATTATTATGTATTTATATAGCAGTGACATCTTCTGCAGCACATTACAGAGTACATAGTCATGTCACTGACTGTCCTCAGAGGAGCTCACAATCTAATCCTACTATAGTTATAGTCTAATGTCCTACCATATTATTATTATGTATTTATATAGCACTGACATCTCCTGCAGCACATTACAGAGTACATAGTCATGTCACTGACTGTCCCTCAGAGGAGCTCACAGTCTAATCCTACCATAGTCATAGTCTAATGTTCTACCATATTATTATTATGTATTTATATAGCACTGACATCTTCTGCAGCACATTACAGAGTGCATAGTCATGTCACTGACTGTCCTCAGAGGAGCTCACACTCTAATCCTACCATAGTCATAGCCTAATGTCCTACCATATTATTATTATTATGTATTTATATAGCACTGACATCTCCTGCAGCACATTACAGAGTACATAGTCATGTCACTGACTGTCCTCAGAGGAGCTCACAATCTAATCCTACCATAGTCATAGTGTAATGTCCTACCATATTATTATTATGTATTTATATAGCACTGACATCTCCTGCAGCACATTACAGAGTACATAGTCCTGTCACTGACTGTCCTCAGAGGAACTCACAATCTAATCTTACCATAGTCACAGTGTAATGTCCTACCATATTATTATTATGTATTTATATAGCAGTGACATCTCCTGCAGCACTGTACAGAGTACATAGTCATGTCACTGACTGTCCTCAGAGGAGCTCACACTCTAATCCTACCATAGTCACAGTGTAATGTCCTACCATATTATTATTATGTATTTATATAGCACTGACATCTTCTGCAGCACATTACAGAGTACATAGTCATGTCACTGACTGTCCTCAGAGGAGCTCACACTCTAATCCTACCATAGTCATAGTCTAATGTCCTACCATATTATTATTATGTATTTATATAGCACTGACATCTCCTGCAGCGCATTACAGAGTACATAGTCATGTCACTGACTGTCCTCAGAGGAGCTCACAATCTAATCCTACCATAGTCATCGTCTAATGTCCTACCATATTATTATTATGTATTTATATAGCACTGACATCTTCTGCAGCACATTACAGAGTACATAGTCATGTCACTGACTGTCCTCAGAGGAGCTCACACTCTAATCCCTACCATAGTCATAGCCTAATGTCCTACCATATTATTATTCTGTATTTATACAGCACTGACATCTTCTGCAGCACATTACAGAGTACATAGTCATGTCACTGACTGTCCTCAGAGGAGCTCACAATCTAATCCCAAAATAGTCATAGTCTAATGTCCTACCATATTATTATTATTATTATGTATTTATATAGCACTGACATCTTCTGCAGCACATTACAGGGTACATAGTCATGTCACTGACTGTCACCAGAGGAGCTCACACTCTAATCCTACCATAGTCATAGTCTAATGTCCTACCATATTAATATTATGTATTTATATATGCACAAAGCCAAATTAATCCATGCCATGCACTGATGAGGATCAAACAATCCGAAACAGTCTGTATGCATGTTGGATTATTATGGCTCTGTACTTATTAACAAGCTGACACATCATTGCATTCCAGCGGTTCTGGAGGTGTGTTTAGCTTCTAAGGGTACAATGGTTAATTTGCATATATTCAGCAGTGTTGCTCTGGGAGACAACTCAAGCTCACTCCAACCTGAATTATCGCAAATTCTTTCTGTTTTAGGAAAGCAAACTTTTGTATTTATATAGCACTGACATCTCCTGCAGCACTTTATAGAGTACATAGTCATGTCACTGACTGTCCTCAGAGGAGCTCACAATCTAATCCCAAAATAGTCATAGTCTAATGTCCTACCATATTATTATTATGTATTTATATAGCACTGACATCTTCTGCAGCACTTTACAGGGTACATAGTCATGTCACTGACTGTCCTCAGAGGAGCTTACAATCTAATCCCTACCATAGTCATAGGCTAATGACCACCAAATTATTATTATTATGTACTAGCTGATGGCCCGACGTTGCCCGGGTATGTATTTGACTGGTGTTGGCTCCGACCACTTTTTCTAATCATAACACCCAATTACTCAATTACTTACTTTGTGAGCTTTGCGGTCTTTGGTATCAATAATTTGCCTTGAAATGAAGCAAATCTGATTGGCTGTGGCTCCACCCCCTTTTCTGAATTTGAACCCCAGTCACCCAATAACCAACTGTACCAGGTTTGAGGCTTGTGCCATTAACAGTGCAAGAATGGCAGCAATTAACTATTCCCTTTGAAAATCAATAGGTAAATTTTGATTGGCTTTATAGGCTCCACCCACCTTTCTGAATATTAATTCCAGTCACCCAGTGACCAGCTGTGCAAAGTGTCAGAACCCTGCCATTATCAGTGTACGAATGGCTGCAGTATACATTATCCCAGTGAAATTTGTATTTGTCTTCACCCACTTTTTGGTGATAGGAATAAAAAGTATCCTATATGTTATTCCAGGTAATGTACTATGTGTGTGCCAAATTTCATTCACATCCGCTCAGCCATTGTTGCGTGATTAAGTAACAAACATCCAAACTTTCACATTTATTATATTAGTGAGACGAGATTTATACAGCGCTTATATTTTCTTCACAGAGTACATAGTCCTGTCACTGACTGTTCTCAGAGGAGCTCACACTCTAATCCTACCATAGTCATACTGTAATGTCCTGCCATATTATTATTATGTATTTATACAGCACTGACATCTTCTGCAGCACATTACAGAGTACATAGTCATGTTACTGACTGTCCTCAGAGGAGCTCACACTCTAATCCTACCATAGTCATAGTCTAATGTCCTACCATATTATTATTATTATGTATTTATATAGCACTGACATCTCCTGCAGCACATTACAGAGTACATAGTCCTGTCACTGACTGTTCTCAGAGGAGCTCACACTCTAATCCTACCATAGTCATACTGTAATGTCCTGCCATATTATTATTATGTATTTATACAGCACTGACATCTTCTGCAGCACATTACAGAGTACATAGTCATGTCACTGACTGTCCTCAGAGGAGCTCACACTCTAATCCTACCATAGTCATACTGTAATGTCCTGCCATATTATTATTATGTATTTATACAGCACTGACATCTTCTGCAGCACATTACAGAGTACATAGTCATGTCACTGACTGTCCTCAGAGGAGCTCACACTCTAATCCCACCATAGTCATAGTCTAATGTCCTACCATATTATTATTATGTATTTATATAGCAGTGACATCTTCTGCAGCACATTACAGAGTACATAGTCATGTCACTGACTGTCCTCAGAGGAGCTCACAATGTAATCCTACTATAGTCATAGTGTAATGTCCTACCACATTATGATTATGTATTTATATAGCACTGACATCTTCTGCAGCACATTACAGAGGACATAGTCATGTCACTGACTGTCCTCAGAGGAGCTCTCACTCTAATCCTACCATAGTCATAGCCTAGTGTCCTACCATATTATTATTATGTATTTATATAGCGGTGCCATCTTCTGCAGCACATTACAGAGTACATAGTCATGTCACTGACTGTCCTCAGAGGAGCTCACACTCTAATCCTACCATAGTCATAGCCTAGTGTCCTACCATATTATTATTATGTATTTATATAGCAGTGCCATCTTCTGCAGCATATTACAGAGTACATAGTCATGTCACTGACTGTCCTCAGAGGAGCTCACACTCTAATCCTACCACAGTCATAGTCTAATGTCCTACCATATTATTAGTATGTATTTATATAGCACTGACATCTTCTGCAGCACTGTACAGAGTACATAGTCATGTCACTGACTGTCCTCAGAGGAGCTCACAATCTAATCCTACCATAGTCATAGCCTAGTGTCCTCCCATATTATTATTATGTATTTATATAGCACTGACATCTTCTGCAGCACATTACAGAGTACATAGTCATGTCACTGACTGTCCTCAGAGGAGCTCACACTCTAATCCCACCATAGTCATAGTCTAATGTCCTACCATATTATTATTATATATTTATATAGCACTGACATCTTCTGCAGCACATTACAGAGTACATAGTCATGTCACTGACTGTCCTCAGAGGAGCTCACACTCTAATCCTACCATTGTCACAGTCTAATGTCCTACCATATTATTATTATATATTTATATGGCACTGACATCTCCTGCAGCACATTACAGGGTACATAGTGATGTCACTGACTGTCCTCAGAGGATCTCACACTCTAATCCTACCATAGTCATAGTCTAATGTCCTCCCATATTATTATTGTGCATTTATATAGCACTGACATCTTCTGCAGCGCATTACAGAGTACATAGTCATGTCACTGACTGTCCTCAGAGGAGCTCACACTCTAATCCCACCATAGTCATAGTCTAATGTCCTACCATATTATTATTATATATTTATATAGCACTGACATCTTCTGCAGCCCATTACAGAGTACATAGTCATGTCACTGACTGTCCTCAGAGGAGCTCACACTCTAATCCTACCATTGTCACAGTCTAATGTCCTACCATATTATTATTATATATTTATATGGCACTGACATCTCCTGCAGCACATTACAGGGTACATAGTGTTGTCACTGACTGTCCTCAGAGGAGCTCACACTCTAATCCTACCATAGTCATAGTGTAATGTCCTACCATATTATTATTATGTATTTATATAGCACTGACATCTCCTGCAGCACATTACAGGGTACATAGTCATGTCACTGACTGTCCTCAGAGGATCTCACACTAATGAACAATAATGGAATTATAGGCAATACTGATTCAGTGAAGATGTAGGAGAACTGGGGATAAATGAATATACAGTTATTACTTTACTGCAGCGTTTATGAATTCATTTTGCACAATGAATATGTTCAAATATTCAATGTAGTGAGTTTCCATGAAATTGCGATTTCTGCTGAAAATCTAATATTATTATGTATTTATATAGCACTGAATATAGCTCTGTTTAAAGAGAACCTGGAATGAGAGGGATATGGAGGCTGCAATATTTATTTCCTGTGAAGCAATAACAGTTGCCTGGCTGTCCAGCTGATCCCCTGCCTCTAATACTTTTAGCCACAGCCCCTGAACCAGCATTCAATTCAATTCAATTCAATTCAGTTCACTTTATTGTCATTGTGTAACACAACAAAATTACTTTTCATGACAACCCCACGGTGCATATAGGGAACATAGTGACAGTAACAAGGAAGAGAAGAAATTATACAAGTATGCCAGGTATTACAAATGTTTAAACAATTTGTACACAGTGTTAATTATTTCAGAGAGGATTCAAAGTTTATCAAGTTTATGGCGGATGGGAAAAAGCTGTCTTTCAGTCTGTTTGTGTGTGTGCGGATTGATCTAAAACGTTTACCTGATGTAAGGAGCTCAAACAAGGCATTTCCAGGGTGAGTGTTGTCCTTGATAATGTTTTTGGCCCTTCTCACGCTGCGAGTATTATACAAAAGTTCCAGTGATGGTAGTTCAGTGCCAATAATGGCTTCTGCTGTTTTAACAACTCGCTGCAGGGCTTCTCTAGTAGCCTTCATGCAGTTGTTGTACCAGGCCGTCATGCAATTGGTCAGAACGCTTTCTATAGTGCATCTGTAGAAATTAACCAGCAGCTTCTGTGGGAGGTTAGCGCTCCTTAGTTTTCTCAGAAAGTAGAGGCGTTGTTGTGCTTTGCCAGTTAGAGCTAAAGCATCGTCAGCCCAGGACAGGTTCTCTGCGATGGTGACTCCCAAAAATTTGAAGCTGAAAACTCTCTCCACAGCCTCTGCATTGATCATTAGCGGTAGGTGAGTAGTCTTTTGCATGTAGCAGATCAGGTGTTTCTGACATTATTTTCAGATCTGACAGGATTAGCTGCATGCTTGTTTCTGGTGTTATTCAAACACTACTGCAGCCAAATAGATCAGCAGGGCTGCCAGGCAACTAACATTGTTTAAAAAGAAATAAATATAGCAGCCTTTATATTGTTCTCACATAAAGAAGAACTCCAGTGAAAATATTGTAATAAAAAGGTGCTTCATTTTTACAATAATTATGTATAAATGATGAAGTCAGTGTTTGCCCATTGTAAAACCTTCTACTCTCCCTGATTTACATTCTGACATTTATCACATGGCGACATTTTTACTGCTGGCAGGTGATGTCAGTGGAAGGAGATGCTGCTTGCTTTTTTGGCAGTTGGAAAAAGCTAAAAACAGCTGTTATTTCCCACAATGCAACAAGGTTCCTGACATCACACTGTGGGAGGGGTTTAACCGCAATATCAGTCATACAGAGCCCCCTGATGATCCGTTTGTGAAAAGGAAAAGATTTCTCATGGGAAAGGGAGTATTAGCTACTGATTGGGTTGAAGTTCAATTCTTGGTTACTGTTTCTATTTAAGTTGTCCTTTTACTGTATCTTACCGAGCAGGGGGGCAGTCCTGGGGGGGGGGGGTGTCGGGGTGTCAGTGCCCCAGTGTTGCGTCACCACTGCCATCGAACCTGATCCCTGCGAGACTCCCAGCAGAGTGTCACAGGGCGGCCTGTCTACGAGCCTCCGTAGTTCTATTGCTAATACATCCGCTGTGCAACAGAATTAACCACTTCAGGACGAGAGCAAATTTCACATATCAGCGCTGCTCTCATTCATTTGCCAATAACTTTATTACTACTTATCACACCTAAATGACCTATGTATTGTGTTTTTACAGGACAAATTAGGCTTTTAGTGAGTAATATTTCTGTTTAGTAATTACCTTATTTTCTATGCATTTTAAAGGGAAAATAAGGGAAAAAAATTGAAAAAAAAACCACCGTGTCTCTATTTACATCGTTTATAGCTTTACAATAAACAGCGCTAACTATAAGTTAAACCCACAAATGTTATTTGCTTATCCACCCTGGTTTTTACAACATTTAAATCAGTGGTCCCCAAACTAAGGCCTGCGGGCCGAATGTGGCCCCCATGAGCTTTTTTTTACCGACCCCCCCCCCCCCCCACACACACACACACAAAATATATTACTTACTAGGCACCTTAGCCTGTTTAATAACGGGCTAGCGCCGTCACCGCCGCCACCTATCAGCACACGCACGCGTGCCCCCCCCCCCCCGCTGCCCGGCCCCCTGCCTGTCTTGCTCCCGTCCAATGGCTGTCCCTGCGGCACATGCGCAGTAGCACGCAGGGACACATGGCCGGACATGGGACACAGAGACACAGTGGTTTTATTAGGTAGGATAGATGCAGTCAGCTTCATCTTTAAATATTGGTGGTCCGCATTTAGAATAGCAGTGCTGGCACCACCCATCCACATGGAAGCCAGAAAGCAGTCATTCGCTGGTTTCCAATTAAATTCCACATCAGGTGACACTTCTGTCCAATTGGACTTCAGCTTGTCACCTGGGAATGCTTCACTGTCTTGCCCGCAAAGACTTCTACATCATTTTATGTATACTCCGCCCCCCAGCAGTCTGAAGTATGTTGACCCGGCCCTCGACCCAAAACATTTGGGGACCCCTGATTTAGATTATGTCTTGGTTTTGGTACGGAATATACAACATTTTTATTGCTTTTGATTCAGTTTGTTACTAAAAAGAATACACAAGACATGGCCCTTAACGATAAAACACCCTAAAACCTATCACGTGCATACTCGTCCAGTTGGGCTGAAGTGGTTAATCTGTACAAAAAAAAAAGGACCAATGTCTATTCTTACATCAAATCTTGGCTCATGGATAGAAGGTTTTGTAAAAAGTGAGTCAGGAAAAGTTCAGCTGCTTTGACGCTGGCCTGAACTTTGTGGAAGTCTCCCAGCGTGTGATACAGCAGATTCCACTGAGCTGAACGGAGTCTGGTCAATGGATGTGGTCTGTGAATGGTTTATGAATCAGTCCGGACGTTCGACCATCCATCATATTTCCAGTAGAGAGGAATCCTGCAGTCAGCCATTGTGCAGAAAGAGAAATGAGACTTCTGAGTGCTGTCATAAGCGGAATGTGACATTACAAAGCCCATCCCTGGGCAGAGATTCATCACCCAGCCAGGGTTACTGCAAGGATGAAACAAGTAGCCATGTTTTCTGCAAATAAACAGGCTAATCTTTAATTCAGTAATTCTTTCCTTATGTTCCTCTGCTGACCCCATCTTCCGGACTTCTCTCCCTTTTCCTGTTTCCACTCTCTGTAGGCAAAAAATATAAAAATAAAGTATATCCATCTATATATGCAGCAAATAACTTGTGATCTGAGAAGGAGGGGAGATGGAATAAATAGCGAGACCAACAACAGCAAATAATATCTGTAAAGCGCTTTTCTCCCATAGGACTCAAAGCGCATAAGCATGGCTCAGACCAGTAATTGGATGATTGGTAAATCGTGGTACAGAGGAAGAATTCTACAAGTCTGCAAATGCCAGGGGAAACAGGTGGCTGTTCAGTCTGGATCTGAATAACTCCAGGAATGGGGCTATCTTTACTGGGCGTGGCAGGGAGTTCCAAAGGGTAGGGGCAGCATGACAGAAAGCTCTGGCTCCAAAGGTTTTGAGGTGCACTCTGGGAGTGACCAAGTTTATAGAACTTGCTGATCTGAGGTTGTGAGAGGTGTGGTGCAGCTTCAGCAAGTCCTTTATGTATCCAGGGCCCAGATTGTGCAGGGATTTGATTGCCAACAGTCCAATCTTGAAGAGTATTCTCCATTTTACAGGCAGCCAGTGCAGTGAGCGAAGAAGAACTGGTGTAATGTGACAGTGGCAAGGCTGGTTTGTTAGTACAGGATGCTGCTGCCAGATTGCTAATTGCAGTTGGTACAGGTCCTTGTTTGACCAGACCAGATTGGCTAAAGCAGAGGATGCTGCCCCCCCCCCCCCCCATCCCCACCTAAGAATAAAAATCAAGACAGACCAAATCTTAAATAATTGCAGCTTAATTGGCACTTTAATAGCACCTGCCAGTTACTCATTATGCAACTTAAAGGGTACCTAAACTGAGAAGGATATAGATTTTTCCTTTTAAAATAATACCAGTTGCCTGATCCTGTGTCTCTAATACTTTTAGCCACACCCCCTCAACAAGCATGCAGATCAGGTGCTTTGACTGAAGTCAGACTGGATTAGCTGCATGCTTATATCAGGTGTGTGATTCAGCCACTACTGCAGCCAAAGAGATCAGCAGGACTGCAAGGCAACTGGTATTACTACCCGACCGCTCCACGGCAATTGGCTTTCTATGAGGCTAGCAGGAGATTGTGCGCACGTCTCCTGCTCGGGGGGCGGAGCTCCGCTCCACCTTCAGTCTTCCCAGCAGCGATTGTCGCTTGGAGACCATTAGACGGCGAATGCGCCATCTAATTAGTCTGTACAGCGATGCGATCTAAGGCAGCGCTGTACTGGGGACAGCCGAGTGACACGGTCGTCCTCCTGAGGGACACAGTAGCGATCGCTGTGAAAGCTTACTCTGGGATGTAGGGACGGGGGGGGGGGGGGGGGGGGGCGGGAATAAATAAAAAAATAATAAAATAATAATAAATAAAATGTAATAAAAAATAAGAAAGTAAATATTTGTAAAAAATAATTGAACAACCCTGGGGGCGATCTGACCCACCAACAGAAAGCTCTGTTGGTGGGGAGAAAAGTGGAGGGGGAGTGATCACTTGTGTGCTGAGTTTTGCAGCCCTGCAGCAAGGCCTTAAAGCTGCAGTGGTGTAATTAGGGACAAATGGCCTGGTCTTTAGGGGGGTTTAACACCGCGGTCCTCAAGTGGTTAAAAAGAAACATCCATATCCTTCTCAGTTTAGGTTCCCTTTAGGTCACCTATGTTATGCAAATCAGCAGTGCCAATGTAGGTGTTAAAACCACCAAGCATTCCATAAAACCCCATGTGCCAAGCATAGATCTCTGGTGCCCCCTCCTCCAGGTGTCACCCTAGCCATCTGCCTGGTTTGTCTATGGCTAAAAACGGCCCTGCACTGGGGATTTGCTAGAAATCGCAATCAGGATTTATACAAAGAAAACAGAATTAAATTAGATCGAAAGGAGATCTATTTTTTATTTCCTGGATGTTTCCTCAGTTCTCATGAGAATAGGAGGTTCCTGGGGGTTGTATAAGTGCAGGTAATTCACTTACACTCAGCCAGTCTAGCTCACTGAGACACTCGGCTGAGGCGATTGTTATCGTCCGTGGCGGTCCGCATCCGCTGACTATAATCACGCGTGTGTACCGGGTTTTAGTGGTTAAAGTCATTGCTTCCCAAGACGCTGCAGAAGGAGTAATATTTTTATTTGTATAGATCTGTAGTAGTTGCTACACATGTTCACTGCTGTGTGGATGGGACGTCTTATTGCATCACATTTGTAGCTATGAGTAGTGAGCAGCTCGGAGGAGACGCTTCTCATTGTCCCATTCGGAAGAATCATAAAATCTGTGCAAACAGCAGAGCAAACATCCTTAAGCAATAAAACAATACATAGAATTCCTGACACAACGTAAATTGTTAACTCCTTCGTGGCTGGCCCCGCCTCTGTGTCCACCACCAGTATGTCACTGCTAGCTACTTCGTGGCTGGGGCTGACCCCGCCTCTGTGTCCACCACCAATATGTCACTGCTAGCTACTTAGTGGCTGATGCTGACCCCGCCTCTGTGTCCACCACCGATACGTCACTGTTAACACCTTCATGGCTGATGCTGACCCCGCCTTTGTGTCCACCACCGATGCATCACTGCTAGCTTCTTTGTGGCTGGGGTTAACCCCGCCTCTGTGTCCACCTCCGATACGTCACTGTTAGCTTCTTTGTGGCTGGGGCTGACCCCGCCTCTGTGTCCACCACTGATACGTCCAGGGCCGGGCCGAGGCATAGGCTGGAGAGGCTCCAGCCTCAGGGCGCAGAGTAAGAGGGGGCGCACAATTCATTCAGCTGTCATTCCTAATTGTGTTTGAAGCAGAAAGAAATAAGAAAAGGGGATACATAGCAGTGACTGCAAGCCAGATAACTAGATATTAAGGTGTTAGGGAGGTTTTGGACCCTGTGGCCCTCTTAGTCTAATAGCAATCAGTGTGTGACAGCTGAGGTGGGAGGGATGAAGGGGCGCACTTTGGTGTCTCAACCTTGGGTGCTGGAGGATCTTGTCCCAGCTCTGGATACGTCACTGTTAGCTTCTTTGTGGCTGGGGCTGACCCCGCCTCTGTGTCCACCACTGATACGTCACTGTTAGCTTCTTTGTGGCTGGGGCTGACCCCGCCTCTGTGTCCACCACTGATACGTCACTGTTAGCTTCTTTGTGGCTGGGGCTGACCCCGCCTCTGTGTCCACCACTGATACGTCACTGTTAGCTTCTTTGTGGCTGGGGCTGACCCTGCCTCTGTGTCCACCACCGAATCGATACGTCACTGTTAACTCCTTTGTGGCTAAGGCTGACCCTGCCTTTGTGTCCACCACCGATACGTCACTGTTAACTCCTTCGTGGCTGAGGCTGCCCCCTCCTCTTTGTCCACCACCGATACATCACTGTTAACTACTTTCGTGGCTGACCCCGCCTCTGTGTCCACCACCGATACATCACTGTTAACTACTTTCGTGGCTGACCCCGCCTCTGTGTCCACCACTGATACATCACTGTTAACTCCTTTCGTGGCTGACCCCGCCTCTGTGTCCACCACTGATACATCACTGTTAACTCCTTTCGTGGCTGACCCCGCCTGTTTCCACCACCGATACGTCAGCGTTAACTCCTTCGTGGCTGGAGCTGACCCCGCCTCTGTGTCCACCAGCTATACATCACATTTCCTCCATTTCGATAAACCAGCAGCACAGCTTCTAATTGCTTTGTGCCATAACAGAAATTACTCTGTTCGGGGGACAGACGGTATTTCTACTGGCAGCCCAAATCCAAGCCCCAAGTTCTGACAGTTTTTTTTTTATACACATATCATTAAAAAATATTTTAAATTATTTCATCATAAAAAAATGCAGTTTTTGCCCAATAATAATAAAAAAAAAAATACTTGCGCCAGTTCATAGATACTTATCTCCCCCTCAGCAGCCAACAGCTGTCTGCTCATTATGAAGCCCCACCTACTTCCATAGAAAGGCAACTTATTTAAAAAAAAATTACACTGAAAATAAAATTTCAAAAATATTTTTCATTTTGAAATATAAAACGGTAAAGTTGCTGCAGTAAGCTGGTGGCAATCTCAGTAGCTCTAGCTGACGGCAGCCCCTTCCAAACCCCTCTAAGGCTTTGTTCACATCTAAAATCAAAATCGCTGCCGGCAGCGATTTTCGATTTTTTGAGCGTTTTTTTCCTTCCTGGCGCTCCACTGCGCAGTACGATATTGTGCAAAGCACTTTTATAAGCGCGTTTGCAGAGCGATTCATTTTTTTCACTTCCTGACGTTAGTCAGGAAGAGAACTCTTTGACCCATGCTTAATGGGAACCAGAGATGAAACACCCTCATGTATTTTACCATATAGATCAGTGGGAACATTAGAGAAAACACCTACCCTGCTCTCTGCTTCATCCTTCACTGCTCAGCTTGCTTCTAACCAGCCCTGATAAAATCCCCGACTGAGCATTCAGTCTGGCTTTGTTCAGGAATATTTATAGCTCAGTCTGTTCTCTCATGTCTTTTCAAGTCCAAGCCTGCCCCCTGCTGGCTCTGCTCAGGAATCATTATAGCGGAGTCATTATAGCAAAGCCAGACTGAATGCTCAGTCAGGGATTTTATCAGGGCTGATTAGAAACAAGCTGTGCAGTGCAGAATGAAACAGAAAGCAGGGTAGGTGTTTTCTCTAATGTTCCCACTAATCTATATGGTAAAATACATGAGGGTGCTTCGACTCTCGTTCACTTTCAAAAAACGTGAATGCAATTGCCGGATAAATAAAAAAAAAAACAATTTCTGAGCATTTTGCGTTTTTCCTATACCTTCTATTGTAGCAAAATTGCCCCGAAAATGATGCATGCATCGCTTTTGTGAACGGAAAGCAGACAAAATGCGCTGATATGAACTATCCCATAAGGATTCATTACACAAGGTATTTTACAGTGTTTTTCAAAGTCTCCGGCGCTCAAAATAAAGCGCAAAACACCCCAAGTGTGAAAAAGCCCTTAAAGGACAACTAAAGTGAGAGGGATATGAAGGTTGCCATATTTAGTTCCTTTTAAAGTGGTCTGAAACTCTGACATAACATTCAATATAAATATTTTTTCCTACCTTTTATTACTCACAGTTATCCTATTTGCTTTTGTGTATAAGTAATATTGTCTGTCTACAAATTACAACTTTCCAAAGTGTAATTTATTGTGCCCTAAAAGCTGCCATTGCATTTTATTCAAACTGCTTTTTATTACATATTAACATCTTCTAATGAGCTACTCTGAACTCTGTGTGTGTGAAGCACAGAGCACTTCTCAGAGAGCTCCTTTTCAATTGTTACACTGTGTTTACACACATGTATCAACATTGGAATGCAGGCAAAGATACTGTTATCTCCAGTTTGGATGCAGATTTGAAGCTGAATAGCAGGACAGAGTGCTTTGTTTAACCATTTCAGTGGTGTTCTGCTAACAAAAAAAATTCTGGGATAGTAGCTTTCAAGCTGTGAGGAATCTTTTAGAGCAAAGTTGAAATGCTGGCTTTCAGACCATTTTAAACAATACCGGTTGCCTGGCAGCCCTGCTGATCTATTTGGCTGCAGTAGTGTCTGAATTACACCACAAACAAGCATGCAGCTAATCTTGGCAGATCTGACAATAATGTCGGAAACACCTGATCTGCTACATGCTTGTTCAAACGGAATGTTTGTTACTGAGAGTTCTATGCACAGAGGGAGATGCTGCTTGCTTGTCTGTTGGTAATAGCTGTTATTTCCCACAAGGCAACGAGGTTCACATGCAGGAAACTGTCAGGGCCATGGTCATGACATTACACTGTGGGAGGGGTTTCACCACAATATCAGCCATACAGACCGTCCTGATGATCTATTGTAGAAAAGGTAAAAATTTCTCATGAGGAAGGGCAGGGGTGATTTCTCATGAGGAAGGGCAGGGGTGTAACTAGAAATCACTGGGCCCCTGTGCGAAAATTTGCAAGGCTCCGAACTGAAGAAGCACCATTAGAGTGCGAAACATGGTGTCATTTTGACTTAAAGTTACTTTAAGTGGCTGGATGGTGTAATGGTTAAGGGCTCTGCCTCTGACACAGGAGACCAGGGTTCAAATTTCGGTTCTGCCTGTTCAGTAAGCCAGCACCTATTCAGTAGGAGACCTTAGGCAAGTCTTCCTAACACTGCTACTGCCTATAGAGTGTGCCCTAGTGGCTGCAGCTCTAGTGCTTTGAGTCCGCCAGGAGAAAAGTGTGATATAAGTGTTATTTGTCTTTTTGTCTTTGTCATTTGTGATTGTGAGAGGAAAGAAAAATAACAAAAGGAGGGAAAGGAGATAAGCCAACATTTCCCTTCTTTGTGACCATATTTTAATTATTTTTCTTTGTTTTTAGACTTCCCCATTTGCTTTTCAATTACACATTTTGGAGGGGGGACTGTATTTTTTTTTTACATCCTTTAAAACAAATCTGAATGGAAAATAAGCTTATGAGATACATTGTATGAATTGTATGTATAGTACTTTAGTAGCAAAGAAAAGTCTCATTGTTTTCCAGTACAGGAAGAGTTAAAAAGCATAAGTTGTTATCTATGCATAAGAGCTTCTCTGAGCGATTGGACCCATTGGTCCGCATACAGACCTGTTTTCTGAAGCGCATAAAAAGCCAAGAAACAGCGAGAGAAGCTTGAGATAAGGTTTTACTGCAGGACAGTTCAAAGAGTCATTATTTCTGCCTTGTTTTATAGTGTGGTTTCTAAGCTGCAAATACAACAGAATGATGCAATGGTATAAAAAAAAAGCTATATAACTGAAAATAAGAATATGAGACTCTTTTCTTTGTTACTAATGTTATATAAATTATCCGTACTACACATACAATTCATTATATCATACGTTTTTTTCCACTTTAGGTTTGCTTTAAAGTGTAACTGTCGGGCATAAAATCAAAAATCAATTCTTTATTTTTATCTGGTAAACAAGTAATAAGGATGCTAACCAGGCAATCCAAAAGTTACACATCACTATTACTTTTCTTGCTGATAAATGATCATTCCCCAGTTTACCTGACTCTTATTCGGTACACACAAAATTTGGTACACAAAAAGGAAGTTGCAGGGCATGCTGGGTTGTCCTTTTTTGCTTCTCTACTTCCTCCTCAGCATGATTGGCTGAAGCCTCTTTCCCTCCTGTTTTCCCCTCCCACACCTCTGTTCCTCTCTGATTGGCTAATATTTCTCATGCTGAGACAATGCACTTTCTATAGTGGAGGGTGGGCAATGCATACACAATCAGGCAGAGGAGAGTAAGGGAGGAAATGACATCAGGATTGGCTTCAAAATAGCCACAGCTAAAATGGGAAATGCTAAGAAGGATTTTCTCTTTTTTTACTGTAGAACAATCACTAAAATCAAAACGTGGAAAGTGCAATACATGTGTTATATAAGTGTAAAGGATTGCGGAGATGCCACCGCGCGGTCTGTCGGTGGGGCGGCTGTCTCCGCTTTCAGACCGGCGGTTTCCGCACAGCAGCATGCGTCTGGTTTGTCTGAGCCTTCTAGTGCACACAGATGGAGAGCTGCGCGCGCTGGGAGGCAGGACCTTTATGCCAGGAAAAGAGGGATCAGCTGATCAGGTTGGTCAGCTGATTCTAGCGCAGACTGTCATTGGCTGAGTAGCACTGGGTGGCGCTGAGGAGCGCTGCACTATATATAGATCTTGCTGGTCAGTCTCAGGTTGTCTGCCGTTGTGAATACATACGTGTGAGCACTCAGACCATAGTCAGATCCCACAGTGTGTTAGAACCAGGTGGACCTGGGAATTCACACTTAGCCAGATTACGCTTGTGTCATTACTGTGTTATACTTTAGACCAGTTCCAGGGTGTTGTGACCAAGGACCTCACACCCAAGCTTAGGAATACTGTGTCATTGCTGTGTTATACTTTAGACCAGTTCCAGGGTGTTATGACCAAGGACCGCACACCCAAGCTTAGGAATACTGTGTCATTGCTGTGTTATACTTTAGACCAGTTCCAGGGTGTTGTGACCAAGGACCTCACACCCAAGCTTAGGAATACTGTGTCAGAGCTGTGTTATACTTTAGACCAGTTCCAGGGTGTTGTGACCAAGGACCTCACACCCAAGCTTAGGAATACTGTGTCATTGCTGTGTTATACTTTAGACCAGTTCCAGGGTGTTGAGACCACGGACCTCACACTCTAGACTAGGCCTCTGCTTTATCTGTTATGACCAATTGCTCTCTCGACCTCTCTCCTGCTTTCTGATTCGGTAACTACGCATATCTGCCTACCTGTTGCCAAACCCTGCCTGTACCCGGTTACCGAATCAGCCTTCTGTCTCTGTACCTTATCTGCTCGTGTGTTGCCAACCTGGCCTGCCCGACCCTCCAGGCTGTCACTCATCCCTTGAGTGTTCAGTCTGTCTGTACTACCTGTGACACGACCCCGCCAAGTGTCAGGTAGCTGCGGAGACCTCCTGTTCCTCAGAGAGGCCGCTCTGCAGTCCAGCCAGGGGCTCTATCCCTTAGGAGTCCTTTGGCTGCAGTATAGTCTGATTCCCGGTATTGCAGGGGATCACTGGCTCGCAGGTTATCTCTATCCCCTTTCCTTGGAGATAGTTCACACACAGCCAGGGGCCTCCTGCTCCTCAGGTGGTCCATGCTCATTGTTATCAGCGTCTCCCGCCTACTGTTGCACCAAAACACTCACACTATATAGGTGTCCAGAGGTTAGTCATACTTGTATTATTGGTGATTCTGCAGATCATCCATAATCAGGTATAGATCTGTATTGTTGGTGATACTGCAGATCACCAATAATCAGATTCTCTCTGTGTGCTGACACCCATCGTTACAATAAGTAGAGCAAGAATTTATCTACTTATAAATGCGTTTTGTTTTTTTCTGAGATAGTATGACTGACAGGTCCTCTTTAATGGACAGGTTCAAGGTAAAAAACAAACAGATCTACTTACCTGGGGCTGGAGCAGTCCACACGGTGCAGAAGATGCTGACCTGGCAATGGAGGGACCGGAGCTGCGGCGAGGGACACATAGGCTGCCAGAGGCTGGAGGAAGCCCCAGGTAAGTACATCTGTTTTTTTTACCTTGGATTCCTTTAAAGGACCACTATTGCGAAAATCATAAAATTTAAACTACATGTAAGCACATTGAAATAAAAAGTACATTTCTTCCAGAGTAAAATGAGCCATACACTACTTTTCTCCGATGTTGCTGTCACTTACAGTAGGTAGTAGAAATCTGACAGAAGCAACAGGTTTTGGACTAGCCCATCTCCTCATGGGGGGCTCTCAGGGTTTTCTTTATTTTCAAAAGCACTTGAATGGAATTTGCTCCGTCCAACTGCCAAAAAAGTGTGTAGCGAGCAGAGAGGCTGGCCAGCATCAGTGTATAAATCCAATTCAGGGAATGTCTTTATGAAGAATAAAGGCCATGTTAAGAATCCCCCATGAAGAGATGGACTAGTCCAAAACCTGTCGCTTCTGCCAGATTTCTACTACTTACTGTAAGTGACGGCAACATAGGAGAAAAGTAATTTATGGCTCATGTTACTCTGGAAGAAACATACCTCTTATGTGTATGTGATTACGTGTATTTTAAAATGTACATTTTTTGGGTGATAGCGGAGTTTGAGTCCAGCTGATACAAAGAGGCACATCACTGAGCACCTTCAGAATTCTTGCAATGTTTAAATAGTCAGTAGAAAATGGTAATTTGTCCAAAGGGGGGTGAAGCCTGCCACTAATCCTGACAGCTAATGGCTGAGCCTTCAGATCTTCACTCGTTGACTTCAGACCTTTGTTCCATTTTTGTGTTTCCTTGACAGGTTAATAGACAGCAATTTTAGGGATGAAATAACTTTTCTCTCAAAGGTCACCACAATATAATTGCTGCACTTCCTATGAAGGGAGAGAGTCTGGGAATCAGTAATATACCAATTTACTGGCTAACTTAAAAGATGGAAAGCATAAACTTTGAATCTTAAAGGGGAACTGAAGTAAGACGGAGGCTGCCATATTTATTTCCTTTTAATCAATACCAGTTGCCTGGCAGCCCTGCTGGTCTGTTTCTCTGCAGTAGTATCTGAATAACACCAGAAAAAAGCATGCAGCTAGACTTGCCAGATCTGACTTTAAAGTCTGAAACACCTGATCTGCTGCATGCTTGTTCAGGGGCTATGGCTAATAGTATTAGAGACAGAGGATCAGCAGGGCTGCCAGGCAACTGGTATTGATTAAAAGGAAATAAATATGGCAGCCTCCGTATACCTCTTACTTCAGTTCCCCTTTAAATCGGATCCGATAAGTAACTTGTCTATATATCTTATCTAAAGCTTAGTTAGTCTACACAGAAAATCTAGCTGCGAACAGCTTCAACAGTATATGATTATTTATTCCTGTGATACAATGAGGGCAGCCATGTTCTGCTTGTGATCATTACACACAGGCAAGCTGCTCTGTATCTCCAGCCCTCAGTCTGTGAAAACTTCACTCCCCTCTCCTCCTCCCTCCTCCCCTCTGCCTCTGAAATCTCTGCCTAGTAACACCTCCTCCTCCAGCCCAGACTGAGCTCCCATAAGCCCTTGCTACATGGGACTCAGAGGCTTGTTCAGTTTATAGGGAATTTGAGTATTAAAACAAAACAAAAAAAAGTATTTGGCTTGAGGAATGCCCTATAAACTATATGAAAGGAACACAATTATGCAATGTGTGAAAGTTTATCTCAGATCCACTTTAAAGGACACCTGAGGCGAAAATAAACGAATGAAATAAACGATTGTATCTATCTTCCTTCTCCTAAAAATGACCTTTTAAGATATTCCACTGTTTTATTTTATGTGTAAATCTACTTTTTAAGTTTTAACTGTTTTATTGTTTTTGCTCAATGACACATTCATTGACGTATGACTATTGACCCGTTTTCTCTCTCAGAAGCCATTTTCTGCTAGGAACTAGTGATGGGCCGAACCTCCGATTTTAGGTTCGCGAACCGGCTTCGCAAACTTCCGCGGAAGGTTCGGTTCACGGAAAAGTTCGCGAACCGCAATAGACTTCAATGGGGAGGCGAACTTTGAAAAATAGAAAAAATTATGCTGGCCCCAAAAGTGATGGAAAAGATGTTTCAAGGGGTCTAACACCTGGAGGGGGGGATGGCGGAGTGGGATACACGCCAAAAGTCCCGGGGAAAAATCTGGATGTGAAGCAAAACAGCGTTTTAAGGGCAGAAATCCCATTGAATGCTAAATTGCAGGCCTAACGTGCTTTCAAACATCTTGCATGTGTATACATCAATCAGGGAGTGTAATTAGAGTACTGCTTCACACTGACACACCAAACTAACTGTGTAACGCACCGCAAGTTACCAGCTGTTTGTGTAGTGACGGCCATGCTGGACTACTGCGCAACATGGCGAGATTGCTCTTCCTCACTCAGTGATGTCAGGTAATGTGTGACTGCCCTCTCAACTTTCCATGGCATTGTTAAAAAGCGTACGTTTTGTTTTTAAATTACATTTTCTACTTGCTGTGTACTTGTTCAGTACCGCTACAATGAGAATCCTATGGAGGCGGGCAAGTCTGGCATTGTGACCCCGGGTAATGGCCGGGGAATGAGGGATGGGATCCGATGTGGAGCCTGAGCAACGGCTACCACTACACATCCAAGGAGGGCAGCAGGCAGGCATGCACGCCCGCCCCGAGGTAGTGACCAAAAATAACAATACAGGAGGACTATCGAGGGCTTGCTGTATTTGAAATGAATGTACTCTAAATCCTTTAACGAGAACCAGTTATGGCGGGCAAAGATGACACCACATTCCTTTCACGAGAATCATATGGAGGCGGGCAAGTCTGCCATTTGTGACCCAAAGGTAGTTATATATGCAGTGAGGTGAGTTCATTGAACACAAAAGGTAGCTATGTGCAGTGAGGTGAGTTCACTCAACCCAAAGGTAGTTATATATGCAGTGGCCAGTGGGGTGAGTTCACTGAACACAACAGGTAGTTAGATGCAGTCAGCTGAGTTCACTCAACACAAACGTAGTTATATGCAGTGAGGTGAGTTCACTCAACAGAAAAGGTAGATATGCAGTGAGGTGAGTTCACTCAACCCAAAGGTAGTTATATATGCAGTGAGGTGAGTTCACTGAACACAACAGGTAGCTATGTTCAGTGAGGTGAGTTCATTCAACCCAAAGGTAGTTATATATGCAGTGGGGTGAGTTCACTGAACACAAAAGGTAGCTATGTGCAGTGAGGTGAGTTCACTCAACGCAAAGGTAGTTATATATGCAGTGGGGTGAGTTCACTGAACACAACAGGTAGTTAGATGCAGTCAGCTGAGTTCACTCAACACAAACGTAGTTATATGCAGTGAGGTGAGTTCACTCAACAGAAAAGGTAGATATGCAGTGAGGTGAGTTCACTCTACAGAAAAGGTAGATATGCAGTGAGGTGAGTTCACTCAACTTAAAAGGTAGTTATATGCAGTGAGGTGGGTTCACTCAACACAAACGTAGGTGTATGCAGTGATGAGGTGGGTTAACTAAACACAACAGGTACTAGTAGTAGGTAAATGCAGTACTGGGTGGGTAGTACAATGTGCAGCTCCCTGTCACACACACAGGTGTCACTGAATGTGCTGCTGAATGCTGGTGGGCTGCTGGCAGTGGGACACACACATTATGAATTAGCAATGCTGTCTAAGCAACACAAGTGTCTCACACACACAGGTAGTAGTCACTGAATGTGCTGCTGCTGGCAGTGGGACACACAGTATGAATTAGCAACACAGAAAAAAAAACATTGATCACAGGAGCAGGATGAGCTCTGAAAAGAGCTTTTCTGGGGCGCTATTATAGCAATAAGATTCAGCTAGGAGCAAGCTAAGAAGGCAAGAGCCTGACTAATCTGTCCCTAGGAGAACAAGTCTGCAGCAGCTGTCCCTATTCTGTCTCTAGCAGGCACACGAGTGAGGCTAATGGCCGCCGGAGCCTGCCTTATATAAGGGGGGTGGGGCTCCAGGGCTTAGTATAGCCGGATTGGCTACAATGCGCCTTCTGACTGTGATGCAGAGGGTCAAAGTTGACCCTCATAGAGCATTATGGGGCCAATCGAACTTCCGGGAAACTGGGAAACCACCCGAAGTTCGCCTGGAACCGTTCGCCGGCGAACCGTTCGGCCCATCTCTACTAGGAACTTGTTTTATAGTTGGAATTTCTCATCAGTGAGGGTCACACTGTAGTCACTTCCTGTCTGAGTCAGGACTAAGAGCTGGTCCACACTAGGTCCGGAAACGTATCCGTGGCTGCGTTTTTCAAACCTGATGAAAAACGGAGTCCCGGATACTAATGTTTAAAGTAGCAGCCAGCCTCACCCAAGTAAAAAACGGATCTGTCTGCGTTTGCGGGGATCCGTTTTGAAAACCTGAACGGAAGGTCCGGATCTGCTGCATTTTCACGCAACGGATCAGGACCACGGATACACGCAGGGGTAGTGAAAGTAATGAGAAAACGCATCTCCAGCTCCACAGGCAAAAAACGGATGTGAAAACTGATAGCCTGAGCTTTATGATTGGCCCAAAAAATCCTCCCACTCCTTCCTAATGATAGAGACGTTTTCTGTCAGGGAAAAACCTGAACGGAAACTGATACAAAACTGATGCAAAACTGATGCACTTTCATCAGTTTGCAGTACGGTGGGTACTTCCCCTGATCCGGACTGCAGTGTCCGTCCTGCAACCGGGTCTAGTGTGGACCCAGCCTAAGTCAGCCACTTACATACCTGATATTTAACTCTTTCAGGCAGAGAAAGAAAAAAAGGAACACAGCCTAGTTATTTGTGTGCTAGGCACTGTACATACACATGTCTATCTCATCATGTCACATGTCACCTCGGGTATCCTTTAAAGTTTGATTCATTAACCTGCGGTAAAGCTGCAGCGTGAGATAAAAATCAGCGTGCGCTCGCTACATGCGGTGATTTTGCGTAGCGTGCTTTCCTGAGTTAAGCCTCGTTCACATTAGGCAACGCGTATGACCGTGCGTTTGACGTACCCGATTGCCATACGCTGCCCTGCTGATCCCATTTATTACAGTGAATGGAATCCACCATGCTCTTTGCTAAAAAATGCGTGCAGCAGTGCGATAGCGCATTATATTGCTGCGCAGCGTGCATAGTCTGACTATCAGAAGTGCTCTCTATTCACTTCTGATATTCTTGCTGATCCCACACCATACGCACTGTCAAAATGTGCACAGCAGCACATATAGTGTGAAGGAGGCCGAATGCAGCAGTAGCTAGCAGCCAATTACATCTTTCCCTACGGGCTGAGAACACACTAGGCAGTGCGAGAAAGGTAGCGATTTGCTGCAAATGCGTTTGTGTGTTTTTAGTGCGTTTTCTTGCATTTTGCATGCATTTTAATGCATTTGCGGTTCGCATATACAAATTGCCTATGTGTTTTGTATGCGTTTTGCATGCATTTTTAATGCATTTTATGCAAATCACTAGGAAGTCAACAGGTAGTCAACAGGAAGCGGAAATACATCATCAAAATTTAAAAACAAACAAACAAAACACATATAAAAACGCATACAAAAGCAATACCTCTGCATCACCGTTGACTTTCATTATGTGCGTTTTTGAAAAATATGCAACAAAACCAGCGTTTTTAAAAATGCACATTGCAGAACGCAAGTATATGCGTTTTTTCATGTGGCCCATCGACTTGCAATATGTGCGTTTTCGCTGCGTTTTCCGCAACGCTAGCGTTTCTGCCTAGTGCGTTTCCTGCCTCAGTCCATAGACCTGGAGGGGGAATACTAGTCAACTCCGCCGGAACTTTTGCAGGAGCAGGATGAGCCATTTACCGGCTTCCCCCTGTGCCCAAATTTCCCAACGCCGTTTTTGTATGTGTGCCCTCTGGGGCCGTTCTCATGCTGGTGCCGCCGTTAGATGGACGACCGGAACGACAGTCGTGGTGACTGCGCATGCATGCCTCCTTCTTGATAGAGGTGATGAATGAGATGCAAATATTTCCAAGTTTATGCTGGATCATGTCAATTTATGTGCAAATTTATGCAACTTGAAAAGTCCCACCCAGGTTTAAATTGATTGGTCCATTTTCAAGCTGCATACATTTGCATACAAATTTGCATAATCCTGCATGCACTCGGAAATATTTGCCTCTCAATTATCGCCCTGATTCTTGATCGCGCTCCCGTCACTGGGTGTGTCCTGCACATGCTTAATTCGTTCTGCGCATGCGCGGTTCATTCTACCAAGAAGTGCGCATGCGCAGGACGCTCCCGGTAACGAGAGTGCGATCAAGATGGGTGCGTGGTCGGGGCCATGACTGCCATTCCTGTAGTCAATCTAGCGGGGCCCCCAGCGGGAGAACTGAGGGGCCCCAAAGGACGACGAGGGATATCAGGGACTACAGAGGGCTGAAAGAATCCCCAGGTAAGTGAAATACTGAGGATTTCAGTCCAGTTCAGGTTTCCTTTAAAGGGAAGGTCCGAGGTCATTTAAAAAAAAAAAAATCTACTAACCCGGGGCTTCCTCCAGCTCCTGGCAACCATCCTGTGCCCTCGCCACAGCTTTGCATCCAGCCGGGGTCCCCTCCGGTGCAGCTGCCGACCTCGCCATGACGGTATCTACTGCCCCTGAGCTAGAGCCGCTCACGTGGACTGGAGTTTACTGCGCAGAAGGAGTAGTTCTGCGTCTGCGCCGAACACTCCAGATGACGTCAGCATGACCGCGAGCGCCTCTCACGCAGGCACTGGAGGGGACCCCGGGCCACCGGCTAGGAACGGAGCCGCAGCGAGGGCACAGGACGGCTGCAAGAGGCTGGAGGAAGCCCCAGATAAGTAGATTTTAAGATACTAAACTCAGGGCCGGTTCTAGACATTTTGCTGCCTGAGGCAAACTTGTGAGGATGCGTGTGCCCCCCCCCCCCCCCCACACACCACCCCCTGATTTGGAATAATCGCACAGCACTCGACCATTTACTCTGCATCATTTAATGTTCTCAACACAATAGCACGCTGGCTGTGAGTCTGTGGCAAACAAACTGGTCACCCTCAGCCGCTCCATTCCTCCTCAGTCAGGACAGCAGTGCCACCCCCTCCCTTCTGCTGTGCAAGTCACACAAAACACTGCTGCTCTCCTGCCTCCCCCCCTCCTCACTCACTCCCAGACTCCTCACACAGCACAACAAGCTGCTTTTCCCCAATGATACTCTCTTGCCTCCCCCCTCCTCACTCACTGTCAGACTCCTCACACAGCACAACAAGCTGCTTTTCCCCAATGCTGCTCTCCTGCCTCCCCCCTCCTCACTCACTGTCAGACTCCTCACACAGCACAACAAGCTGCTTTTCTCCAATGATGCTCTCCTGCCTCCTCCTCCCTCCTCCTCCTCACTCACTGTCAGACTCCTCACACAGCACAACAAGCTGCTTTTCCCCAATGCTGCTCTCCTGCCTCCCCCCTCCTCACTCACTGTCAGACTCCTCACACAGCACAACAAGCTGCTTTTCTCCAATGATGCTCTCCTGCCTCCTCCTCCCTCCTCCTCCTCACTCACTGTCAGACTCCTCACACAGCACAACAAGCTACTTTTCCCCAATGATGCTTTTCTGCCTCCCCCCTCCTCACTCACTGTCAGACTCATCACACAGCACAACAAGCTGCTTTTCCCCAATGATGACCTCCTGCCTCCCCCCTCCTCACTCACTGTCAGACTCCTCACACAGCACAACACGCTGCTTTTCCACAATGATGATCTCCTGCCTCCCCCCTCCTCACTCACTGTCAGACTCCTCACACAGCACAATAAGCTGCTTTTCCCCAATGCTGCTCTCCTGCCTCCCCCTCCTCACTCACTGTCAGCCTCTTCACACAGCACAACAAGCTGCTTTTCCCTAATGCTGCTCTCCTGCCTCCCCCCTCCTCATTCACTGTCAGACTCCTCACACAGCACAACAAGCTGCTTTTCCTCATTGCTGCTCTCCTGCCTCCCCCTCCTCACCTACTGTCAGACTCCTAACACAGCACAACAAGCTGCTTTTCCCCAATGATGCTCTCCTGCCTCCCCCCTCCTCACTCACTGCCAGACTCCTCACACAGCAAATCAAGCTGATTTTCCCCAATGATGCTCTCCTGCCTCCCCCTCCTCACTCACTGCCAGACTCCTCACACAGCACAACAAGCTGCTTTTCCCCAATGATGACCTCTTCACCTCGCTCACCTCTCACTTCTCCTCCTGCTCTGACTGCATGCTGTTAGTGTAAACACAGTACAAACATGCCGCCCCTGTAATCTCTGCGCCTGATGCACGTGTTTCCCCTTGCTTCATGACAGAACCGGCCCTGACTAAACTATTACATTTTACAAATGAACATCATAGAAGAGGAATCTCTATAGAAAACACATTATACATTTCCTTAGCCGGTGGGTGGAAGATTAGGAGTTTAGGAGTTCCTCAGACGTGGGGAGGGTAGAGTCTGTCACTCCGCTGCACCCACATATTTCCTGTAGGACTCTATCATGCTGGGAGAGCGATCACAGGTCCAGGGGAAGCACTGATTGCTCCCTGTAATGTTTTTACAGGAATTAAACGTTTACAGCGTTGGTGTCCGCGTAATTGTGAGGATGTGCCGGGCTCTGTGCCGCTTTCTACATTCCCACTACACTCAGGGAGGTGGTTTCAAGAGGAACCGCAGTGAAAATAACATAATAAATAACATTGCTTATTGTTTACAATATTAATTTAGGACTTGTTCACTTTATGAATCACCCAGCGGTTTTTCAAGCACAGAGCAATTTTTAGCGAGTTTTAGAATCGCCTTTCCCTATCCTTTCTAAGCGCTTTTCTAAGATGGAGAAGAAGGCCAGCTGGAGAAAGGGACAGCATGGACCCGGGGACTCGTGCCGGCGGACAGGTGAGACTATTGCTGCCTGCTGCGTTGGTCATCGCCCCCCCATGCCTAACCTCAACTCTCCCCCCATACCTAACCTTAACCGCCCCCCCATGCCTAACCTCAACTGTCCCCCCATACCTAACCTTAACCGCCCCCCCATGCCTAACCTTAACCGCCCCCCCATGCCTAACCTTAACTGTCCCCCCATACCTAACCTTAACCCTCCCCCCATGCCTAACCTTAACCGCCCCCCCCCATGCCTAACCTCAACTCTCCCCGTATACCTAACCTTAACCGCCCCCCCATGCCTAACCTCAACTGTCCCCCCATACCTAACCTTAACCGCCCCCCCATGCCTAACCTTAACCGCCCCCCAATCCTAACCTTAAACGCCCCCCCATGCCTAACCTTAACCGCCCCCCCATGCCTAACCTTAACTGCCCCCCCATGCCTAACCTTAACTGTCCCCCCATACCTAACCTTAACCCTCCCCCCATGCCTAACCTTAACCGCCCCCCCATGCCTAACCTTAACTGTCCCCCCATACCTAACCTTAACCCTCCCCCCATGCCTAACCTTAACCGCCCCCTCATGCCTAACCTCAACTGTCCCCCCATACCTAACCTTAACCGCCCCCCCATGCCTAACCTTAACTGTCCCCCCATGCCTAACCTTAACCATTCCCCCATGCCTAACCTTAACCGCCCCCCATGCCTAACCTTAACCGCCCCCCATGCCTAACCTCAACTCTCCCCCCATGCCTAACCTTAACTGTCCCCCCATGTCTAACCTTAATCCTCCCCCCATGCCTAACCTTAACTGTCCCCCCATGCCTAACCTTAACTGTCCCCCCCATGCCTAACCCCAACCCTCCCCCATGCCTAACCTTAACTGCCCCCAATGCCTAGCCTTAACCATCCCTCCATGCCTAACCTTGACTGCCCCACTTCATGCCTAACCTTAACCGCCCCCCATGCCTAACTTCAACTACCACCACCCCCCCCCCCCCCCGCGTCCAAACCTTAACCATCCCCCCTCCCCCCTGCAAACCAAAAACCGTCGAGTCTTGGTGCTGCCATGGCCGCCCATATTAATATCGGCAACAAAAGAAGAAAGACAATCGAGAGCCCCCAATAGTGTGTTACTGTTGTACAGTAGGCATAGGTTGTAGGACAATTCAAGTTATACTCACAAGTCTGGGTTGCCGAAGTTGGGCAACCACTTATATCGCAGACGAGGAGATTTGACCTGTCCTCGCTCAGGTTAAAAAGTCGCTCTCCGTAGAAAGAAAGAGGGTGTCCACACCCATCCACCAAGTGGATCAAATTGTGCTATAGCATACAGAGGCGCCAATAGAATAAAGGTAGTGCCAAATTTAAAATCAATAAAATGTGGATGGTAGGGTGGGCTTACCTTCCCAACAACAAAACACAACCACTGATTCAAGTATGATATAAATAACATTACATTTAATTTAATTAGTACTTCAAAATAAAATCAGTTTGCAACGCGTTTCACGGGGCCCAAGCCCGCTTCCTCAGGCAAAATCAAAGTACAGGTAGGAGCAACTGTTGTTTTGTTTTTATGTTTCAGTTGCTCCTACCTGTACTTTGATTTTGCCTGATGAAGCGGGCTTGGGCCCCGTGAAACGCGTTGCAAACTGATTTTATTTTGAAGTACCAGTTAAATTAAATGTAATGTTATTTATATCATACTTGAATCAGTGGTTGTGTTTTGTTGTTGGGAAGGTAAGCCCACCCTACCATCCACATTTTATTGATTTTCAATTTGGCACTACCTTTATTCTATTGGCGCCTCTGTATGCTATAGCACATATTAATATCGGCTACGGGTAGAGATCTGTATGCTGATAAATAACAGGTACTGGAGCCGTCTCACCTACCCCCCCCCCCCCCCCCGAAAAAAAAATTCCGCCCCTTGCCAATATTAATATTTGAAGCCTATGGTGACGCCCTAAACTTACCCGCCGCTCTGGCGTCCAAATTTCCTGCTTCCCCAAGAGAGACCTCAATACCCGTTAGAAGCTATTAATCAACTGCAGCGTTTCCTGAAGCAATACCGACATCATTCTTCTTCTTCGGAGCCTGGTGAATGGCCGCTCTGACAGCAGCTGCCACCCACCTCCAAGATGGCCGCCTTCTCGCCCTCCTCTCGCAATTCTAGCACGGCCTGATTGATCTTGGCCGCAGTAAGCGACCCGGCGTCGCCGCGCCTCCCTGTGTCACTGTTCCGAACGCTTTCTCTCTCTCTAAATCTATCCCTTATAATTGTATCAGCCTGTCTGCCTCTGAATGGCGTTATATATTTATGCGACACAGCGGCTTAGGCAATGACACTCGCCATATTTTAAAAGCGAAAAAGTCTCCTTGAGTTCATTTCCTAAGCTGTCTCGGGGCAGTTTGGCTTAGAGTGCAAAAAAAGAAAATCATTTTTTTTTAACTTTTGGATCTTTAAAGACAATTGTGTTTTCTTTTTTTTTTTCCACACTAGAGAGACGAAGGGGGCAGCACTGGAGACCGTAGCATTGCTAAGTCACCCTAGAGGTCACATTCCTCTCCGATGAGATCATTTCCTTATACTGTGATAAGCGGAAAAGAAAACCTCTATTCACTGGGAATCCGGCTCCATAAAAATATACAGGCCGGAGTTTATTATGAACCGGTACTGCTGAATTATCATCAAACAAAAGGCTGTGAGTGACAGGCAGGCGTCCGCCAGCTCTCGGGCGGTTTTGGGAAGTGCTGAACTGGTGTCTGAGATGAAAGACTTCTCCAGAGGGAGTTAGAGGTTTTTTTTTTTTGTTTTTTTATATTTTTCTTTTTTAATTTCTTTCCTCCTTTGCTAAAATTCCTTGAAGAGAGACCAGCTGCTTTACTGCACAAAAAAATGATGACGAATCCAGCCAGGAGCTGCGCGATTAGCGCCGGTTGTCCGCATTGTCCTCATCTCCAGGAAAAGAAGGAGGAGGAGGAGGGTCCCCCCAAATAACGGAATGCAGCAGCAGGGTCAGGCCTTTTGACGAGACATCATAAAGAAATAACTTGCTGGTTGCTTATGAATGTGAGCAGAACTCCAGCCAGACGGTCAGATGGCGAACTGGAACCGCCACCACTTAAAGCCGTATTTGTCATGCTTGGGCCTGGCCATGTGGAAATGAAGGGAGGGCCTGTCAGGAAAATAAATAAGCATGTCCGAGCAGAAGGAAGTTTGAAGGGGTGCTGTAACCTTCCTTAGAAGATAGAGAAACTAATTCAAAAATTATATCTGGTTACGGATACAAAAGAGGCTTTGTCCCGCCGGGGACAGCACTCCGCAATGGGAAGTATTACGCCAGGTCACATGGTGTGGGTAAAGAGGCACTGAACTCATTTCTGAAAAATACATTTTGTTTGGAAGAACTCATGAGTAGTGATGGGCCGAACCTCCGATTTTAGGTTCGCAAACCGGGTTCGCGAACTTCCGCGGAAGGTTCGGTTCGCGTTAAAGTTTGTGAACCGCAATAGACTTCAATGGGGATGCGAACTTTGAAAAATAGAAAAAATTATGCTGGCCACAAAAGTGATGGAAAAGATGTTTCAAGGGGTCTAACACCTGGAGGGGGGCATGGCGGAGTGGGATACATGCCAAAAGTCCCCGGGAAAAATCTGGATTGAACGCAAAACAGCGTTTTAAGAGCAGAAATCGCATTGAATGCTAAATTGCAGGCCTAACGTGCTTTACAACATCTTGCATGTGTATACATCAATCAGGTAGTGTAATTAAGGTACTGCTTCACACTGACACACCAAACTCACCGTGTAACGCACCGCAAACAGCTGTTTGTGTAGTGACGGCCGTGCTGGACTACTGCGCAACATGGCGTGATTGCTCTTCCTCACTCAGTGATGTCAGGTAATGTGTGACTTCCTTCTCAACTTTCCATGGCATTGTTAAAAAGCTTACGTTTTGTTTTTAAATTACATTTTCTACTTGCTGTGTACTTGTTCAGTACCGCTACAATGAGAATCCTGTGGAGGCGGGCAAGTCTGCCATTGTGACCCCGGGTAATGGCCGGGGAATGAGGGGTTTGAATCCGGTGTGGAGCTTGAGCAACGGCTACCACTACACATCCAAGGAGGGCAGCAGGTAGGCATGCACGCCCGCCCGCCCCGAGGTAGTGACCAAAAATAACAATACAGGAGGAGGACTTTCGAGGCCCTGCTGTGTATTTGAATGAATGTACTTTAAATCCTTTAACGAGAACCAGTTATGGCGGGCAAAGATGACACCACATTCCTTTCAGGAGAATCATATGGAGGCGGGCAAGTCTGTCATTTGTGACCCCGGGTATTGGCCGGGGAATGAGGGATGGAATCCGGTGTGGAGCCTGAGCAACGGCTACCACTACACATCCAAGGAGGGCAGCAGGTAGGCATGCACGCCCGCCCCGAGGTAGTGACCAAAAATAACAATACAGGACTCAGGAGGACTTTTGAGGCCCTAATTGTAATGAATCAACTTTAAATCCTTTAACGGGAATCTGTTATGGAGGGTCTGCCATTGTTTGTCACCACGGGTAATGGGCGGGGAATGAAGGTTGGATTCCGGCCCGAAGTGGGAGCCTGCTGAGACCCATGCTGTACCTGCCCTGACCTTGCTTTGCAGACCAGGCATCTGTGGTCAGATGGACCCTTGACCCAGCGGAAGACAAACCCAGTCAAAAGCATTTGCCAGGAATGTTTTACGGAGGGCAAGTTTGCCATTTTTTTCAATTGTTTGAAACTGTAGATGGTTGTATTTTTCAATTGTTTGAAACTGTAGATGGTTGTATTTTTCAATTGTTTGAAACTGTAGATGGTTGTATTGCGTTCCGGAGTTGGAGTCTAAGAAACGGCTACCACCTCACATCCAGGCAAGGAGGGCAGCAGGCAGGCATGCCCGCCCCGAGGTAGTGACCAAAAATAACAATACAGGACTCAGGAGGACTTTTGAGGCCCTAATTGTAATGAATCAACTTTAAATCCTTTAACGGGAATCCATTATGGAGGGCAAGTCTGCCATCCATTCAAGTGCAAGTTATGCACTGACTGCCAGGTATAATACAATGTGCAGTCACAGATGCAGTGAAAGGTATGCAGTGACTGCAAACAGCCGTTTGTGTAATGACGGCCGTGCTGGACTGGTGCGCACCATGACGAGAGTGCAGGTGATGGTGGCTTTTCAGCCCATATGCTCGCCCGGCTGATGTAGCTGAATGACAGAACAGTGACTGTCCAGCTGATCAAATTTGGTCTGACCACAATGAAACAACGACCTTAAGAGAACCAGAGATGAAGCAACCTCATGTATTTTACCTTATAAATCAGTGGGAACATGACAGTAAACACCTAATCTGCTCTTTGTTACATTGTTCTCTGTTTAATTTGCCTGTTATCACCTCTAAGATAAGAATCCCGACTAAGCAGTCGGTCTGGCTTTGCTACAGAATAATTATAGCTGAGACTGTGTTCTTTGCTGTCTTCAAGTCCAAGCCTGCCCCCTGCTGGCTTTGCTCAGGAATCATTATAGCTGAGTCATTATAGCAAAGCCAGAATCAATGCTCAGTCCGGGATTCTTATCTCAGCTAGATAACAGACACTTTTAGCAGTGAGGATGGAACAGAGAGCATGGTAAATGTTTTCTCTAATGTTCCCACTGATTTCTATGGTAAAATACACAAGGGTGCTTCGTCTCTGGTTCACTTTATTATCTTTGGTGTGCCACCCCCACCCGAGACACTCATATAGCCGGCGGTCATTGCTTCATTGTGATACGCAAGCCCCTTCACCGCGGCAAGGTAATGATCACGAAGGAGGATGGGCACATGTACATGCCTTTTGGTTTTTTGTTGCAGCCGACTGCAGTTCAGCCAGAAAAATTAGGCAGGCATGTGCACGCCCCAGAAAAATCAGTATAGCGGCCGCTGCTAGCAGCGGCCTTAAAAATTCTGGAATCGGCCTAGAGTCCTGGACCCTGGTGGTGGTGGCGGAGAAGGCAGTCAAGCGGCCTGCAGGCAGAGATGCTGTGTGTGGGGACTGACTTAGTCTTCGGTCGTGCAATAGCCCTCAGGGATCCATGCCTCATTCATTTTGATAAAGGTCAGGTACTGAACACTGTCATGACTTAGACAACGTCTCTTCCTAGTGACAATGCCTCCAGCTGCACTGAAGGTCCTCTCTGACAGGACGCTTGCGGCAGGGCAAGAGAGAAGTTGTATGGCAAATTGGGACAGCTCTGGCCACAGGTCAAGCATGCGCAGGTAGTTATATATGCAGTGAGGTGAGTTCACTGAACACAACAGGTAGTTATATGCAGAGAGGTGAGTTCACTCAACACAAAAAAAGGTAGTTATATGCAGTCAGCTGAGTTCACTCAACACAAAGGTAGTTATATGCAGTGAGGTGAGTTCACTCAACCCAAAGGTAGTTATATATGCAGTGAGGTGAGTTCACTGAACACAAAAGGTAGTTAGATGCAGTCAGCTGAGTTCAATCAACACAAAGGTAGTTATATGCAGTGAGGTGAGTTCACTCAACAGAAAAGGTAGATATGCAGTGAGGTGAGTTCACTCAACAGAAAAGGTAGATATGCAGTGAGGTGAGTTCACTCAACCCAAAGGTAGTTATATATGCAGTGAGGTGAGTTCACTCAACCCAAAGGTAGTTATATATGCAGTTAGGTGAGTTCACTGAGCACAAAAGGTAGTTAGATGCAGTCAGCTGAGTTCACTCAACACAAAGGTAGTTATATATGCAGTGAGGTGAGTTCACTGAACACAAAAGGTAGTTATATGCAGAGAGGTGAGTTCACTCAACACAAAAAAAGGTAGTTATATGCAGGGAGATGAGTTCACTGAACACAAAAGGTAGCTATATGCAGTGAGGTGAGTTCACTCAACCCAAAGGTAGTTATATATGCAGTGAGGTGAGTTCACTGAACACAAAAGGTAGTTAGATGCAGTCAGCTGAGTTCACTCAACACAAAGGTAGTTATGCAGTGAGGTGAGTTCACTCAACCCAAAGGTAGTTATATATGCAGTGAGGTGAGTTCACTGAACACAAAAGGTAGTTATATGCAGTGAGGTGAGTTCACTCAACAGAAAAGGTAGATATGCAGTGAGGTGAGTTCACTCAACACAAAAGGTAGTTATGTGCAGCGAGGTGGGTTCACTCAACACAAACGTAGGTGTATGCAGTGATGAGGTGGGTTAACTAAACACAACAGGTACTAGTAGTAGGTAAATGCAGTACTGGGTGGGTAGTACAATGTGCAGCTCCCTGTCACACACACACAGGTGTCACTGAATGTGCTGCTGATGCTGGTGGGCTGCTGGCAGTGGGACACACACATTATGAATTAGCAATGCTGTCTAAGCAACACAAGTGTCTCACACACACAGGTAGTCACTGAATGTGCTGCTGCTGCTGGCAGTGGGACACACAGTATAAATTAGCAATGCTGTCTAAGCAACACAAGTGTCAGTTTCAAACACAGAAAAAAAAAATTGATCACACGAGCAGGATGAGCTCTGAAAAGAGCTGTTCTGGGGCGCTATTATAGCAATAAGATTCAGCTAAGCAAGCTAATAAGGCAAGAGCCTGACTAATCTGTCCCTAGGAGAACAAGTCTGCAGCAGCTGTCCCTATTCTGTCTCTAGCAGGCACACGAGTGAGGCTAATGGCCGCCGGACCCTGCCTTATATAAGGGGGGTGGGGCTCCAGGGCTTAGTATAGCCGGATTGGCTACAATGCGCCTGCTGACTGTGATGCAGAGGGTCAAAGTTGACCCTCATAGAGCATTATGGGGCGAATCTAACTTCCGGGAAAGTTCGCCTTCGCCGCCGAAGGCGAACCACCCTGGGTTCGCCTGGAACCGTTCGCCGGCGAACACGCTCGGCCCATCTCTACTCATGAGACCGTCAGACATGATACACACCGAGCATCTAGTGCTGCTATGTACAGAATACATAGTCATGTAACTGACTGTCCTCAGAGGAGCTCACACTCTAATCCTACCATAGCTATAGTCTAATGTCCTACCATATTATTATTATGTATTTATATAGCACTGACATCTTCTGCAGCACATTACAGAGTACATAGTCATGTCACTGACTGTCATCAGAGGAGCTCACATCCTAATCCTACCATAGTCATAGTGTAATGTCCTACCATATTATTATTATGTATTTATATAGCACTGACATCTTCTGCAGCACATTACAGAGTACATAGTCATGTCACTGACTGTCATCAGAGGAGCTCACACTCTAATCCTACCATAGTCATAGTGTAATGTCCTACCATATTATTATTATGTATTTATATAGCACTGACATCTTCTGCAGCACATTACAGAGTACATAGTCATGTCACTGACTGTCCTCAGAGGAGCTCACACTCTAATCCTACCATAGTCATAGTGTAATGTCCTACCATATTATTATTATGTATTTATATAGCACTGACATCTTCTGCAGCACATTACAGAGTACATAGTCATGTCACTGACTGTCCTCAGAGGAGCTCACACTCTAATCCTACCATAGTCATAGTGTAATGTCCTACCATATTATTATTATGTATTTATATAGCACTGACATCTTCTGCAGCACATTACAGAGTACATAGTCATGTCACTGACTGTCCTCAGAGGAGCTCACACTCTAATCCCACCATAGTCATAGTCTAATGTCCTACCATATTATTATTATGTATTTATATAGCACTGACATCTCCTGCAGCACATTACAGAGTACATAGTCATGTCACTGACTGTCCTCAGAGGAGCTCACACTCTAATCCCACCATAGTCATAGTCTAATGTCCTACCATATTATTATTATGTATTTATATAGCACTGACATCTTCTGCAGCACATTACAGAGTACATAGTCATGTCACTGACTGTCCTCAGAGGAGCTCACAATCTAATCCTACCATAGTCATAGTCTAATGTCCTACCATATTATTATTATGTATTTATATAGCACTGACATCTCCTGCAGCACATTACAGAGTACATAGTCATGTCACTGACTGTCCTCAGAGGAGCTCACACTCTAATCCCACCATAGTCATAGTCTAATGTCCTACCATATTATTATTATGTATTTATATAGCACTGACAGCTCCTGCAGCACATTACAGAGTACATAGTCATGTCACTGACTGTCCTCAGAGGAGCTCACACTCTAATCCCACCATAGTCATAGTCTAATGTCCTACCATATTATTATTATGTATTTATATAGCACTGACATCTTCTGCAGCACATTACAGAGTACATAGTCATGTCACTGACTGTCCTCAGAGGAGCTCACAATCTAATCCTACCATAGTCATAGTCTAATGTCCTACCATATTATTATTATGTATTTATATAGCACTGACATCTCCTGCAGCACATTACAGAGTACATAGTCATGTCACTGACTGTCCTCAGAGGAGCTCACAATCTAATCCCACCATAGTCATAGTCTAATGTCCTACCATATTATTATTATGTATTTATATAGCACTGACAGCTCCTGCAGCACATTACAGAGTACATAGTCATGTCACTGACTGTCCTCAGAGGAGCTCACAGTCTAATCCTACCATAGTCATAGTCTAATGTCCTACCATATTATTATTATGTATTTATATAGCACTGACAGCTCCTGCAGCACATTACAGAGTACATAGTCATGTCACTGACTGTCCTCAGAGGAGCTCACAATCTAATCCTACCATAGTCATAGTCTAATGTCCTACCATATTATTATTATATATTCATACAGCACTGACATCTTCTGCAGCACATTACAGAGTACATAGTCATGTCACTGACTGTCCTCAGAGGAGCTCACAAGCTAATCCTACCACATCCAGCTTCTTACCTCCCTCTGCTCTAGGGTAACACCTTCAGCACCTCCCCCATTTACTGAGCAGGTAACAGAACTATTCCACTGCTTATTAGACAGTGAGCACACTAAGCAGAATGTGTTTCCCCCATAGAACATAGCGGAAAACGCATGCGATTCTGCTAAGTGTGTTCCCTGCCTGACTCTGCATGAGAAGGGGAGGGGTCAGGCATCCAAAGGCATGCTGGCTCTGCGTATGCACAGTTGGAAGGAATCACTCCAGTGTCAGTGCCAGGGGCTTTCTCGCTGTGCCCCAGAAGGGGTGTTTGGGAAACACCAGAGGAAACACAGATACGTCTGTGTAATGTTGCTCGTTGAAATACTTGAGATGATTTGATAAGGATTTCTTTTTTCCCTGAGAAAGTGAAAATATGCTCTAAATAACACACAACTCAAGTGATAAGAATGCTAAATTAAATATTCCGTATTTACCTCTTTAAACGCAATTTCACCACATCTTGGCATGGAGTGTCATTACATAATAGCCACATGCTTTGTGAAAGCTTCTGCTGACTCTTCTGGAGAAATGAAACAGAAAAACATCTTTCTTCTTCAGATGTTACCTCACACTGCGCCATACGCAATTCACTTTTTTGCCTGTGTTTTCTCCTAGGTGATCGTTTCACACATTTTCATAAAACGCCTTTTAAACCACCAGCAAGCAAGAAAACACTCAAAATACTTTTGATAGAACTTTTTCACCAACTTTTAAAGTGGATCCGAGATGAACTTTTGCTCATTGCATAATTGTGTTCCTTTCCTGTTGTTTATAGGGCATTCCTCAAGCCAAATACGTTTTTGTTTTGTTTTAATACTCTAATTCCCTATAGATTAAACAAGCCACGCCCACAGGTTTTCAGAGAGCCAAGGCACTTTCAGACAATAGCAAGGGCTCATGGGAGCTCAGTCTGGGCAGGAGGAGGGGGAGGTGTTACTAGCCATTGATTTCAGAGGCAGAGAGGAGGAGGGAGGAGGAGGGAGGATTAGGTTTTTTTTGCTCAGGATACAGATAAGCCTGCCTCTGTGTAATGTTTACAAACAACATGGCTGCTGTCATTGTATCACAGGAAGAAATAATCATATTCTATAAAAGCTGTTTGCAGCTAGATTTGCTGTGTAAACTATCTTTAAATAAGATATATAGACAAGTTACTTGTTATAGTTAGTTTTTCATCTCAGATCCGTTTTAAGTACTTTTTCAGATGTAAAATGTAAAATGCTTAAAATGCTTAAAAGTTATTTTAAGAGAAACCTCTATTAGGCCTGCAACCCACTAAAAAGCGCAAAGCGCTATCACAACAAAACGGAACATCACCCTGCCGACAAAACAGGTGTGGGACCTGCAGACACATTTACTCCACTGACAGGGTAACGATACCAGGTTCACAACAGGAGTACAGAGTACAAGGTACATTTTCCTGTGGGTCCACCAATCTGGTATATCTGATCATGTGTGCTAAATGCCCCAATGTTCTGTACGTGGGAGAAACTGGACAAACTCTGCGCAAACGTATGAATGGACACAGGCACACTATTAATGATACCGAATCTGGACTCCCAGTTGCTACACACAGGGAAATACACCTCACTCCTCTGCAGAAACTGCTGAAATACGAACTATGCTGTGCTCACATGTGTTTACAAAGCAAGCTAGATATGACAATGCAGTTTCTAGGAGGAACAAAAAAAAAAGAGTAAGGGAGGAAATGACATCAGGATTGGCTTCAGGCAGAGGAAGTAAAGACAGAAAATGCCTGGAAGAGTTTTCGCCTTGTTTACTATAAAACAATTCACTGAAATCAAAACATGGACAGTACAATACATATGTTATGTAAGTAGAACAAGTATTTATCTACTTATAAGCGTGTGTGTTTTTTCCCAGGGATAGTATGGCTGTCTCTGCTGCTGCTTTAAAGGGACTCCGAGCACCTCTCATGGGCATGCCTTTAAGCCAGACGACTTCCAACAAAGTCGTGCTATGACCCCTCTGGAGGAGCCTCTTGCAATGGCCTACTTCATTCAGTGATGCACTTCTCTAACAGAGAAGACAGGGGTGACCCGGAAATTATAACATAGCCAAGATGGCAGCCATGATTTTTAAATTGAAATTGAGCGAACTATTTGGCGTAGAACGGCGATTTCGGCATCAAATGAAAGAGGAGAGCACAAGCTACAGAAAGGCATGCATCTTTACGTACTTTGCAGTACTGGTCGGAGTCTTAATGGCACACCCATGAGAGGTGCTCGGAGTCCCTTTAAGCTTTAAAAGCTGTCACAGCCAATGATCGAATAAGCAAAAGAAGAAGTTACACTGACTACAAAGGCAATCAGGTAAGTATAAAACATTTAATCCCCACCCCCACCACACACACACACACAGATTGAAGCCATATTTTTTCCTGATGAGACTATGAAAGAAGCACAAGAATTTGACTTGTAATAAAAACGGAACACTTAATGTATAAAAAGTCAAAACAGCACATGTTCTTTAAACTAGGGCTGTCTGAAAATGTTTGCGGTGCGCAAGAAAAGGGGAACAAAGCGCTGACTGAAAGGGGCTGCCATTATATCCACCTGCTCCAGCCTAACACCTCCAGAGCTGTGTTTGCAAAAGGCATTAAAAATCGCAGCCAACTCTTTTAATTTATTGTATTTGAAAACCCCAGGCTAAAACACTTACTTTGGGAAAATGTTTATATTATAGTTCATAATTAGCTTGTTGCCATTAAAGAGAACCCGAGGTGGGTTTGAAGAATATTATCTGCATACAGAGGATGGATCTGCCTATACAGCCCAGCCTCTGTTGCTATCCCAAACCCCCCTAAGGTCCCCCTGCACTTTGCAATCCCTCATAAATCACAGCCACGCTGCTGACAAACAGCTTGTCAGAGCTGGCTGTGTTTATCTCTATAGTGTCAGTCTGCTGCTCTTCCCCGCCTCCTGCAGAACTCCAGTCCCCGCCTGCATCCCTTCCCTCCCTGCTGATTGGAGGGAAGGGACGGGGGCAGGGACCAGAGCTATGCAGGAGGCGGGGGAGCAGCTGAGACTGACACTACAGATGTAAACATAGACTCACAGCGTGGCTGTGATTTATGAGGGATTGCAGAGTGCAGGAGGACCTAAGGGGGGTTTGGGATAGCAACAGAGGCTGGGCTGTATAGGCAGATCCAGCCTCTGTATGCAGATAACATTCTTTAAACACACCTCGGGTTCTCTTTAAAAACATGGCTTTCGAGGAATAAGACATCATTAATATTTCACCCTTGAGTCGGTGTTAACCCCTTTCTTCCCAGGACTGTCCGACCAGGCTTTTGTGAGGTGTGACTACCTCTACAACAGGCTGAGGGCGTGGTCCAGTAGTCATGTGCAGGATGTGATGTAATTGTGGGAGTGGCTTGAAGTGCTGGGCGTGTAAAGGGGCCACACACACATTAGAATGTATTTATTTTTTGACCAATGCTATCCAATTTTTCCATTGTTCAGAAGTTATGTAGAAAGTGTTCGATTTAAAGAGAAACTGTAACCAAGAATTGAACTTCATCCCAGTCAGTAGCTGATACCCCCTTTTCCATGAGAATTTTTTTCCTTTTCTCAAACCGGATCATCAGGGGGGTCTGTATGGCTGATATTGTGGTGAAACCCCTCCCACAGTGTGATGTCACTGTGGGAAGCTTGTGGCATTGTGGGAAATAACGGATTTTTACAGCTGTTTCCAACTGCCCAAAAAGCAAGCATCTCCTTCCAGTGACATTACCTGCCAGCAGTAAAAATGTCACCATGTGATAAATGTCAGAATGTAAATCAGGGAGATGAAAGATTTTACAATGGGCAGACACTGACAATCATTTATACATAATTATTGTAAAAGCACTTTTTTATTACATTATTTTCGCTGGAGTTCCTCTTTAACTGTTCGTGTCCGCCGCTGGCTCCGCCCACATGCACGCGCCCCATGTGATTGACGTGTTTATACATGGGCCTGTGTGTGATGTCATACACTCAGCCACGTTACTCCGGCAACCACGTGGGGCACGTGTATGCGGATTGCAGGTGGAGGCGAGAGCGGTGACAGACATGGTCATGTAAATTGTAGTGAACCGGGCACCGGGGGGCTCATTTGACATTAGTGGTGACTGTGCCGGGGGTTTTGTTGCATTCGTTGCTTGTCCCGATAGCGCTTACTGATCCCGCAGCACCCCTGATCAACCACGACGGCCCAACATCTTGCAGCATGTCAGATCGATACATGCGACTAGTTTTGGCCTGGCAGCACCGATTTTCATTCGATTCGATAATAATTATCAAATTGGATGGCTGATTGACCGCTAAGTCGCCTGATGTATGTCCACCACTTTACATTGAACCTTAACTCGGGGGGAAAAAAAGTTTCACTTACCTGGGGCTTCCCCAAGCCCCCTGAAGCTGTCCTGTGCCCTCGCAGCTCCTCAAGTGTCCTCCGGTCCCCCGCCGCAGCTAAGTTTCGTTTTCAGCTGACTGACGCACTTGAGAAGGCGAAGAAGAGGACCCCTTGCCGGGGGGCCGACTGTTAGTCGTCCGAAAATGAAACTACGCCGCTACGAAAATGAAACTACTTACCACAGGGTAAATTGCTGCACATGGGAATGTCACTATTAGTACACATTACTCAGTGTGCTCAGTGTTGCCTTTGACTCGTGTATAAGCCGACCCCTATACTTTTATGAAGTGAATCAGACCTAAATTTCTAGACTTATACTCGAGTATATACAGTACTGGTGTCATCTTACATTAAAGAATGCAAATTCACCAGGATGCAAATATGTAAAATGCGAGGAGCTGCATGGGCACAGGACGGGTGCAGGGGGCTTGTGGAAGCCCCAGGTAAGTGAAACTTTTTCCCCCCAGGGTTAAGGTTCACTTTAAATCAGGGTAAGGTCTGATTTTACAAAGGACAAACATTGAGTAAATAATCTATAAATTAAAATTGTAAAAAATAATCACTTTTTCAATAGCAAGAATCGATACTTACCCGGGGCTTCCTCCAGTCCTATAAGCACGTCTGAGTCCCTCGCCGTCCTCCCGCCGTCTTACGTTCAGCCGTAATCAGCCCTGCATGCGCAGAAGACCCGTACTGACGCGACTGAACAAGTTACCGGGGTTGATCGCGGCTGAACAGCAGACCGCGGGAAGACGGCGAGGAAAGCGGTGCTTATGGGGCTGGAGGAAGCCGCGGGTAAGTATTGATTCTTTCTATTCTCAGGTCTCTGGTTTCCTTTCGCTGTGCACAAATGAAGTTTAAACAGAGAGCAGTAAAGAACATTTATAACAAAATAATTTGTGAGTCAACCTGTAAAATTCAGGAGTTATTTCACTATTTCTACTTCTTGAAAACGACTTGTGCTGCATTTCACAGAAACTGGGCCTGCAGTGGAATTTTTAGCACGTCGTCTGTTCGCTGTGAAGTGTGATGTAACTGCCAGCCAATGCCGCAACCACAGTCTTCACTCCGAAGTGCTAAAGAGGAAATGTTCTGCCACCCCTACACCCCCTGGCATCCTCTGTGCACTTACTACGCTTAAAGCGGACCTGAACTCAGGACTTCCTCTCTGCTCTAGAAGATAAGCAACAGCATAACCTTTAAAGAAGCGGATACCAATCCTGCAATAAATCTGCAGTGTGTCTGCTTCCTGCTTTCATAGAAGCAGACATAGGGTTAATATCCCGAGTTTCCAAATTAGCTACTCTGCTGAGGTGGCCAGCGAACACAGTTGAGTGATCATGTTGCGAATGTGATAATGTCACGGATGAGGGGGGATTAGAGAAATCCACCCTGTATGTATTTGGAGAGTTTAGCCTATGTTTTCCTTCTGTCCTGTGAAAGATTTCATGTCCACTTTAAAGAGAACCTGTAACAAAAAAAAGTTCTCCTGGGGGTACTCACCTCGGTAGGGGGAAGCCTCAGGGTCCCAATGAGGCTTCCCCCTCCGCTGTAGCTGCAGGCAGTCCAGCGCTGGCTCCCTCGAAGCGTCCCGGAATCCTCCCTTGACAAGCCTGATAAGCACCGATTTATTTACCTTTCCCGGCGCCAGCGGGGGAGCTGTTGCGGCTCTCTGCATGGAGATAGGCGAAAATAGCCGATCTCTGTCAGGTCCGCTCTACTGCACAGGCGCAGGAGACTTGCGCCTGCGCAGTACAGTGGTCCTACAGCGATCTGCTATTTCCGCCTGTGCGGAAGAGCCGATACTTCGCCTGTGCTGGAGCCGGGATGGTAAATATTTACATCCCCGCCGTTCCCGGAGCTTTTTCACCGCCGCTGTGGGACACAGGAGGACGGGGGAAGCCTCAATAAGATCCGGAGGCTTCCCCCACCCAAGGTGAGTATCCCCCAGGGGAGGTTTTTCTCATTACAAGTTTTCTTTAAGAAGTAAGAACTGTAAGTCATTTACAGTGCAGCCATTTTTTAAACATAAAAGTTGACCTCGTGTATAAGTTGACTCCAATAATGAATAATTTTTTTTTATTGTCTCACGTATAAGTCTACCCAGCAACGTTAATGGCTACACTTGGGGATCGGGAGGGGTTAAGCACTGCACTGCTTACAGTATTGCAGCTATTAACCCCTCCTGTCCCTTAAAGGGACTCCAAGCAATAAATAAATACAAAATCGGAACTTACCTGGGGCTTTCTCCACTCCATCGTAGGTCGGGAGGTCCCTCGGCGTACCTCTGGCTTCTCTCCCAGGGCCTGGCCAGAAATGACTCCCGGCGACACTGGGCCCAAGTGCCAGGCTCCTTCTTCCTGAAAGGTGACGTCAGTCGTCACCACGCCGGCCGCCTTGCGTCATTACGCCGGCCGGCGTGACAGTACTGCGCATGCGCGGTTTACGCAAGGCGGTCGGTGTGGTGACGACACGGGTGGGTGGCAGCTTAGTGTGGCCAGTGAAGTTATGGGCGGTAGCTTAGAGTGTGTGCCGCAGTTGTGGACGGTGGCTATAGGTGGCCACATACACACCATCCCATTTTTTACATTTCTTTTCAATTCAAGAACTAGAATCAAATTTTTTTATTGATTGTAACATCAGACCAATGTACCGTGTGTTCAATCTCATCAAAGACTCAAAAATCAGTGGTGCATTATTGGTCTAGGAAAAACATTGAAGTTGATTTAACCTCCTTAGCGGTAATCACGAGTTCAGCTCGTGGTTTAAAAAACAAGCCAGGAGCGGTAACCCCGAGCTGAACTCGTGGTAGCCACCGGGAGGCCTATGCAGAGCATTGCGCACAGCGGGCATTTATCACTCACCTCCCGAGGGATCCCCATCGGCTGCCATTCTTCTTCCACTACTCCGAGGCTCTACTTCCCCCTGGTGAGATCGCTGTCTGTCGCCATGAGGACAGCCGGCAATCTCCCTACAGGGTTACAGCGCCACCTGGAGGACGGAGGGAGAACTGCAGCTCTGGATCCCAGGGAGGTGAGTGAGTGCTGGGCTGCTGCAGAACTCCCTGGCAGCATGATTTTTTTCCAGGTTTTAGGATCTAAAAGCATGCAAAAAAATTGCACCGCTTTTCGACCCTAAAATCTGGAAAGAATCATAACGCCAGGGGGGTTAATACGCTTACATTGTACACTTATTGTTTATTGTAAAGGAAACTATGTGGAGCTATCCATGGCTTGATCACCCCCTCTGCATTGCCAAGTGGTGCCACCCATCCAAACACTGCTGGCTGAGCTATTCCTATCCATTTGAATGGCGCCCGACTACAGCAGTGCAGTATTGTGCCAGGTGCTTGGAAACTGATCACCTGGCAGCGTGTCTGCGTGGAGTCCCGCCTCTCGCTGCCCAGCTCCAGGGAACGGGCACAGGGCAGCCTTTTCCATTTCCTTTTGTGTTCCTATTGGCATAAAGAACAAGTGACACCCATGCTAACTTAGAAATAAAAAAACAAATATAAGTAAACAAATACTAGTTCTACTTACATAACAGATGTCCACATTATGATTCCTGTGAATTTTATAAAGGAGAAGCAGAGAATTCTATTCTAGACAGTTTCCATCTTGGTTACCTTTGAATGAAGCTAATCCTGACATCATTTCCTCCCTCACTCTTTTTTCTCCTCTTGCTAATTGTGTATTTGTTACCCGCCCTCCTTCCAGAGTCTTCAGACACTCCCACTGAGGTCTATACTAGGAAGTGCACTGTCTTATGTCATTAGAAGGAGGGGGAAATAAAGGGAAGAGGAGGAATATATTATAGATAAAAAGACACCCTCAGCATGCAACTGTTTTGCCAGCCGATGGCAATGGCAATTAAAGGGCCAGTGCTCCTAAGGTATGTGATCACTCCAAACAGCAGAAACAAGTTTTGAAAGTTTTGAATGCAGGATTAGCATATTTATCACTTAATACACTCAGACCAGTTGCCGTTGAAATTAGATTTTTATGGTGACAATCCAAATGCATGAACCATAAACGTGCAGCTGGTACAGCGCTTGGGCCCCTTTCCACTGAATCGATTTGGGATTGCAAACGCACTTAGATACGACAGGGACGTCTCTTCTTCTCACTACGCGTTTTTCTGTGCATTTCAGCACGATTTTTGTGGGCTCATCTGTCTTCACGATGTGATTGTGGCGTACATTAAAAAAAGATGCTCGGAAATTTGGGCACCCTGTTATCCCGATAGTAAAATATTGGCATTAAATATAGATATTTTACTATAGCTAAACCTCATCTTATTCTCACGCAGAACCATACCTCCCCCCCCCCCCCCCCCCCGATGCCTAACCCTAACCACGCCCCCTGCACAAATGCACTTCTTGACGTCTAACCCTAACCATCGCACACACACCCTTCCTGATGCTTATCCCTTACACCCCTCTCCCACACAAAAACACCCTCCCTGAAGCCTAACCCTAACTGCCCCCCGCGCAGAAACACCCTTCCTGACACTTATCGCTAACCATACCCCCACACAAACACCCCTACTGACACTTAGCCCTAACCTCCCCCCCCCCCCCCCGCACAAACACCCCTCCTGATGCCTAAACCTAACCATTCCCCTGCACTAACACCCTTCCTGGTGCCTAACCTGGACTACCCCCAGCAGTGGCGGCGCCAGAGGGGTGCTCAAGCACCCCCTAAATTTGTCCAAGCACCCCCAAAGCACCCCCTGGCGTGAACTGACTTCAGGCGTCTAAGAGACGCCGAGTCAGTTCACAGCAGCAGCTCGGAGCAGCAGGCAAGGCTACGGTAAGATGGCCGCCCAAAGCCCTGCTCTGCAGTGCAGGGCTTCGGGCGACCATTTTCCCGTAGCCCTGCTCGCCGGATGCAGGCTGCTGCAGGAAGGAAGAGGATCGTGGGAGCTGAGCTGCGTGCCACACGGAGGTCGGAAGAGGAGGAGGTCGGAACAGGAGGTCTTCTGACTAGGTGAGTAAATGGGTTTTTCTTTTCTTTTTCAGGTGGTGCTGCTGATTGGGGTCAGATCTGATAAGGATTGTGCATATTGGGGTCATATCTGATAAGGATTGTGCATATTGGGGTCATATCTGATAAGGATTGTGCATATTGGGGTCATATCTGATAACGATTGTGCATATTGGGGTCATATCTGATAACGATTGTGCATATTGGGGTCAGACCTGATAACGATTGTGCATATTGGGGTCAGATCTGATAACGGTTGTGCATATTGGGGTCATATCTGATAACGGTTGTGCATATTGGGGTCATATCTGATAACGGTTGTGCATATTGGGGTCATACCTGATAACGATTGTGCATATTGGGGTCATATCTGATAACTATTGTGCATATTGGGGGTCATATCTGATAACGATTGTGCATATTGGGGTCATATCTGATAACGATTGTGCATATTGGGGTCATATCTGATAACGATTGTGCATATCGGGGTCATATCTGATAACGATTGTGCATATTGGGGTCATATCTGATAACGTTTGTGCATATCGAGGTCATATCTGATAACGATTGTGCATATTGGGGTCATATCTGATAACAATTGTGCATATTGGGGTCATTGAACGTGTTTTTTGTTCAAATCTGCTCACATTATGTGTATTTTCTTGAGAAAACCTGCACAATTATGTGAATTTTCTGGGGAAAGGGTCACCAAAACTTGGGCCCTCTGTCTTTGCGTTGCACTTTTAAAGGGAACCCGAGGTGAGAATAATATTGAGGCTGCCATATTTATCTCCTTTTAATTAATACCAGCTGCCTGGCTGCCGTGTTGGTCCTCTGCCTCTAATTCTTTCAACCATAGACCCTGAACAAGCATGCAGCAGGTCAGGGGTTTCTGACAATATTGTCAGAACTGACAAGATTAGCTGCATGCTTGTTTCTGGTGTAATTCAGTTCACTACTGCAGCCAATAGATCAGCAGGGCTGCCAGGCAACTAGAATTGTTTAAAAGGAAATAAATATGGCAGCCACCATATCACTCTCACCCTGGGTTCACTTTAAATTACAGTTAGCCTCGCCCTCATCCGGTTATGACCACGCCCATTTTTTCACCACGTGTAGCCACACCTGATTTTTGCCGCGGTGCAGGTCGTCAGCTCCCCCGGAAATTGGTCCAGCACCTGCATCGCACACCCTAAAAAAAATTCCTGGAGCCGCCACTGACCCCCAGCCCGCACAAACACCCTTTCTGAAGCCCAGCCTGAACTGCTCCCCCCTGCACAACCACCCTTTCTGATGCCTAAACACAAACAACCAATCTGCCCAACTGTCGTCTAAACTGGGTCAGCTGGGTCAGTTGGAAGACAGTTGGGCATGTGCACGGCTGGCAAACAACAAGACGTCCAACTGATAACAGGCTGCTATCGAACTGGTGGATCAACCTGCCTAACTATCATGCAGGTTGGCCACGTGTGTACAAGTCTTTTGAACAACTTTATTGTCTTTGAATGCGGACATGTTGTGCAGTTTGTCATTTAGCTTGCATGCAATATTTCAAGTTGGTTATTTCGTTGGTTGGCGTGTGTACGTACTTGTCAGGTAAACAACTTGTTGTGCGGTTGGTCATGTTGTGCGGTTGGTTGTGCATTATGTTGGACTTGTGTATGAGCCTTTACCCTAGCTGCCCCGCATGCATACGCCCATCCTGGTGCCTAACCCTAATCGCCCCCTTCCCACAACGAGGCAGGGCTTCTTGGCACATGGCATGCGTGTATCACCTGAATTGGGCGCCGCTAGATGCACAATGCTATAGTGCGTGGCCCGCGTAGCCATAATTCAGGGTTCCAACGATTGCCAGACCCCAAATTACTACGCTTGTACAGCGCTGCGATCCCCCTCTGAGACACAAGAGCGATCGCTGTGATAGGCTGGCCGTGGGAGGGTGGGAAAAATTAAAGTAAAATAGACTTTTTTTATAAAAAAAATAAAAATAAAAATATTTGTCAGAAAATAAACATCTGGGGGGCGATCAGACCCCCCCCCCAACAGAAAGCTCTGTTGGTGGGGAGAAGAGGAGGGGGGGGGGGGATTCATTTGTGTGCTGAGTTGTACGACCCTGCAGTGAGGCCTTAACGCTGCAGTGGTCTATTTGTTAAAAAATGGCCTGGCCGTTAGGGGGATTTAGCACTGTGGTCCTCAAGTGGTTAAAGAGTAACTGACAGGCTGCAAAAGCTAATTTAAACCTCTATTCTCCTGTGTTAAACAGTTTAGAAGGAAGCCAAAAAGGCAATACTGAAGTTAAAAATCTCTCTTACTTTGATGTTTGCTGAACAACAAGGCTCTTTATTCCCAGGCTCCTAAGGAGGCCGGCAGGACGCATAACAGATACTGCAAAGCATTCTGGGGCTGCTTCTTCTCCCCAGTGCACTCCCTTGGTCCTCCCCTTCATTTCCCTATCCTGCCCTAAGGCTGCTTTCACAGTGGGAAGTTACAGGCTCATGTTACAGCAGCTTGTATCTTGCAGCCCAACTCACAGCACTGAAAAATCAATGTGCTGTTCACAGGGCACATGTTCCATTAGAGTATACTGCATGAGTCCGCTATTGTTCCTAGCCACATGGCTAATTAATATTCACTGCACAGTAGTGTTGTCCGGATCATGAACCATTAGGATCTTTGATCCGGATCTTTTTTGTGAGTCGAATCATCAAGAAGCAGGGTAAGGGAGGATATTACATCACAATTGGCTTCATACAAGACAGACAAACATGGAACCTGCCATGAGCTGTCAGGAGCATCATTCTCTGCAAATACTATATAAAAATTCTGTGAAATCCAAACGTGGACAGTGAAATGCATATGTAATGTAAGTACAGCCAATATTTAGCTACTGATATATGTGTTTTTGGTACTTATCCGTTTGCCGGGCGCATCCGACAGGTGGCGTTAATTACTATTCCCCCTCCAGGCCGCCATGGATTGTAGGGAAAGATGTAACTCTGGTGGAGTTTCGTTGCCACCTAGAGGATGCGCCCGGCTAACGGATAACCGTGTTTTTTTTTCTCTGAGACCCTATACCTAACAGCTCCTAAAGCAAGAGGGATATGGAGGCTGCCATATTTATTTCATTTTAAGAAATACCAGTTGCCTGGCAGTCCTGTTGTTCCTCTGCCTATAATACTTTTAGCCACAGCCCCTGAACAAGCATGTAGCAAATCAGGTGTATCTGACATTTTTGTCAGACCTGACAAGATTCACTGCATGCTTGTTTCTGGTGTTATTCAGGCACTGCTGCAAACAAATAGACCAGCAGGGCTGCCAGGCAACTGGCATTGCTTTAAAGGAAATCAATATGGCAGCCTCCATATACAGTATCTCTCACTACAGTTCTCTTTTAAACATTTCTTTGAGAATTGCATCCTGGAAAACTTAATCCATTTTTGGCCCTCAGTTCCTCCTGAAAGTTCTCCGTATTACAAGCCACCCGGGACTCGTTGGGAACCCTTGCCAAAACACTTTAAATTTCTGTGAAGCCTCGTACTAAATCCCCTTCTGTAAAAGTGCTTTCCTCGACTGAAAATCCTACACCGCGGCCTACAAAACGCTACACATTATGTCACATTCTTCACGGGGCGACAGGTGGAAAAATGACTCATTATTTTAACAGCTTTTGTGATTTTACTATTCTTTTCAATAAAAAAGGCAAAGAATTAAAAAAAATAAAAATAAAAAAAAACAGCAGAACATATGTCTGGGCTGCCCGCTGCTGTAGGCTGTTTCTGTAAATCGGGGCCCACATAAAACAGAAACTACCATTAGCAGCTCATAACATTCTTCGCTGTGCAGGAACTTAAAGTGACCTCTCTCTACCAGATAGGATCGTCAGTTGTGTGGAGGTTAGTAAAAACGTTCAGAGACAGAATGACTTGATGGCATCGGTCTTCCCCTGTGTGACGTCATGGCCCCTGAGCTGTGAGCAGGCACATTGTGCAGATGCAGTACACGCCCCCTCATAATGCAGGCACACTGTGCAGATGCAGCACACGCCCCCTCATAATGCAGGCACATTGTGCAGATGCAGCACACGCCCCTTCATAATGCAGGCACATTGTGCAGATGCAGCACACACACCCTCATAATGCAGGCACATTGTGCAGATGCAGCACACGCCCCCTCATAATGCAGGTACATTATGCAAATGCAGCACACGCCCCCTCATAATGCAGGCACATTGTGCAGATGCAGCACCAGCCCCCTCATAATGCAGGCACATTGTGCAGATGCAGCACACGCCCCCTCATAATGCAGGTACATTATGCAAATGCAGCACACGCCCCCTCATAATGCAGGCACATTGTGCAGATGCAGCACACACACCCTCATAATGCAGGCACATTGTGCAGATGCAGCACACCCCCTCATAATGCAGGCACATTGTGTAGATGCAGCACCAGCCCCCTCATAATGCAGGCACATTGGGCAGATACAGCACATGTCCCCTCATAATGCAGGCACATTGTGCAGATGCAGCACACGCCCCCTCATAATGCAGGCACATGGTGCAGATGCAGCACACGCCCCCTCATAATGCAGGCACATGGTGCAGATGCAGCACACGCCCCCTCATAATGCAGGCACATGGTGCAGATGCAGCACACACACCCTCATAATGCAGGCACATTGTGCAGATGCAGCACACGCCCCCTCATAATGCAGGCACATTGTGCAGGTGCAGCACACGCCCCCTCATAATGCAGGCACATGGTGCAGATGCAGCACACACACCCTCATAATGCAGGCACATTGTGCAGATGCAGCACACGCCCCCTCATAATGCAGGCACATTGTGCAGGTGCAGCACACGCCCCCTCATAATGACAATCATACTGCAATAAAATGTATTGGGTGATTTCCAGTGTTTGTGTAGCATTAGGGGCGCACCCACCATGAAGCCACTTGAATTAAATGGTTCATGTGGAAAACTCTAGAGGGTGGTGTTTGGACAAACAGTTTGGGCCACCTGGCGCCTGCCTTCTCTCTGCTCTCCCGCAGCCTTCCTGGCACCCACGCTACCCTCCTCATCCACGTCATCCCGTCCTCATTCGACATGCAGGCACCTGCCGCCCCACCCTATGACATCATCAGCAGGTGAAGTGTTACCTCCTATTGAGGCATGCTACGGGAAACCCATCACCGACGAGAGATCACTATGGCCTGTCAGAGGGGAAGCCTTGGCATGCAACCAATCAGGCTAGGGTTGCCAGGTCGGCTGATGGAGAAAACCGGACAGGGGGTGGAGTTAGGGGCGGAGTCAGAAGCGCACTTTTATGTAGAGTGGGGCTAAGCAATGGGCTTTTTAAAAAATGTTTTTTACAGTATTTATATCGCACTGACATCTTCTGCAGCACAATACAGAGTACATAGCCATGTCACTAACTGTCCTCACCAGTACATGCACATAAGAGACCACTTTTCACAAGTAAATGCACATAATAAGAGACCGCTTTTCACCAGTAAATGCACATAATAAGAGACAGAGCAGAAAACTATTACAAAACTGGAAAACTATGCAAATAATGCAATGCATTTATGGCGTTTTTGCACAGTGAAGTGGTCGATTTCTTGCGGGAAGTTTTACATTTTTTTTTTTTTCCCCACCAAAATTTTTTATTGAGAACAATAAAGTGGACATACATAGGCATAAAGTTAAAATATAAATCTGCGCATACATGTATGTACACATTTTGAGCAAATATAACAAATATAACAGTATAACAGTATAAATTGCGTTGTACAATAGTATGAATTCAAGTGTAAAGTATAGTAAGCAGCGGGCTCAGGCGAGATTGAATGAGATTGAAAGTCTGGACTATACGGAGGGGAGATAGAGCGGAGCCAATGCACACAAAGAGCGGAAATACAACCAGAGAATTATGGGTCACTCACTCACCATATCTCCAGACTCCTGACCTTACCTTGCTTCCTTCGCAGATGCAGAATCGCATTGCAAATGACGTGAGTGACGCACGTCATGCGTGCGTTGGCGTTGCCGTAGCAACGTCGGGAAGCGCGGGCTCGGGGGCGGTACTTAAGCTGGCGTAACTTACGCCGCGTAAGCTGGCTGGCTGTGCCTTTGACTGACAGCTAGGCAGCGAATCAGCGGTCGTGCAGCGCTGGCGGACGGGTGGCGGCAAGTGGCAAAAGGCATAAAACCGGACATCTTAATTGTCCGGTTTAACATGCTTTTTTGGACAGGACACAGCGGCCAAAAACCGGACTGTCCGGTCTAAAACCGGACACCTGGCAACCCTAAATCAGGCAGGGGTGTTGGCACCAGGCCGGCCAATCACAGCCACCCGCTGCACATTTTGCTTACTCATGCCGATGGTTTCCTAGGTGGCACCATCACTGGGCCAATCACTGCATTCGATCAGTAGCAGAGTGCAGTGGATTGGCTGAAGGATGGTGTCGTTGTCCCGCCCGCCAGACCATCGGCAACCAACCGGCGAGCAGCTGTGATTGGCCACCAGTTGGTAGTGTGTACGTGGCTTGAGACTCCAGATCACCAGCTGCATTTGATTAGTCTAATTCCAAACTAAATACATTTACATAAAATTTGCATCAATATTAAATGAATAGCATCTCATTGACCTAAAGTAACTGACTAAAATCAAACAATTCTCCCTCACCCCTTTCCTGTGCAGCTGGATATTGTTTCATTTAAAAACTACTGTACAGATAGTCCCCAACTTACAAACGACCTGCCGCTACGAACGCCATGAATTCTGTGTTTCCATGGGAGCAGTCAAAAATATTTATTTTTCAAATTGGGCTTGTAATTTTTGAGAAAATCCATTTTGAAAAATTGAAAGAAACAATGGCTTTTAAACTTGTATAAGCAGGTACAGAGGGCAGAGGTGACACAGAGGGGGACACTGGAGGTACAGGGGACAGAGGTGACACAGAGAGGAACCCTGGAGGCACAGGAGGGCACAGAGGAGGTACAGGGAACAGAGGTGACACATAGGGGGACACTGGAGGCACAGGGGGCCACAGAGGAGGTACAGAGGAGGTACAGGGGACAGAGGTGACACATAGGGGGACACTGGAGGCACAGGGGGCCACAGAGGAGGTACAGAGGAGGTACAGGGGACAGAGGTGACACATAGGGGGACACTGGAGGCACAGGGCTGAACAGAGGAAGTACAGGGGATAGAGTTGACACAGAGGGGGACACTGGAGGTACAGGGGGCACAGAGGAGGTACAGAGGTGACACAAGTGGGACACTGGAGGCACAGGGGGGCACAGTAGACAGAGGTGACACAGAGGGGGGCACCGGAGACTCAGGGGGGCACAGAGGAGGTACAAGGGGCAGAGGTGACACAGAGGGGGACACTAGAGGCACAGAGGACAGAGATAGCACAGAGGGGGACACTGGAGGCAACGGGGGGGGGGGGGGGGGGCACAGAGGAGGTACAGGGGACAGAGATAGCACAGAGGGGGACACTGGGGGCACAGAGGAGGTACAGAGGGCAGAGGTGACACAGAGGGGGACACTGGAGGCACAAGAGAGCACAGAGGAGGTACAGGGGACAGATATGGCACAGAGGGGGACACTGGAGGCACAGGGGGGGCACAGAGGAGGTACAGGGGACAGATATAGCACAGAGGGGGACACTGGAGGCACAGGGGGGCACAGAGGAGGTACAGGGGGCAGAGGTGACACAGAGGGAGACACTGGGGGCACAGGGGGGCACAGAGGAGGTACAGGGGACAGAGATAGCACAGAGGGGGACACTGGAGGCACAGGGGGCACAGAGGAGATACAGGGGACAGAGATGGCACAGAGGGGGACACTGGAGGCACAGGGGGCACAGGGGAGGTACAGGGGACAGAGATGGCACAGAGGGGGACACTGAAAACACAGGGGAGCACAGAGGAGGTACAGGGGGCAGAGGTGACACAGAGGGAGACACTGGAGGCACAGGGGAGCACAGAGGAGGTACAGAGGGCAGAAATGGAGCAGTCTTCCACCTTAAGAACAGATTCAGATTAAGAACGATCCAACAGTCCCTATCTTGTTCGTTAACCGGGGACTACCTGTATATATAGTACTGCATATTCCTAAATATTTCCATTTTAAGGGCTTGTTCACACTCTGAGCGGTTTCGTTTTTTTTTTAAGAGCTGGCGATCTTTAAAATCGCCATAAAAGCGCTTGTGCAATGATGCTCCTGCACCACTTCCTGATCACGGCAATTTTTACGCGATTCTTACTGTGATTTTAATGAAAGTGAATGGGAGCAATTTTTAAAAAGCGCTCAGAAAGCGCTAATCAATCACAAACGCTCAGAAAAGCGCTTATACTGTGGCTATCACACTGTCACACTAGGGCGTTTTCCGCCTTTCGCAGGCGATCAAAACGCTTGTGCAATGATTCCCTATGAAAGAATTCACAGCTGAGCGGTTCGTTTCCGATCCGCTCACCAAAGCGCTGCCTGTACCATTTCTGGGGCGTTTTTGCTATAATGGAAAGTACAGGAAAACGCAAAACGCTCACAAAATCACTTTGTGCAGCGATTGCATTTTTAAGAATACATACATTGTATTTATTATTTTACGGGTCAAAGAGTTCACTTCCTGACTTGTGTCAGGGAGTGAATTACAAAACCGCTCTGAAAAAGCGCTTAGAAAAGCGCTTTTTACAAAAATGCAGCACGCAGTGGAGCGCCAGGTGGGGGAAAAATGCAAAATGCTTGTGTTTGCATTTTCATTTTTAGGTGTGAATGGGGCCTCAGTGTCCCTTTAAAAGGAAATAAATATGGCAGCCTCTATATATATGTGTGCGTTTTAAAGTGGATCCGAGATAAACTTTTACTCATTGCACAATTGTGTTCCTTTCTTATTGTTTATAGGGCATTCCTCAAGCCAAATACTATTTTTGTTTTGTTTTAATGCTCTAATTCCCTATAAACTAAACAAGCCACGCCCACAGCTCCTTTTGTGCCTTGGCACTGTAGCAAGGGCTTATGGGAGCTCAGTCTGGGCAGGAGGAGGAGGAAGAGGTTACTAGCCAGAGATTTCCGAGGTAGAGGGGAGGAGGGAGGAGGGAGGAGGGGACTGAATTTACACACAGGCAAGCTTATAGCATCTCCAGCCCTCAGCCTGCGACAATGTGACAAACAGAACATGGCTGCTGTCATTGTATCACAGGAAGAAATAATCATCAACTTTTGAGGCGGTTTTCAAATAGATTTGCTGTGTAAACTAAACTTTAGGTAAGATATATACTGTAGATAAGTTACTTGTTATAGTTCGTTTTTCATCTCGGATCCACTTTAAAGTGAACCTTAAGTCACCTATAAAAAATGAGATTTACTCACCTGGGGCCTCCCTCAGCCCCCTGCAGCTGATCGGTGCCCTCGCAGCCCCGCTCTGACGCTCCAGGACCCGCCGGCGAACACTTCCGGTTTGGCCGTCACCGGCCGACAGGCATGGGAACGTGAGTGATTGTTCGCGTTCCCAGCCTGTATATCGCCCCCTATGCTGCTATTGCGGCCTCCTCGGCTGCTGGGGGCTGAGGGAAGCCCCAGGTGAGAAAATCTCATTTTTTATAGGTGACTTAAGGTTCACTTTAAAGAGTCGTACACATCCTGGCTTACCTGTAACACGTTTTGGAATATTGCAATCTGCGTAACAGCAGTCAGGTTGAACAGAAGTTACGCCTGCGACGGCTCCCATTTACTGCAGTTTTCTCAAGCAAGAGATCATATAAAAAGTTGGAGAAAAAAAAAATGTGGACCTGGTCTGGCTTTATTAAAAATTCTTGTCTACTAGGTGGCAAAAGTTTACAACCTTCGCCTGGATTATGTAAGGCCATGCTTGAACTTTGCTGAAAGGTTTGTGAATTTGCAATTGCCAGTCTGCATCTATTTAAGAAAAAAAAAATTATAATAAAAGGTTTCACTGCAGGTGTGAGACATGATTGCAATAACACTAACGGCTGAAACCACTAGGAACAGCAGCAGCGCTCTGTGCAGCCATTCCTAGGGCAATTGTGCTAGCGTTCAGTAGCTTTTTTTTTAAAGTAGCCCCACCTTCTAAAGGAGGCGGTCATAGATACTTCCCATGGACCAATCAGAGAAGCACCTATGACCTCTTCTGCTAGGGGCGGGGCTACGGACAGAACCCGGGCATTCCATAATGCATTGCAACTGCCATTATCTATAAACACACATCACTAACAATGTAATAGGCTACAAGGTTGCAATGAGGTTTAAAGGCCTGGTGCACACCAAAACCCGCTAGCAGATCCGCAAAATGCTAGCAGATTTTGAAACGCTTTTTCTTATTTTTCTGTAGCGTTTCAGCTAGCATTTTGCGGTTTTGTGAAGCGTTTTTGGTGTAGTAGATTTCATGTATTGTTACAGTAAAGCTGTTACTGAACAGCTACTGTAACGAAAAACGCCTGGCAAACCGCTCTGAAGTGCCGTTTTTCAGAGCGGTTTGCGATTTTCCTATCCTTAACATTGAGGCAGAAACGCCTCTGCAATCCAAAATCTGCAGCAGCCCAGGAGTACTAGGCCTGTGCAGTACACTCCTGGTGACATCAGCGGGAGCAAGGACATGGCAACGCAGGCACAGTGATTTTCAGATTTTAAAGTCTGAAATTCCAGAAGTGAACTGGAGGCGGGGCCGGAGCATCAGTGAATGACTGCATGGGCACAGGATGTCTGCAGGGGACCACTAGAAGCCCCAGGTAAGTTCAACTCATTTTCCCCCGACCCCCTACAGTATCCCTTTAAAGCGGATCCGAGATGAAAAACTAACTATAACAAGTAACTTGTCTATATATTTTATCTAAAGTTTAGATAGTTTACACAGCAAATCTAGCTGCAAATAGCTTCAACAGTATATGCTTATTTATTGCTGTGATACAATGAGGGCAGCCATGTTCTGTTTGTCACATTACACACAGGCAAGCTGATAGCATCTCCAGCCCTCAGCCTGTGAAACTTCACTCCCCTCTCCTCCTCCCTCCTCCCCTCTGCCTCTGAAATCTCTGGCTAGTAACCTCCTCCTCCTCCTGCCCAGACTGAGCTCCCATAAGCCCTTGCTACTAAGGCTCAGAGTGCCAAGACTCTGAAAAGCTGTGCGCGAGGCTTATTTAGTTTATAGGGAATTAGAGTATTAAAACAAAAACAAAAATAGTGTTTGGCTTGAGGAATGCCCTATAAACTATATGAAAGGAACACAATTATGCAACGAGTAAAAGTTTATCTCGGATCCACTTTAATTTCAAAAGGAAGAATACAGCCCATGTCTGCTGTATCACGTCGGTTCCCCTATGTCCCCCGCCGTCCTGCACGTAACAATGTGCATGTATGTCTGTCTAGGCGTTTGTTTACCCTTTCCTGCTCTTTATTTTAATATATTGAGACGTGTGATATAACCACTGAAGGGAAATTGTACATTTCTCTGAAAACACCTAATGAAAATTACATGAGAAAGTAAACACAGCGAAACTGCTACCAGCCCATCCGCTGCCTCACATTGTGAGCTGTGGAAGAAGAAGGCCTGAAAGGGGAACTTGTCTATGAGAAGCACATTCATCTGTATGCATGGAAATCCTACAGAAGCACAAGAACGGCAATGCCTTTTATAGTGGACCTGAACTCCTGCACAGGACAGAAGGAAAACAGAGAAATGCACCCTGTATGTATTTAGAGAGTTTAGCCTGTCTAACTCCCCTCATCTATGACTAATCACAACTGTAATTTGATCTATCAGCCGTGTCAGCTCAGGAATCTCCTCTGCCACGGCAGAGGTGCTAATTTGTAAACAGGATGTTAACCCTACGTCTGCTTCTGTGAAAGCAGGAAGTAGACACACTGCAGATTTATTGCAGGATTTGCATTAGAAAAGTTTTTCTGTAAAGTTTATTATGCTGTTGCATATCTTTTAGAGCAGAGAAAAAAAAAAGAGTTCAGATCCGGTTTAAAGCGAAGGAGCAAAAATATATTATTATTATTATTATTCCAGAAGTAAATCAGTAGTATGGCACCCAGAGATGAGCTTATGAAACAGTACATGAGGCAGAGGAATTGCCGTGGCAACACAAGCATTGGATGCACGCCAGACAGCATGGCTCCCAACTGTCCCTCTTTTGGAGGGACAGTCCTTCTCTGGGATCCCAGCTGGAGTTGCTCGTAATGAGCAAACTACGATTACGTTTAATTATGCGTAATTTTCCACAATTACGCGTAGCGGAATTACGTAGGTGTGCCCAGCTTTCACCTACGGTTGTCAAACGTAATTACGCATTAAATTACAAAATAACGTAGTTCTATGCGGACGCATTAATCGGTATGCGAAAAAAATGTCCGCATAATTTAACTGTTTCCCCTGGACAATGCGTATTTTTGTATGCGTTGATTAATATCTCCAAATGTGCAAAAATGCCCGATTTTCATCGGTATGCATAAAAATGCACACGTGCAGCACACTCGTAAGTGACTTCACAATATGTATGTAAACTAAGCGTAACAGCCGTAATTTTACGCATAAATTCATAAGCGTAATTTACAAACTTTGCATTACAATTACGATGTGTAATTATGAATTATGATGCGTAATTACATTTCAGCATAGTTTCTGCTCACCCCCTGACCCCAGCCCCTCTGTCCTTCTTTCTTCCTAAGTTGTCCCTCTTTCAGTACTGATACACAGACACAGAGCTAAGACCTATGCAAATACCGTATATTCCGGTGTATAAGACGATTGGGCATATAAGACGAACCCCCCCCCCCCCCCCCCCCAACTTTTCCAGTTAAAATATACTATAGAGTTTGGGATGTACTCACTGTATAAGGCTACCCCTCTTCCACCGGACACCAAATAAAAATTAAAAACATCATATTCTGGCACTCTGTATGAACAGATACTGGTGCTGTACTGTATGTGGTACCCAGTATATAACAGTATACAGGCAACTGACTGGTTGGATTGGTCAGCTCTCCCTGTTTATCAGAGCGGTATGGAAGTAAGATTGCGCTGTGCCCATAAAACACGCCTCTTTCGCCCGTCTGGCCAACCCTTGTATCCTATTTACTTCCTTCTCTGCCTCTCAGATCTCGCACATGTGCGCCTGCGCCGCTTCACTACAGTCCTCAGCAGCGAGATCTGAGAGGCGGTAACAGGATAGGATCTCGCACATGTGCGCCTGCGCCGCTTCACTACAGTCCTCAGCAGCGAGATCTGAGAGACGGTAACAGGACAGGATCTCACACGTGCGCCTGCGCCGCTTCACTACAGTCCTCACCAGCGAGATCTGAGAGGCGGTAACAGGATAGGATCTCACACATGTGCTCCTGTGCCTCTTCACTACAGTCCTCAGCAGCGAGATCTGAGAGGCGGTAACAGGATAGGATCTCACACATGTGTGCCTGTGCCGCTTCACTACAGTCCTCAGCAGCGAGATCTGAGAGGCGGTAACAGGATAGGATCTCACACATGTGCTCCTGTGCCTCTTCACTACAGTCCTCAGCAGCGAGATCTGAGAGGCGGTAACAGGATAGGATCTCACACATGTGCGCCTGCACCGCTTCACTACAGTCCTCAGCAGCGAGATCTGAGAGGCGGTAACAGGATAGGATCTCACACATGTGCACCTGCACCACTTCACTACAGTCCTCAGCAGCGAGATCTGAGAGGCGGTAACAGGATAGGATCTCGCCCATGTGCTCCTGCACCGCTTCACTACATTCCTCAGCAGTGAGATCTGAGAGGCGGTAACAGGATACGATCACACACATGTGCGCCTGCACCGCTTCACTACAATCCTCAGCAGCGAGATCTGAGAGGAGGTAACAGGATAGGATCTCACACATGTGCGCCTGCACCACTTCACTACAGTCCTCAGCAGCGAGATCTGAGAGGAGGTAACAGGATAGGATCTCACACATGTGCGCCTGCACCGCTTCACTACAGTCCTCAGCAGCGAGATCTGAGAGGCGGTAACAGGATAGGATCTCGCCCATGTGCTCCTGCACCGCTTCACTACATTCCTCAGCAGTGAGATCTGAGAGGCGGTAACAGGATAGGATCTCGCCCATGTGCTCCTGCACCGCTTCACTACATTCCTCAGCAGTGAGATCTGAGAGGCGGTAACAGGATACGATCACACACATGTGCGCCTGCACCGCTTCACTACAATCCTCAGCAGCGAGATCTGAGAGGAGGTAACAGGATACGATCACACACATGTGCGCCTGCACCGCTTCACTACAATCCTCAGCAGCGAGATCTGAGAGGCGGTAACAGGATAGGATCTCGCCCATGTGCTCCTGCACCGCTTCACTACATTCCTCAGCAGTGAGATCTGAGAGGCGGTAACAGGATAGGATCTCGCCCATGTGCTCCTGCACCGCTTCACTACAGTCCTCAGCAGCGAGATCTGAGAGGAGGTAACAGGATAGGATCTCACACATGTGCGCCTGCACCGCTTCACTACAGTCCTCAGCAGCGAGATCTGAGAGGCGGTAACAGGATAGGATCTCACACATGTGCGCCTGCGCCACTTCACTACAGTCCTCAGCAGCAAGATCTGAGAGGCGGTAACAGGATAGGGCGGGCCAGACGGGAGGAAGAGGCGTGTTTTATGGTCACAGCGCAATCTATTTCTTCTATATCAGTGTATCAGCATCGCGTATCACCCGGCATCAATGACATGGTGGGGGCGTGTTTAAGGGGTGTGATTAGGGTTGTGGAAAGGGTGTGTGTTAAAGTGTCCCTCTTTCTTATCTCAAGAAATTGGGAGGTATGTAGACAGATATCTGAGGTGGCTACTAGCCTTGGAATATTCTACCAGTGCCTGGAGAGAGCTGGGCTTAAAGGATACCCGAGGTGAATATAAACTAATGAAAAAAAATGACTTTTTAAGATATTCCAGTTTTATTTTAGGTTTATATCTACTTTTTAAGTTCTAACTGTTTTATTGTTTTTGCTCAATGACATAAATTGAAGTATGCCAGAGCTAAAATCTATGAATTATTGACCCTTTTTATCTCCTTCCTGCTCTCAGAAGCCATTTTCTGCTAAGAAAGTGTTCTATAGTTGGAATGTCTTATCAGTAAGAGTCACACTGTAGTCACTTCCTGTCTGAGCCAGGACTGAGTCAGCCACTTACATACCTGATATTTAACTCTTTCAGGCAGAGAAAGAAAAAAAGGAACACAGCATAGTTATTTGTGTGCTTGGCACTGTACATACACATGTCTATCTCATCATGTCACATGCCACTTCGGGTATCCTTTAAGAGTAATGGCATAGAGGCACTGATCATCCGGTGAGCAGATCAGCGTTGGGGAGTCCGGGGATGCAGGGAGGGGGACTGACATTATTCTTCCCTCCCTCTCCGTGAGCCCCCCTCCTGTGTCTCCCTGCAGAGAAGGGCACAGCGGTGAACCTTGAGAGTGAATCTCACCTGTTCCACATGCGTCCATGCTCCTCCTCCGCCAGCCACTCACTCTACTTCCTGTTTCCTGCATGCCGCATAATTACACTCGACATGCAGAGAGCGGTCAACTGCCGAGGAGCAGCGTTGCCAACCTTTCACGTTATTTTTTACTGACAAATACCTAAAATGTTACTGACAAAAGATTGTTTTTACTGACAAAATCCCCTGCGCCGGGCCAAAAAATGGGGGTGGTCACACAACAGAATGTGGGCGTGGTCACGGGTGGGGCCAAATATACATGATTTTAGTAGTGCTGTAAAAGGTCTGCGGGATCGATTTGCCACTAGTCTGGTCTGGTCCAGACCAGAGAAGCGGCACCAGAACTTCCAGCGCTTGGAGCGTGACGGAGGTAAGTTCCGCCTGCTGCCAGCCGACGCACAACACTTAGTTCTGGAGGGGAGAGCGAGGGAGGGAGAGCCCTAAGGTGAGGGAAGGGGGGGGGAGACGTCCGCCCTTCCCCACTGCTGATCCCACAGCTCTCCCTCTTCTCTGCGCTGCTCTCCTGCTCACAATCGGCCGCCCTTACGGACGCTGCTGAATACCTTACGGAATTCATGGGCAGCTAAACTTGTATCAAAATTTACGGAATGCCCGTAAATTTACGGGCGGTTGGCAACACTGCCGAGGAGTACGGACGCATCGGGATCAGGTGAGAGTCACTCTCTGCATAGGAGGGAGGGCCCATGGAGAGGGAGGGAGGAATGCTGTTGACCCTTCCCCACGGGGTACCACCAGACCACCAGACCACGGGGAATGTCACATGGGGGTAGAACTAGCATATACACCAGAGCCATAGAATCTACTGCTCTAGACAGGAGCCATGAAGTAGGCTGTGGAAAGAGGTCTCAGAGACATAGTAATACATAGTGGCAGAGTGTAAGATGTGGGCAAGACAAAATACTCTTAAAGGACCACTATGGTAAAAAAAATAAGCAGTTAAAATTTGACAGAACCGACTAGTCCATCTCCTCATGGGGAATTCTCAAGGTTTTCTTAGTTTTGAACAGCATTTCCTGAACGGCAGTTTAACTGCCAAAACAGTAACAGGTCAGCCAGCCTCCCTACTCGCCTGCGCACTATTTTGTCAGTTAGGCATTGCAACTGCTGTTCAGGAAATGCTGTTGAAAACAAAGAAAACAGTGAGAATCCACCCATGAGGAGATGGACTGGCCCAAAACCTGTTGGTTCTGTAACTGCCTACTTTTTTCTAATAGTGTCCTTTAAACTTTAACCAAGGATTGAACTCCAGTCAGTAGCTGATACCCCCTTTCCCTCTAGAAATCTTTACCTTTTCTCTAACAGATCATCAGGGGGGTGAAACCCCTCCCACAGTGTGATGTCATAACCATGGTCCTGACAGTTTGCTGTCTGTGAACCTCATTGCATTGTAGGAAATAATTGCTTTTTCCAACCGCCAGACAACCAATAACTCCCTCTGTGCATTGAACTCTCAGTAACAAACATTCTGTACAGATCACCTGCCAGAACTTAAGATGTCACCAGCAGCGATACATTTCAGAATGTAAATCAGGAAGAGGAGAGATTTTACAATGGCCAAACAGTGACAAAATAATCTGTAATATTGTAAAAAAAATAAGCAACTTTATCTTTATGTTATTTTTTTACTACAGCTCAGAGCTACAGAGTTTTGGAATCACTGGCAAACGATGCTGCAAACAATGATCAATCAATCGTCTAAAATCGATAAATTCGATCGATCGCAGGACAGAAAAATTTGCTCACTCCCCTGTGCACAACTGGAAAAGGCACAATCATTTTGGATGGCCTAAGTTGCAGGTATGGGTCATCAGTGAGGGATACTGTAGGAGGGTCGGGGGGAAATGAGTTGAACTTACCCGGGGCTTCTAATGGTCCCCCACAGACATCCTGTGCCCGCACAGCCACTCCCCAATGCTCCGGCCCCGCCTCCAGTTCACTTCTGGAATTTCAGACTTTAAAGTCAGAAAACCACTGCGCCTGCACGCCCGTGTTCTCGCTCCCGCTGATGTCACCAGGAGTGTACTGCGCAGACACAGATCATACTAGGCCTGCGCTGTGCGCTCTTGATGACATCAGCGGGAGCGAGGACACGGCAACGCAGGTGCAGTGGTTTTCTGACTTTAAAGTCAGAAATTCCAGAAGTGAACTGGAGGCGGGGCCGGAGCATCGGTGAGTGGCTGCGCGGGCACAGGATGTCTGGGGGGGGCGGAGCATCGGTGAGCGGCTGCGTGGGCACAGGATGTCTGCGGGGGGCGGAGCATCGGTGAGTGGCTGCGCGGGCACAGGATGTCTGCGGGGGACCATTAGAAGCCCCGGGTAAGTTCAGCCCATTTTCCCCCGACCCCCCTACAGTATCCCTTTATGGCCTCTATTCTGGTAGCTAATATATTTTTGTAGGTAAGATACCGCATGAATTATTTTCCTCTTTTTTCTTTTTTAGCAATTCTGAAAGATTTTTCTCCATTTCCGAACATGAGGTAAAACATGAGGTACATGCATAAAGTACACATGCAGTAAATAAATAATAGTAGACTTTTTCTTTCATAAGCTAGGATAGTCTTTGGATCTGCAAAACACTAGGGGCCTGATTCACAAAGCGGTGCAAAGTGTTTGCACGCCAGTGAAAAGCCCTTTATCACGCCTAAACTCAGTTTAGGCATGATAAGAAGAAACTCGCGCGAATTTTCCACGCAATCGCGCGGCGCACGGTGCAGTGCGCGCGATGCGCCCATTAAACCCTATGGGCGCTGCGCGCGGAGTTACGCAATGGGACTTTGCGCGCGATAAAGAGCACAAATCGGTGCTAACTCAGCGGTGCAAAGCTTATCACGCCTAAAGTCTTTTAGGCGTGATAACTGAGTTATCACCGCTTTGTGAATCAGGCCCTAGAGGTTTTTGAAGCAGATTTCAGAGCGATTCTAGGCATGTTTAGAGAGGTTTTCTAAACATGCCTAGCGCTTTTTGGAGCGTTTTTGTGTAGCACATCTAAAAATCTAAAAAATGCTGCAGCCCCCGAGTTTGCGTTTGTGGAAAAAACGATCCGCTCTGGTGTGCTCCATCCCATTCACTTTCATTAGCCAAGCGGGTTTCCCCCTGCAAGCGTTTTAAAAAAAAACGCTTCAGAACCGCTCCGGTGTGCACCAGCCCTAAAACAGCAATAGGAACACCACTAAAAACTGCAAAATGCATACAAATTGACTTTACCTCCAGATACAGGCAGGTCTTACACTGATCAGTAAATGATGTGCGAACATGCCCCCTAATTTCCATGAGAATAGCTATTTTCGGTAAAATGAATGTAAATTACCTCATAATTTACCCCGTGAGGTAAAACATGACTAAAACCTACCAGAATTGCTAAATGTCATAACCTCATGAGGTAAATTACCTCACATGAGGTAATTTGTTTGATAACCCAACCAGAATTGAGGCCTAAATGTGTTGAGTAAAGTGTATGTACTCAGCGCTATAGAAACGCATATTAATAGTAGTAATGATAATAGTAATACGTCCCAGAAATGCTGCTTCTCTGCATGAAAGGGAGATTACAGGAGGGGGAAGCCCTCTTCCCATTTAGCAGTTTCACCACTGATCAGATCCGCCACATATCCGCCGCAACGCTTCTGACATGGCGCGCCCCTCTGTCGGTGAAGCGAAGCTCTCCCCCATCTGCGCTTCCAGTCGTTGAAACAGATAATGGCTGGGAGGAAACAGATGCCGGAATGCTGGGCCACAATTTATTTTTAGATATATGATCTGCCTTTCTTCTAAACACTCTGAACCTGCACGGCGCTCCTCGGCGCAAGGCCTACAAAAACTACCATCGCACTTGTGACAAATGGATTCGCCATTCCCCCCCACCCCCCCACTGTAATTTTTACACACAGGGAAGAATAAAAGGGGCGGACAGCTAGAGTGGAAGGGAGCTATTTATCCCGACGCCAAATATGGCTCTGGCAAGTCGCAGTGCTCCAAAACTGACCCCTCTTCCCCTTCACATAGACCACCCGGCGTGCTGCTTGCTGCGTCGCCCCCCCATTTACCTAACTAAACTGTTATGGCGGCTTCTAGATGGGGGTCTGGAGTTTTAAACCAAAGCCTGGCTGTTGAATTTAACCCCCCCGAGATAAGCAGTACGCTACATGCAGGTGAAACGGGGCAAGACTCATCTATTACAAACTGAACGTCATCTGGTGCTACAGAGCGCAATTGCGGGCTGAAAAACGCAATACATCCCAATGTTTTGTTTTATTCTCATTCAATGCATTTATCATGATTTTATTTCCTTCTAGTGAACCATTCACCAGGGGCGTTTCTAGGTTCCTGGAAGATTCGGGAAACCCCTGGGCACCAAGAGGGGATGATTGTGTGGCGTGCGCGTGGCAAAAAAATGGGCGTGGTCATGCCACGGAAAGTGGGTGTGGTCATAGGTGTGGCCAAATGTACATGAACATAGTAGTGGTATAACATAAATATATTCAATTCTATTCAAGTATTTCACATATATAAGCCCCTCACCTGGCTTCTGTCTTATCTTTGGCTGGCTGGCCTGTGTGCTGTACTTGGCTGGCGGTTATGCTGGGCTGCCTGGCTGGTGGTTATGCTATGCTATGCTGGCATTGCTGGCAGTGATGCCTGGCTGACGGTGATTTTGAGCCGGCCTGGCTTTGCTAGGTGACTTTGGTGGGCTGGGCAATTTGCTGGGGCTTTGCTGGGCTGGGGGCTTTACTTGGCTGTATGCTTTGCTGAGCTGGGACCAGGAGGCTTTGCTAGGCTGGGGGGTCTGCTTTGCTGGGGGCTGTGCTTTGCTGGACTGGGGCTCTGGGGCTTTGCTTGGCTGTAAATAGGCAGGTGCCCCCAGTATAGGTTAGATAGGTAGGTTCCCCCAGTGTAGGTTAGATAGGTAGGTTCCCCCAGTGTAGGTTAGATAGGTAGGCGACTCCAGTGTAGGTTAGATAGGTAGGTGACTTCAGTGTAGGTTAGATAGGTAGGTTCCACCAGTGTAGGTTAGATAGGTAGGATACTCCAGTATAGGTTAGATAGGTAGGTTCCCCCAGTGTAGGTTAGATAGGTAGGTGACTCCAGTGTAGGTTAGATAGGTAGGTGCCCCCAGTGTAGGTTAGATAGGTAGGTGCCCCCAGTGTAGGTTAGATAGGTAGGTTCCCCCAGTGTAGGTTAGATAGGTAGGTTCCCCCAGTGTAGGTTAGATAGGTAGGAGACTCCAGTATAGGTTAGATAGGTAGGTGACTCCAGTGTAGGTTAGATAGGTAGGTTCCCCCAGTGTAGGTTAGATAGGTAGGTTCCCCCAGTGTAGGTTAGATAGGTAGGTGACTCCAGTGTAGGTTAAATAGGTAGGTTCCCCCAGTGTAGGTTAGATATGTAGGTTCCCCCAGTATAGATTAGATAAGTAGGTAGGTTCCCCCAGTATAGGTTAGATAGGTAGGTTCCCTCAGTGTAGATTAGATAAGTAGGTAGGTTCCCCCAGTATATGTTAGATAGGTAGGTTCCCCCAGTATAGGTTAGATAGGTAGGTTCCCCCAGTGTAGGTTAGATAGGTAGGTTCCCCCAGTATAGATTAGATAAGTAGGTAGGTTCCCCCAGTATAGGTTAGATAGGTAGCTTCCCCCAGTGTAGGTTAGATAGGTAGGTTCCCCCAGTGTAGATTAGATATAAATATGCCCCCAGTGTAGGTTAGATAGGTAGATGCCCCCAGTGGTGTAGGTTAGATAGGTAGGTGCCCCAGTGCAGGTTAGATAGGTAGGTGCCCCAGTGTAGATCAGAAAGGTAGGTTCCCCCAGTGTAGGTTAGATAGGTAGGTTCCCCCAGTGTAGATTAGATAGGTAGGTGCCCCCAGTATAGGTTAGATAGGAAGGTGCCCCAAGGAAACTGGGCAAAGCAGAGACGGAACGGGCAAAGGGCAGTTAAAAACTCACCTTCCAATCTGTGCCGACAGAGCCCCTAGCTTCTTCCGACTTCCTCCCCTGGCGTCCGTCGCATTGATAACAGCGATCTCTGATGACAACCAAGATGATGGACGCCAGGGGAGGATGTAGGAAGACAACGGAGGCTGCATGCGGAGATCGGAAGGTGAGTTTTTAACTACGCTTTGCCCGCTCTGCCTCTGCTCCGCCCAGTGCCCCCTCCTGCCGCTCAGTGTGATTCGGGGCACCATGGCAACAGGTTCGGGGGCGGTGCATCAAAGGGATGCCTATAAATATACTTTTCATAGGTTGTAACATAATCAAATACACCTTTCCCCCTCAAAAAAAAAAAAAAAATCTTCCAAAGACTATTCTAACTTATGGAAGACAATTAACCACTTTACCCCCAGCGGTGCGGATTTCTCCTTCCCTTTTTCCACCCTGTTAACACCAGGGACGGAGATATCCACACCTCCCGCCGCTTCCTCCGCTGTCCGCTCTCCCGCTCGCTCGTCCCTGCGCTCGTGCACTCCGCCGCCCGCTCGCCCGGAGATCAATGAACGGGGAAAAACTTTCCCGTTCGTTGATCCAAGCCCCTGAAATGATCAGCTGCTTCTACGAGAAGCAGCGCGAATATTGTGAAAAAAAAAAGTTTCCCAGCCTCATAAAACTTCCTGCAAGCGTCCTTCCGGACACTTGCAGGACGCATAAACAAAAAGTTACTGTGGCCATCTTGTGGCCAAATAGTAAAACTACACCCTAAAGCATTTTTCATATACAAATACATTAGTTATACACTAAAAATTAACTCATTACCTCCCACACTCCCCAATTTTTTTTTATTTTTTTTTTTGTAATTAAAAAAAAAATTACAATTAAAAAAAATACATAAATAGTTACCTTAGGGACTGAACTTTTTAAATATTTATGTCAAGAGGGTATAACACTGTTACTTTATAAACTATGGGCTTGTAATTAGGGATGGACGCAAAAATGAAAAAAATGCACCTTTATTTCCAAATAAAATATTGGCGCCAAACATTGTGATTGTAATTTAAACGGTTTTATAACCGGGACAAATGGGCAAAAAAATGTCACGGGTTTTAATTACAGTAGCATGCATTATTTAAAAACTATAATGGCCGAAAACTGAAAAATAATAATTTTTTTCCCACATTTTTTCCTATTTTCCGATTAAAACACATTTAGAATAAAACAATTCTTAACATAATGTCTCACCTAAAGTAAGCCTAATTGGTGGCGAAAAAAACAAGATATAGTTCATTTCAATGTGATAAGTAATGATAAAGTTATAGACGAATGAATGGAAGGAGCGCTGAAAGGTGAAAATTGCTCTGGTGCTCCAGGGGTAAAACTCCTCAGTGGTGAAGTGGTTAAAGAGAGTACTATTATTTATTTACTGCATGCTTACCGTTGAAATACCTCATGTTTTTCCTAACTTTATGCATTTACCTCATGTTTTACCTCATATTTTACCTCATGTTCAGAAATGGAGAAAAATCTTTCAGAATTGCTCAAAAAAGAGGAAAATACTTAATGAGGTATTTTACTTACAAAAAAATATTTACCTAACATAGCTACCAGAATTGAAGCCTATGTATGCCATTCTGTACCTAAAGATACTCTTCCATCAGGCTCCTGGGCTCCATTCACTCCACAGGCCCAAGGACCCCCACTCCTTTCAGTGAAGAAGAATCCCTGTCACCTTACCTAACCTACTACAGGACAATTCGCAATTCGCCTACTAGGGGCAATTCACAAAATTTCCTCGCAGCTGTAGCCTGTTGAAATCAATAGCTGCTACCAAATTTGTATGTTTTTTTTTCCCGTGTGTTTTGCGATCTGAAATGGATTGCAAAACGCAGCAAATCGTGTGTAGTATACCATAGTCCTAAAGTAAAAAAAAAAAAAAAAACTTGAATAGGAAAGATTTCACCATATTGTACTGTTTTTACGATTGGACAAAGTGGTCGTTATGGTTTCTGGGCAGTTTTTCACATTTTAGAAATTACAGAAATACAGGGAGATTATCATTAATAACATGAAATGAGGCCATCATTTCTGTAAGTCTGATACATCCTATCATTTCTTTATTTTAGGAGAGGAAGCTTCGCTTAAAGAGACTCCGAAGTCTCAAAAAAAAGTATTTTTATTTAACAAATATGTTTAATACTTTAGCCCTAACTAAACCGATGCATTCCCGCCGCTGTACGCTATCTAAATCCCCCCTAACTCGCCGGGGGGGCAATCCGGGCAGCGTTTCAGTGAGAGGCAGAGCTATGAGCCGCAGCTCTGCCTCTCAGCGTGTCTATCAGCCCGGATCACTGCCTCTCCACCGCCCCTCTCAGTCTGCCTTCACTGAGAGGGGCGGGGGAGAGGCGGAGATCCGCCGCTGATAGACGGGCAGGGAGGCAGAGCTGCGGCTCATAGCTCTGCCTCCAACATCAGCAAAATCCACGACCAAGAAAGTCATGGATTTTGAAGCGGAGAGGGAGGGCGAGTTTGGGGGGATTTAGATAGTGTACAGCGGCGGGGATGCAGCGGTTTAGTTAGGGCTAAGATAGTAAACATATTTGTTCATTAAAAAGCTGAATTTTTTGGAGACTTCAATGTCTCTTTAAGGCCGGCTTCAACACTGTGTATTGTCGGCACCACCCAAAAACATTCCTTCGGAGATTATGTGTTAGTAATCTCCTTCTGGCCGGGATGCAAACAGGAAGTAATGTTTGCTTGCAGTCACTTCCTGTTTTGGAGATAAGGCAGTGCACAGAAGCATACTGTAAAAATACGCTTCTGCGCATGCGCGTCACACCGCCACTGTCATCCTTTTTAAAACCACTGCATCGCCACAGACTTACATGACTTCCGGTCACGCACGTCTCTTCCGGTCGTCGCAAAGCTTGCGCAGTAACATCGGTTTGTCTGAGTGGTAGAGCAGCATTTTTCGGCGTATGAAAGCACCCGTATGCTTTCATCAGCATAGAGGTGAGGTAAAATAACCCACCGTCCCGCACCAGTGTGAACAGGGGCGTAACATTAGATGCTGCAGGCCCTGCACCCATGGTGGGGGGGAGGGGGGCTCTGGGGCCCGCTCAGGAGCGTTTTGGGGGCAGGAGAGGTCACAGCATGAGGAGAAAGCATGGCTGCACATCGGCAGGGTGGGGGGACAGTCCCCCCCCTCACCTGGGGCTCTCCCCTCAGCGCCCCCCCCCTGCAATTATCAGTGGCAGCAGGTGGCGGGCAGGAACACATACCTCCATGCGTTCCAAGCGCCGGAGGTTTCGCTCTCTAAGTGTCTGACACTACTTCCTGTTTAAACAGGAAGTAGCATGCGGCACTTAGAGATGGATCTCCGCGGTGGATGGAGGTGTGTGTTCCTGCCGCCTGTTGCCACTGATAATTGCAGGAGGGGGAGGGGGGGCGCTGAGGGGAGAGCCCGAGGTGAGGGGGGGACTGTCCCCCCCACCCTGCAGATGTGCGGGTACGCTTTCTCCTCATGCTGTGACCTCTCCTGCCCCCAAAATGGCCCTGAGTGGGCCCCGGGCGGGGAGATGGGCGGTGATTTATTTTGCAGAGGGGCCCAGTGATTTCTAGTTACACCCCTGAGTGTGAAAGGGCTCTTTTGATAAAAGTTTAAAGCAGAAGGTGATACCAGCAGCCATATAATCATCAGCAGCATCTCCCTGTGCGTCTCACTTTCTGTTTCCTGTAACCCACTTCAGCTTATAAGAATCCTGTTATTCCCGCCTGACGCACACGAGGGGGAATGCTGAGCTCCCTGCCGTCGGGAGAAGTGACCTGTGAGGGACATTGGAGAGGTCCTATCACTTTCGTTTCACCATCAGAGCCCCATTGCACAATCGGAAGCCTTTTTTTGCAGCTTTCGCTTTTGTTTTGATAAATCTCTTGCCCTTTCGACCTTGTGCATGTTTACACTGAGAGCTTTTGATCTGGGACTGGAAAATATTTGTATCCAAACGACACAATCAGTTGCTGCGTTTCCAGAAGAGACGGATACACATCAGCACAATGGCGCTGAGAATCAGCAGGAAGTGTACATAGGATTAAATAATTGTGCAATAGCAGAAGCAATAAACTTCACAGGTGTGTGCAAGGCCTGCCGTCACGGGGGTGCAGGCGGTACTCACATACTGGGCCCAGGACCAGGGGCGTAACTAGGCTTAAAGAGACTCTGAAGCGAGAATAAATCTTGCTTCAGAGCTCATAGTTAGCAGGGGCATTTGTGCGCGGCTAAACGGGGGTCCCTTACCTCACAAATCCCCTCTGTGCAGCGGGGGATCTCTCCTGGATAGAGGCAGGGCTAATGGCCGCAGCCCTGCCTCACGCGCGTCTGTCAGCGTGCATCTCCGCCTCTCCCCCGATCCTCTCAGTCTTCCTTCGCTGAGAGGGGCGGAGGAGAGGCGGCGATGCGCCGCTGATAGACGCGACTAGAGGCAGGGCTGCAGCCGTTAGCCCTGCCTCTAGGAGCAGCAAAATCTACGACCGATTTGGTCGTTGATTTTGCGGCGGGGTTGGGGGTGAAGGGACCCCCGTTTAGCCGCGGGATAGCGGCGTTTTAGCAGGGGCACACATGCCCCTGCTAACTATGAGCTCTGAAGCGAGAATTATTCTCGCTTCAGTGTCTCTTTAATATGGACCCCCTGCAAAAATGATAGCATGGCGCCACCTTGGTCCCCAAACCCCATGCGAGTCACGTGGTCACGTGATCGGGGGCCGGCAAATGGCAGCAGAGTGTGTTCTGCTGTGAAGCAGCGTCTAGAACATACATGTCGAACTCCGGACCACGGGTCAAATCAGGCCCTCTGGGCCATCAGATTTGGCCCTCAGGTGGTTTCCCCACTTTGCATTATGTTTGGCCCTCTCTAGACCGCCAGAGAAGCTGTATTGGAGGGTAAGCCCTAGATCTCCAGGGAAGCTATATGGGTAGGGGGGACGGCACTAGACACCAGGGAACTGTATAGGGGAAGGAGGGGGCCACTAGACACCAGGGAAATGTATGGGGGAAGGAGGGAGGACCACTAAACACCAGGAAACTACATAGGAGAGGGAGGAGGCATTAGAATATGGGGAACTGAATAGGGGATGGAAGGGGGTGGGTTTACTAGACACTGGGGAACTTTATAAGGGAGAGGTGGCCACTAGACATTGAGGTTGGCCCGTGACTTGGCCTCAGAGCTCAATTTCGGCCCACTTTGTATTTGAGTTCAACACTTCCCCCCGGGTCTAGAAGCAGGAAAAAATTACACATGCTCCTGCACACGTTTTTTTGTGAGCGAACAGAGAACAGAGCGCATGGGTGGCGCTACACTGGTGCACTGGCCCCTCTCTCTACATCTGTAGAACTGCTATCAAGCACTTCTTAATCTGCGCTGGTTAAGGGATGGATTTGCACTTTTCTTAACTGTAGTGCAGCTCTAGAAATCCACACTAAATTGCCACTATTACCTAGGATTTAAGAAGGTTCTTATTATCATGCAGAACTGTTCTCCCTGCTGGTTAAAACAGATTAAGAAGAAAAAACTGTCAGTAATGCATTGATGAATCTCACAGTGTCACACGGCTGTCCCCAGTACAGCGCAACCTTAGATCACAGCGATGTACGGTGTAAATAGGCGTTTCGCTGTCTAACAGTCTCCTATCGGTGATCGCCGATAATGGAGCTGAGCTCCGTCATTTAAACAGAGATGCGCATCGGCACTCAATCTCCTGCAAAACCCTGCCCCAGGACTTCACGCAAATTGGCGTGGGGTGGCCCTGGAGCTGCCGCCGCGTTCACGCCAATCGGCGTGGATCGGTCAGCAAACGGTTAAAATTTTGCATTGTAATTGCGAAATTACGATGCAAAATTGCAACTATGCGAAATCTGTGCTTATCACTAGCGGCCAACAGATTGGATCAGAGAGAGATCTGTCTCTAGGGTTAGGCATCGGAAGAGAGAGGGTTCTGTGTGAGAGTAGGGTTAGGTTTTACATTGTTATTATTATTATTTTTTATTTATATAGCGCCAACATTTTCCAAAGCACTGTACATAGTACACAACGAACAATAGGGAACAAATATACATAAGGGCCTGTTTCCACTACACGCAGATTCTGCATGCAGAAAACTGACTCCAATGAATGCCTATGGGAAATCTGCATCAGAAAAATCGTGTTTAGTGGAAACAGGCCCATAGGCATTCATTGGAGTCAGTTTTCTGCATGCAGAATCTGCGTATAGGTGGAAACAGGGCCTAAGAAATTCAAGACACTGTGCAGTCGTGACATTCAATAGTAGAAATACAAATATAAACATACGCAATATGTAGTTTGAGATATCTCTGAAGTTGGTACATGTGCATATGTTAAAGTGAAACTCCGACCAAGAATTGAACTGCATCCCAATCAGTAGCTGATACCACTTTTCCCAGGAGAAATATCTTCCTTTTCACAAATGGATCATCAGTAGAGATGGGCCGAACGGTTCGCCGGCGAACGGTTCCACTCGAACTTCGGTGGTTCGCGTTCGCGTCCCGCTGGCGAACCTTTGCGGAAGTTCGGTTCGCCCCATAATGCACCTTGAGGGTCAACTTTGACCCTCTACATCACAGTCAGCAGGCCCAGTGTAGCCAATTAGGCTACACTAGCCCCTGGAGCCACTCCCCCCCTTATATAAGGCAGGCAGCGGCGGCCATTACGGTCACTCGTGTGCAGCCTGCGTTAGTGAGAGTAGGGCGAGCTGCTGCAGACTGTCTCTCAGGGAAAGATCAGTTAGGCTTAACTTGTTCCTGTCTGGCTGCATACCTGTTCTGTGAACCCACCACTGCATACCTGTGCTGTGAACCCACCACTGCATACCTGTGCTGTGAACCCACCACTGCATACCTGTGCTGTGAACCCACCACTGCATACCTGTGCTGTGAACCCACCACTGCATACCTGTGCTGTGAACCCACCACTGCATACCTGTTCAGTGAACCTACCACTGCATACCTGTGCTGTGAACCCACCACTGCATACCTGTTCTGTGAACCCACCACTGCATACCTGTTCAGTGAACCCACCACTGCATACCTGTTCAGTGAACCCGCCACTGCATACCTGTTCAGTGAACCCGCCACTGCATACCTGTTCAGTGAACCCGCCACTGCATACCTGTTCTGTTCAGTGGACCCGCCACTGTATACCTGTTTAGTGAACCCGCCACTGCATAACTGTTGTGTTCAGTGAACCTGCCACTGCATACCTGTTCTGTGAACCCGCCACTGTATACCTGTTCTGTTCAGTGAACCCGCCACTGTATACCTGTTCAGTGAACCCGCCACTGCATATCTGTTGTGTTCAGTGAACCCGCCACTGTATACCTGTACTGTTCAGTGAACCCGCCACTGCATACCTGTTCTGTTCAGTGAACCTGCCACTGTATACCTGTACTGTTCAGTGAACCCGCCACTGCATACCTGTTCTGTGAACCCACCACTGCATACCTGTTTAGTGAACCCACCACTGCATACCTGTTGTGTTCAGTGAACCCGCCACTGCATACCTGTTCTGTTCAGTGGACCCGCCACTGTATACCTGTTTAGTGAACCCGCCACTGCATACCTGTTCAGTGAACCCGCCACTGCATACCTGTTGTGTTCAGTGAACCCGCCACTGTATACCTGTACTGTTCAGTGAACCCGCCACTGCATACCTGTTCTGTGAACCCACCACTGCATACCTGTTTAGTGAACCCACCACTGCATACCTGTTGTGTTCAGTGAACCCGCCACTGCATACCTGTTCTGTTCAGTGGACCCGCCACTGTATACCTGTTTAGTGAACCCGCCACTGCATACCTGTTCAGTGAACCCGCCACTGCATACCTGTTGTGTTCAGTGAACCCGCCACTGTATACCTGTACTGTTCAGTGAACCCGCCACTGCATACCTGTTCAGTGAACCCGCCACTGTATACCTGTACTGTTCAGTGAACCCGACACTGCATACCTGTTCTGTGAACCCACCACTGCATACCTGTTCAGTGAACCCACCACTGCATACCTGTTGTGTTCAGTGAACCCGCCACTGCATACCTGTTCAGTGGACCCGCCACTGTATACCTGTTTAGTGAACCCGCCACTGCATACCTGTTGTGTTCAGTGAACCCGCCACTGTATACCTGTACTGTTCAGTGAACCCGCCACTGCATACCTGTTCAGTGAACCCGCCACTGTATACCTGTACTGTTCAGTGAACCCGCCACTGCATACCTGTTCAGTGAACCCACCACTGCATACCTGTTCAGTGAACCCACCACTGCATACCTGTTGTGTTCAGTGAACCCGCCACTGCATACCTGTTGTGTTCAGTGGACCCGCCACTGTATACCTGTTTAGTGAACCCGCCACTGCATACCTGTTGTGTTCAGTGAACCCGCCACTGTATACCTGTATTGTTCAGTGAACCCGCCACTGCATACCTGTTCAGTGAACCCGCCACTGTATACCTGTACTGTTCAGTGAACCCGCCACTGCATACCTGTTCTGTTCAGTGAACCTGCCACTGTATACCTGTACTGTTCAGTGAACCCGCCACTGCATACCTGTTCCGTGAACCCACCACTGCATACCTGTTCAGTGAACCCACCACTGCATACCTGTTGTGTTCAGTGAACCTGCCACTGCATACCTGTTCTGTTCAGTGGACCCGCCACTGTATACCTGTTTAGTGAACCCGCCACTGCATACCTGTTCAGTGAACCCGCCACTGCATACCTGTTGTGTTCAGTGAACCCGCCACTGTATAACTGTACTGTTCAGTGAACCCGCCACTGCATACCTGTTCAGTGAACCCGCCACTGTATACCTGTACTGTTCAGTGAACCCGCCACTGCATACCTGTTCAGTGAACCCGCCACTGTATACCTGTACTGTTCAGTGAACCCGCCACTGCATACCTGTTCTGTGAACCCACCACTGCATACCTGTTCAGTGAACTCACCACTGCATACCTGTTGTGTTCAGTGAACCCGCCACTGCATACCTGTTCTGTTCAGTGAACCCACCGCATCAGTGCGCATACCTGTGCAGTTAAGTGAACCCACCTACCTACGTGAGTGCACGCAGTGTGATATACCACTCCGTGCATACCCGATATGGACAAAACAGGTAGAGGAAGAGGTAGTGCCAGAGCCAGCGGAAGGCCACCCGGCAGGTCTGCGCGAGGTCGTGTAAATGTAATTTCGTGTGGACCTGGCCCACAGTACAGTGCTCGGAAGAAGGCACGTCCCATCACCTCCTAAGATTGTCAGGACGTGGTTGAGTATTTAGCGACACAGAACACCTCATCTTGCTCAGCCACCAGCGCTACTACTAGCACCACTTTCGCTGCATTTGACACTTCGCAAGAATTATTTAGTGGTGAAATCACTGATGCACAGCCATTGTTGTTACAGCCAGATTAATTTTCACCAGCTCATATGTCTGCGTTACGCGGCAACACTATGGATGTAACGTGTAAGGAGGATGAAGGACCTACTGATGGTGCATGTTTGGATTTTTCTGAGTCAAGCGAAGCTGGGCAGGATGATTACGATGATGACGATGATAGGGATCCTCTGTATGTTCCCAATAGAGGAGATGAAGAGGGGGACAGTTCAGAGGGGGAGTCAGAGAGTAGTAGGAGGAGAGAAGTTGCTGAAAGAAGCTGGGGCAGCTCTTCGTCAGAAACAGCTGGTGGCAGAGTCCGGCACCATGTATCGCCACCTATGTACAGCCAGCCAACTTGCCCTTCAGCATCAGCTGCTGAGGTCCCCATAGTGCCCACATCCCAGGGTGGCTCAGCGGTGTGGAAATTTTTTAATGTGTGTGCCTCAGATCGGACCAAAGCCATCTGTTCGCTCTGCCAACAAAAATTGAGCCGTGGAAAGGCCAACACTCACGTAGGGACAAGTGCCTTACGAAGGCACCTGGAGAAAAGGCACAAACAGCAATGGGATGGCCACCTGAGCAAAAGCAGCAGCAGCACACAAAAGCAAAGCCACCCTCCTTCTCCTCTTCCTCCTCCATCAGGTGCATTATCTGCTTCTGCCGCTTTCTCCCTTCCACCTTCACAGGCACCCTCCTCCACTCCGCCTCTGCCCTCGAGCGCTTCCTGCTCCTCTGCCCACAGCAGCAGTCAGGTGTCCGTGAAGGAAATGTTTGAGCGGAAGAAGCCGATTTCGGCCAGTCACCCCCTTGCCCGGCGTCTGACAGCTGGCGTGGCGGAACTGTTAGCTCGCCAGCTGTTACCATACCGGCTGGTGGACTCTGAGGCATTCCGTAAATTTGTGGCCATCGGAACACCGCAGTGGAAGATGCCAGGCCGCACTTATTTTTCGAGAAAGGCCATACCCCAACTGCACCGTGAAGTTGAGAGGCAAGTGGTGTCATCTCTTGCGAAGAGCGTTGGGTCAAGGGTACACCTGACCACGGATGCCTGGTCTGCCAAGCATGGGCAGGGCCGCTACATTACGTACACAGCCCATTGGGTGAACCTGGTGGTGAACGATGGCAAGCAGGGCGCAGCGGACCAAATTGTGACACCTCCACGGCTTAGAGGCAGGCCTCCTGCCACCTCCTCTCCTCCTGCTACATGCTCTTCGCTGTCCTCCTCCTACTTGGCTGAGTGGCAGTTCTCCTCTCCAGCTACACAGCCCCAGCTCCGCAGGGCCTATGCTGCATGCCAGGTAAGACGGTGTCATACCATCTTAGACATGTCTTGTCTCAAAGCGGAGAGTCACACTGGAGCAGCTCTCCTGGCTGCTCTTAAGAAACAGGTGGATGAGTGGCTGACCCCGCACCACCTGGAGATAGGCAACGTGGTGTGCGACAACGGCAGCAATCTGCTTGCCGCTTTGCATATGGGGAAGCTGACACACATACCCTGCATGGCACATGTCATGAATCTAGTGGTTCAAAGATTTGTGGCAAAGTACCCTGGCTTAGCGGATGTCCTGAAGCAGGCCAGGAAGTTCTGTGGGCATTTGAGGCGGTCTTACACAGCCATGGCACGCTTTGCGGAAATTCAGCGCAAAAACAACATGCCGGTGAGACGCCTCATTTGCGATAGCCCGACTCGCTGGAACTCGACCCTGCTCATGTTCTCCCGCCTGCTAGAACAGAAGAAAGCCGTCACCCAGTACCTCTACAACTACAGTAGAATGAAACAGTCTGGGAAGATGGGGATGTTCTGACCCGACAACTGGACACTGATGAAAAATGCATGCAGGCTCATGTGGCCGTTTGAGGAGGTGACCAACCTGGTGAGCCGCAGTGAGGGCACCATCAGCGACTTAATTCCCTACGCTTACTTCTTGGAGCGTGCTGTGCGTAGAGTGGCGGATGAAGCTGCGAATGAGCGTGACCAGGAACCGTTACGGCAGGAACAGGCATGGGACCAATTTTCATCAGACCCAGCTGTTTCCTCAACACCTGCGGCAGCACAGAGGGGGGAGGAGGAGGAAGAAGAGAAGTCGTTTGCAGAAGACGAGTCAGACTCAGAGGATGATGAGCAAGGTGTTTCTTTGGGGGAGGAGGAGGAGGAGGAGGAGGGGACAGCGGCAGGAGAACAACCGCAGCAGGCGTCGCAGGGGGCTTGTGCTGCTCAACCTTCCCGTGGTATTGTTCGCGGCTGGGGGGAGGAGGTTGACTTACCTGACGTCACTGAGGAAGAGGAAGAGGAGATGGAGGGTACTGGATCCGACTTTGTGCAGATGTCGTCTTTTATGCTGTCCTGCCTGTTGAGGGACCCCCGTATAAAAAACCTCAAGGGGAATGAGCTGTACTGGGTGGCCACACTACTAGACCCTCGGTACAGGCACAAAGTGGCGGACCTGTTACCAACTCACCGGAAGGTGGAAAGGATGCAGCACATGCAGAACCAGCTGTCAACTATGCTTTACAATGCCTTTAAGGGTGATGTGACAGCACAACGCCAGCAAGGTACCACTGCCACTAATCCTCCTCCCGTGTCCACGCAGTCAAAGACAGGACGCTCCAGCGATCTCATGGTGATGTCGGACATGCGGACGTTCTTTAGTCCAACGCCTCGCCGTAGCCCTTCCGGATCCACCCTCCACCAACGCCTGGAACGGCAGGTAGCCGACTACCTGGCCTTAAGTGTGGATGTAGACACTGCTGTGAACAGCGATGAGGAAACCTTGAACTACTGGGTGCGCAGGCTTGACCTGTGGCCAGAGCTGTCCCAATTTGCCATTCAACTTCTCTCCTGCCCTGCCGCAAGCATCCTGTCAGAAAGGACCTTCAGCGCAGCTGGAGGCATTGTCACAGAGAAGAGAAGTCGCCTAAGTCACAAAAGTGTTAAGTACCTCACCTTTATCAAAATGAATGAGGCATGGATCCCGGAGGGCTGCTGCCCGCCCCAAGACTAAGTCAGTCCCCGCACACACAGCATCTCTGCCTGCACGCCGTGTGACTGGCTGCCTGGCCTGCCCCAAGAAGACTAAGTCGCTCCCAGTCCCTCCACACAGCATGTCTGCCTGCAGGCCGCTTGACTACCTTCTCCACCACCACCAACAGGGTCCGGGACTCCAGGCGGATTGCTGAATTAATTTTTCTGGTGCGTGTACATGACTGCTTAATTTTTCTGGCTGCACTGCGGGCAGCTGCAACAACAAAAGAAAAGGCATGTACATGCGCCCATTCCCCTTCGTGATCATTACCTTGCCGTGGTGAAGGGGCTTGCGTATCACAATGAAGCAATGACCGGCGCCTAGATGAGTGTCTCGGGGGGCACACCCACGATAATAAGGTCGTTGCCTCATTGTGGTCAGACCAAATTTGATCAGCTGGACAGTCACTGTTCTGTCATTCAGCTACATCAGCCAGGCGACCATATGGGCTGTAAAGCCACCAAAACCTGCAATCTCGCCATGGTGCGCACCAGTCCAGCACGGCTGTCACTACACAAACAGCTGTTTGCGCTGCGTTACACGGTGAGTTTGGTGTGTCAGTGTGAAGCAGTACCTTAATTACACTACCTGATTGATGTATACACATGCAAGATGTTTGAAAGCACTTTAGGCCTGTCATTTAGCATTCAATGTGATTTCTGCCCTTAAAACGCTGCTTTGCGTCAAATCCAGATTTTTCCCCGGGACTTTTGGCATGTATCCCACTCCGCCATGCCCCCCTCCAGGTGTTAGACCCCTTGAAACATCTTTTCCATCACTTTTGTGGCCAGCATAATTATTTTTTTTTTCAAGGTTCGCATTCCCATTGAAGTCTATTGCGGTTCGCGAACTTTAACGCGAACCGAACCTTCCGCGGAAGTTCGCGAACCCGGTTCGCGAACCTAAAATCGGAGGTTCGGCCCAACTCTAATCATCAGGGGGCTCTGTATGGCTGATACTGTGGTGAAACCCCTCCCACAGTGTGATGTCATGACCATGGTGCTGACAGTTCACTGTCTGTGCACCTTATTGCATTGTGGGAAATAACAGCTACAATGGTGCACTGCCCCCCCCCCCCCCCCTTGGGAATCACTATCATTTATAAATCATTTATACATAATTATTGTTAAAATGAAGCACTTTGTATTACATTATTTTCACTGGAGTTACTCTTTAAATTACAGCATTATGAGTTACTCTAGGAGGAGGTCCCTGCCCTTGCGAGCTTACAGTCTACATTCTGGTGCTGGGGGAGGTGAAAAGGTAGCAAAATTCTACTGCTGTTTACTCATGATTTACTATAGTTCTAGACTCTAGAACTATAGTAAAACATGAGTAAACAGCAGTAGAATTTTGCTACCTTTTCACCTCCCCCAGCACCAGTATCTACCTCCCTATATTTACACAAATATAAACAAATACAAACACTTGGTTCTGTTTCTATTTTTAGAACACACTAGCTCTGTATCTCCATCTTGTGGCCCAAAAAGTAAAACTACATCCAAATACCCTATTATACGCCTTCCCATAGAAAAATGAAATACATTTTCATTATTTTTAAAAAACCCTTCGAGGCAATATTTTTCTAGCGCCAATCCCCCATGCTTTTTTTCTAGGCGTCTTTTCTTCTAGTATGCCCCCCAAGTGCCTAAAAAAGTATATAACCCTAACCCCCCTGTAAGTGCGTGAAGGGGCAGATTTAGGGCAAGGCTACCTAGGCCATGGCCTAGGGCACCACAGGAGCAAGGGCACCAAAGAAGCAGGCTAAACTGGTGCAAGCTTGCAAATGCTGCAATGTAGGGAGATCAGGCGAGCCAGTACTCTGCTGCCAGTGGCCTGAGCAGCGGCCACCTTGCTCTCTGTGTACGTTTGCATTGTGTGCGGCGGCTATTGACTTTGGCAGCATTGGAGACGGAAAGGAAGAGGAAGCTTCTGCACTGGAGACAAGCGGAGAAATGAGTGACACTGATGGCTGCTGCAGTGTGAAGGTGAGCTGGCTACCTATACTGAAAGGGAGGGAGGGGGGGATTAAGAGAGTCGACAGGCTACCTATACTAGAGGGAAGGGGGGAGGGGTCATCAGGCTACCTATACTGAAAGGGAGGGAGGGGAGGGATTAAGGGAGACATCAGGCTACCTATACTAGATGGAAAGGGGGGAGAGGTCAAATACCCACCCATACTGGGGCGCTATACTGGGCACTACCTACCTATACTGGGCACTATGCTGGGCCACTATGCTAGCTATACTGGGGCGCTACCTACCCATACTGAGCACTATACTGGGACACTATGCTAGCTATACTGGGGCACTATACTAGCTATACTGGGGTAACTATACTAGTCACACTGGGGCAACTAAACTCCCTATACTGGGGCAACTATGTTAGCTATGCCGCTGCATTCCACACCCCCCTCCCGCACAACACCCTACACCCCCCTCCACCATTTAGCCCTCTCCCCACCCCCACCCCGCGCGCGTCCCCGGAGGAAAATTTGGTCGGAAAGTGGTCCCCGGGCCGGAAAAAGTTGAGGACCCCTGGTCTACAACTATCCATTCCTTGCCTTATTGGGCGCCCAACTCACTGCTAGAGCCCCCCCATTACCGATAAATAACAGGTGTCTATCAGACGCTTGCGGTTGACCTGATCCGTCGACGCATTGCGACCTTTATAAATAGGCCCCTTACGCTGGTAGCTCAATCTTGCGAATGCATCTGTAGAGACACAGCGCCTTCTGAGAGCTGCCACCCGGCGCTGGAACCGACCCAACTCTCACTCAAGCAGGTGCTGATCGCTCATATACAATCTGCTTCACGGAACATAAATCATTATTACGTTCCGGTTGGATTTTCTGACTTTCGGCGGGGGACCTGAACAGAGCCGGCTGCAAATGCAGAAGAAAAACTTTGTTTCACAATTATACCATTCATAGAATAGCTGCTCGCAACGGACACAATACGAGAAGTCAAATGACCGTGAGTTCCTTTTTGGGCAGACGCCAACACGCAGGGCACGCGGCAAAACCCGATGTGTAATCCTGCCGTTTCCTTTAGTGAAGCAACCCATTAAAAATAGACAGGATCCCTGTAAAACATACACTGATAACGATAATGTTTGGCGAGGCAAATGAAGCTGTAGTTAGTACGTACGAACATGCTACAGGTGCCCACTAACGATACAATCTTCATTGTACAATCTGACCACTTCTATGTAATATGAGAGGGCTGCCTATACTATTCATTCAAAGTATATTTAGTCTTTACTACATAGATTTGGTAAGATTTCTGAATGTGTGCCTGGCTTATAAAGGGCAGGGGGCGGCTGTAACGTCAATATGGTATCTTATGCATGCTCAAAGGATACCCGAAGTGACATGTGACATGATGAGATAGACATGTGTATGTACAGTGCGTAGCACACAAATAACCAGGCTGTGTTCATTTTTTTCTTCCTCTGCCTGAAAGAGTTAAATATCAGGTATGTAAGTTGCTGACTCAGTCCTGACTCATACAGGAAGTGACTACAGTGTGACCCTCACTGATAAGAAATTCCAACTATAAAACACTTTCCTAGCAGAAAATGGCTTCTGAGAGCAGGAAAGAGATACAAAGGATCAATAGTTCATAGATTTTAGCTCTGGCATATTTCAAATAATGTGTCATGCCTAAGGCCGATCCTGTTTAGGGGCATAAAGAGAAGATTTGTATATTCGGGAATGATGCATCATGGGAAACAACACTTCCTCACATAAAGCTAAATTATTGCAAATACCTTCTGTTTCCTGCTGGAGACTCTTTGGGGCTAATCAGCCATCCTGCTTATTTAAAGAGAAACTCTGACCAAGAATTGAACTTTATCCCAATCAGTAGCTGATACCCCCTTTTACATGAGAAATCTATTCCTTTTCACAAACAGACCATCAGGGGGAGCTGTATGGCTGATATTGTGGTGAAACCCCTCCCACAGGAAACTGTGAGGACCGTGTTACTCCTGGCAGTTTCCTGTCTGTGAACCTTGTTGCATTGTGGGAAATAGCTGTTTACAGCTGTTTCCAACTGCCAACAATGCAAGCAGCATCTCCTTCCACTGACATCACCTGCCAGCAGTAAAAATGTCACCATGTGATAAATGTCAGAATGTAAATCAGGGAGAGGAAAGATTTTACAATGGGCAAACACTGACTAAATCATTTATACATAATTATTGTAAAAATGAAGCACTTTTTTTTATTACATTATTTTCACTGGGTTCCTCTTTAAATGCGGCTGCTTGCTACAATTTGCTAACTTGCTTGCTACAACTTGCTATAACTTACTATAATGTGCTATCTTGCATTTGGAGCTGGACTAACATCGTTGCTCACTGTTGGCTGTTTATAAACGTTTCTTCCTACAGATCTGATCGTGACAATTGGGATCCCTGATCACTTTAGGTGATCTGAGTTAGGAGTGGTTGAATGCGGGCATGGGTGCAGTGGAGTGCTGGTTGCATGCAGCAGTGTTGGTGCTCAACTCTTTTTATATGTCTGTTTTGAATTAGTAATTAATAAAGATTTTTTTGTATATTTATATTAAAGCAGTATAAAACCCTGACATAATATTCACTAAAAACATGTTTTCCTATTTTTTATATGTCATGCGGTTATCATATCGGCTTTTGTGCATAAGGCCCGGTTCACATTAGCGTTCGCTATCCGGATTTTCCGGATCTGATCCGGACCGCATACTGTACAAACGGAACGTACGTTCCGCATAGCAATGCAAAGGCTATGCGGACGTTCACATACGTACGTTCCGTACAGTACGGAGCCGGAACGGATCCGGACTCTTTTCCAACATGCGCTATTTTTTGTGTCCGGATCTCCGGCCCACGCACCCGGACCGGAGCCGGACCTGAGCCTGACAGCACCATTAGGAACACAGAAACCAATGGGAAACGGAAGACACAGAACACACTGCCTACAAAAACCTGACGTTCTACCCCACTTCCTATGCGTATCCAAGTGGCCATTTCGGATGGGGACACATGGGCCAAGCATGTCTGGAGTGGAGCAGCAGTGACACACGTGCTGGAGCTGTTTTGGCAGAATGTCGGAGGTGGAGGTGAGGCCTAAACAGCGGAGGAACCTGATTCTACACGTGCACCAGGTGCATCTTCTGCTGACCCGAACATTTTGTTATGTATATTTAACTATTTTTTGCCCACGGATCCGGATGGCAGCCTGATGCATGCCTGATACAAACGGACCGGATCCGGATCGGAACCGTACGGTTCTGATCAGGATCAGGTCAGGATCCGATCAGGATCCGGTCCGTTTACTTGCCAAAACGCAAGTGTGAACGGGGCCTTAGTATTATTCATTAAGAAATTACAAGTTTCCAAAGTACACTTTTTTGCTCTGAGAGCTGACTTTGCATTTTATTCATAACTGTTTTTTATTTTCATTTTGAAATATAAGCAGAAATGCTTTCTGACTGTCTGTGTTCAGGAGAGCCTGCAGTGTCAGAGAAGTGTTTGTTTACATTCCTCACTTGATACAATTAAACACAAGATAACATTATCTCTAGTTCGGATGCGTCCAGCTTTTCCAGCATCGAGCTTTTCTGTCCTGTGTTTAACCCTTTGAATGCTGTTCTAGTAAAAAAAAAATGCTGCTAGTATATAATAGGTTTTAGGGCTGGTGCACACCAAAACCCGCTAGCAGATCCGCAAAATGCTAGCAGATTTTTAAACGCTTTTTTTTATTTTTATGAGGCGTTTTGCTAGCGTTTTGCGGATTGCTGCTGCGGTTTTCAGTATAGTAGATTTCATATATTGTTACAGTAAAGCTGTTACTGAACAGCTTCTGTAACAAAAACGCCTGCAAAACCGCTCTGAAGTGCCGTTTTTCAGAGCGGTTTGCGTTTTTTCTATACTTAACATTGAGGCAGAAACGCATCCGAAATCCAAAAAATGCCTCACCCAGGCATTTTTCGTTTCTGCAAAACGCCTGCCGCTCTGGTGTGCACCACCCCATTGAGATACATTGACCAAGCAGATCCGCAGCCGCAAGCGGATCTGAAAACGCGGAAAAAGCCGCTCGGTGTGCACCAGCCCTTACATAATGTTTTAGAGCAAAGAAGAATTGCTGGGTTTCATTCCTTTTCTGCTGGTCCTTGTGCACATGCCCTCCAAACCCCATTTCCCTTGATCTTTATTTAATACCATCTGTTTTAAGAAGGCCAAATTATATTTAGCATCACTTTTTTAGTAAGAATTTTTCAGTCTCTTTTAGCCCCTTATACTCTCGTAGTAGTTTTGGGTCACCATAAGCCTTCTGGGTACTCTCTCATATGGCTGCACGTGTTACATGGAGTAGGTGTGCTAGTGCTTGTTATAAGGAATATAAGGACGCTTGCACTTGAGTTTATCAACACTCAAAGCGGACCTCAACTCAGAACTTCCTCTCTTCTCTAAAAGATAAGCAGCAGCCTAATAACATTTAAAGAAAAACATTTCTTTGTTACAGCTGATACAAATCCTGCAATAAATCTGCAGCGTCTACTTCCTGCTTTCATGGAAGCAGACATATTATTAACATCCTGTGCTTTCAAATGAGCGTATCTGCCTTATCTGCCAGCTGACATGGGGAGGGATCAAATTACAACTTGTGATTAGTCACAGATGATGGGGGAATTAGACAGGCTTATGCATTGGCCGCCTCCACTCCTATTTTAAGTAGGCTGTGACATCACTGAGAGGGGGATGGGCTACATACCAATGTACAGCAATACATATATATATTAAGTGTTTCTGATGCTGATACCAGGAAAATGGGGTATCCTGAATTATCAAGCGCATTCTACTACTGTATATGTTGTTATGCATAGCTCCCAACTGTCCCTCTTTTGGAGGGACAGTCCCTCTTTGGGAGCCCTGTCCCTCTGTCGCTCTTTCCTCCTCATTTGTCCCTCTTTCAGGACTTTGTCCCTCTTTTCTATGTAAATATATATATTTCTATACTAAAAATTTTGATTGACTCTAAGGCCTCTTTCCCACCAGGACGTTGCATTTTAGGGGATGTTATAGGTCGCATAACGTGCCCCTAACGCAACGCCTGGTGGTGTTGGAGGAGGACGCTACCTAGAGCTACGTTATGCAGCTCCTGGTGCGCCTTTTTTGTGCTATAGACTGCGGAGACCACGTGATCCGCATCACGTAGTCCCGCCAGCCAATCGCCGCACACGTCACACCGTGCAGTGAATATTAATTAGCCATGTGGCTGGCCGAGGAGGAGGAGGGGAGACCTCCTTCTCCAACATTACTGAGCATGTGCAAACAGTCTAACGCGGCTTCGCCACGTATAACGCACAGCACCCAGCACTTTAACCTGACGTGCTGCGTTACAATGTAACGCAACGTGGGCACTGTGAACAGCACATTGATTTTTCATTACTGTGAGCTGGGCTGCGTTACAGGCTGCTCTAACGTGCGCCTGTAACGTCCCACTGTGAAAGCAGCCTAAACTTTATTCTCATCCTTTAAATTGATATATTACTAATTGTAAAATGTGAATATGAAGGAAAATGAACCAGGACAGAAAGGACCAGTGTGGTTTGAATTATAAAACAACATATTTTTCTTATAAAATCTTTATGGTGTGTGTGACTAGGGGTGTGACGGGGGCGTGATCAGGGGCGTGGCTTAAGTGTCGCTCTTTCTCATCTCAAAAAGTTGGGAGGTATGTGTTACGGTTCCTCTTAAACGTCCATTTATTAAAATATTATTTTACGTAAATTTAGTAAAACAAAAAGCAAAGGTAAAAAGAAAAAAAATACCTTCAGCACCAATTCAAATATCATACTCATTCCTCACCCCCTCCATGACCTACAACTGCCTGCTCACTACCCAATCACAACAAAACTCTACCGGCTTTAGTTACATGGGCATACAGGGAAGAGAGTGTCGGCTGGAGCCACGCCTCCCTGCTAACTGTTCACCTCTCATTTCTGCCAGTCTCTAGTCGGGAGGCGTGGCTTCAGACTGAAAGGGTGGAGTCGGACATGAGCGGGCGGCTGGAGTTTGCCAAGGAGGAGATGAGGATCTGTGAAAAGGATCAGCAGCTGTTTTCCTTTTATATTTGCTACAAAACATAATTTTTTAAATACAGAGTTCAGTTTCCCTTTTTACTGCATATTTTCTGGGATATCTCATAGTTTGCAATGAAAAAAAGTTGTGTGTATTGTACACAAACCAGTTTTGCAATATTGGTTCTTTACTACCAGTTAGCCTGAGTTTGTGATTCTGTCCTGCTGTGCTAGTGTCAGATGCTGCTTGTCTGAGTGCACAGCAAGTGTGAGTGATCCAAACTCCTCCCCCTATCCAGTCATCAGGTTGTCATGGAGGCAGAGGCGACCAGCCAGTCTTTCACTGTGAACACTTCCTCCTTGTGCTGTGCAGGAGGGATCAGAGGGAGGAGCTGGGCGGAGTCAGTTGATGTGTCGGGGAAGTAACTCCCAGTCTCCTGGTAGCTTTGTACTTTGATCTCTGAATCATGTGACTTTTTTCCAAAGGAAAGTCGCAGCGCCGTATGATGTAAACAGCGGGGATTTCTTCCCCGCGTGTTTAAATTTTGCCGGCGAGCCGCAATCGGAGACACCCTCCGTGAACTGACATGGAAAGGCCGCTCCACCGAACGGCCGTTTCCATGGAAAACCACTTAAAGAGACTCTGTAACAAAAATTGCATCCTGTTTTTTATCATCCTGCAAGTTCCAAAAGCTATTCTAATGTGTTCTGGCTTACTGCAGCACGTTCTACTATCACCATCTCTGTAATAAATCAACTTATCTCTCTCTTGTCAGACTTGTCAGGCCTGTGTCTGGAAGGCTGCCAAGTTCTTCAGTGTTGTGGTTCTGTGATGCATCTCCCCCCTCCAGGCCCCTCTCTGCACACTGCCTGTGTATTATTTAGATTAGTGCAGCTTCTCTCTGCTCTATTATCTTTTACAAGCTTGATAAATCCTCCTCTGAGCTGGCTGGGCTTTCACATACTGAGGAATTACATACAGGCAGAGCTGTCTGCACTCTGCAGGAAGAAACAGCCTGACACTTCAGTGGAAGATAGCTGCAGGGGGAAAGAAACACACAAATGATCTCTTGAGATTAAAAAGGAAGGCTGTATACAGCCTGTTTGTGTATGAATGTATTTTCTATGTGTGGACATACTGTACATCAACCTACTTCCTGTTTTGGTGGCCATTTTGTTTGTTTATAAACAAACTTTTTAAAACTGTTTTTAACCACTTTTAATGCGGCGAGGAGCGGCGAAATTGTGACAGAGGGTAATAGGAGATGTCCCCTAACGCACTGGTATGTTTACTTTTGTGCGATTTTAACAATACAGATTCTCTTTAAGACCTGCCGGCGCCTATCGGCGTTAGGCGGTCCTTAGGTGCCACCTTTACTAAAATTTGGGAGGGTGAATTAAGCAAGGCCAGATTTCTGTAAATACCACCTAGGCCCAGGCCTTGGGCGACTTCTGCCCAAGGGCGTGGCTGAACATGAGAGAGGAGTTGCTGCACATGGAGCAGGAAGTTGCTAATGGAAAGCAATGCTTGGAATAGGGAAGTTGCTACCCAAGGAAGCTACACATGATGGAAAACTGCTGCATGTGGATGTTATATGTGGAGGAGGGGGCTGCACATGAAATGGGAGGGGGCTGCTGTACATGGCTGTTACACATGGAAGAGTGGGCTGCACATGGAATGGGAAGGTGCTGCTGTACATGGATGATACACATGGAAGAGGGGGCTGCTGTACATCGTGGTACACATGGAAGAGGGGGCTGCACATGGAATGGGAGGGGCTGCTGTACATGGATGTTACACATGGAAGAGGGGGCTGCACATGGAATGGGAGGGGCTGCTGTACATGGAGGATACACATGGAAGAGGGGGATACACATGGAATGGGAGGGGCTGCTGTACATGGCTGTTACACATGGAAGAGTGGGCTGCACAAGGAATGGGAGGGGGCTGCTGTACATGGGTGTTACACATGGAAGAGGGGGCTGCACATGGAATGGGAGGGGCTGCTGTGCATGAATGTTACACATGGAAGAGGGGCTGCACATGGAATGGGGGGGGGGGCTGCTGTACATGGATGTTACACATGGAAGAGGGGGCTGCACAAGGAATGGGAGGGGGCTGCTGTACATCAGTGTCACACATGGAAGAGGGGGCTGCACATGGAATGGGAGGGGCTGCTGTGCATGAATGTTACACATGGAAGAGGGGCTGCACATGGAATGGGGGGGGGGGGGGCTGCTGTACATGGATGATATACATGGAAGAGGGGGCTGCACATGGAATGGGGGGGGGTGCTGTACATCGGTTACACATGGAAGAGGGGGCTGCACATGGAATGGGAGGGGCTGCTGTACATGGATGATACACATGGAAGAGGGGGCTGCACATGGAATAGGAGGGGGGCTGCTGTACATGGCTGTTATACATGGAAGAGGAGACTGCACATGGAATGGGAGTGGGCTGCTGTACAGGGATGATACACATGGAAGAGGGAGCTGCACAAGGAATGGGAGGGGGCTGCTGTACATGGATGATATACATGGAAGAGGGGGCTGCACATGGAATGGGAGGGGGTTGCTGTACATGGATGATACACATGGAAGAGGGGACTGCACATGGAATGGGAGGGGTTGCTGTACATGGATGATACACATGGAAAAGGGGGCTGCTCATGGAATGGGAGGGGGCTGCTGTACATGGATGTTACACATGGAAGAGGGGGTTGCACATGGAATGGGAGGGGGTTGCTGTACATGGATGATACACATGGAAGAGGGAGCTGCACAAGGAATGGGAGGGGGCTGCTGTACATGGATGATATACATGGAAGAGGGGCTGCACATGGCATAGGAGGGGGTTGCTGTATATGGATGTTGCACGTGCAAGAGGGGGCTGCACATGGAATGGGAGGGAGGCTGCTGTACATGGATGATACGCATTAAAAAAGGGGCCGCACATGAAATGGGAGGGGCTACAGTAACTTGATGCTACACATGGAAGTGTGGGCTGCTGTACATGGAAGGGAGGTCACAAGACCGTTGACCTAGGGCCTAAAAAGTATAAATCTGGCCCTGGAACTAACGGTGGCAGTATAATGCAGCATGCGCTCCTTTTTGTCCGCACGGGATGAGGAAGCATGACGCTTTAGGGGTCTGCCTGTCCCGAAGCTCTACCGTAACGTTTCCCCGACCGAGACCCCTGAGACCCTTCCTTGTCCGCGAGGGATCCGGGGGAGCGACACCCAGAGCAGAAACCTCGGCTTTGGGGGTCATTACCTCGTTCAGAACGCCTTGTGCCCTGATTTCCTTTTCATTAAAAATCGCAGGCTTCCAGACCTTCCTGCCAGTTTTTCTTGGGAGGCCCCGGACCCCCTATTCTGCAAATCCTAAAAGGAACTCAATGGTTATTAATGCCCCAGCCTTTCATATCATTTTACCAGGAAAACCTTTGATCTGTCAGCAGGCTCTATATCAACGCCTAATATAAAGTAGAATATAGCAAAAACATCTAATGCCAAAGTACTGTGCAATGAATACAACTCTTGATAATGCTCCCCCTTGCCTCCTCCTCCTCCTCCTCCTCCCCCCTCTTTTCTCTGCCGTCTGCTGGTAAGCTATGCCGTAATAGTTACATTAGGAAAGGCGACTTCAAAATAGGCTGAAAAAAAAGGTACTTAGGATGGGACAACCAGCACTATGGTCCACAGAGGCATAGAAAGACACCTGGATGGGCACACTGGCCACTAACCAATGAGACGCAGGTTCCTCGCGAGCAGCTGCTGCATCGCAGAATGAATGACAAGGGTAGCAATTGATTACAAACCAGCAGTTCAATGGGATAAAAGCGTTTTCTTTTCTTTTTTTTTTTTATTAAAAAAAGGAGGGGGTTGGCTCAGAGGTGGAAAAATGATAGTAACAGATTGGCAACTGCAAAACTATAAAAAGTAACTTAAAGAAAACTTTTTTTTACTTATCTTTTAAACTTTATGACTGCAGTAGTTTCAAGTTGAGCACAAATAAAAAAAAAAAAAGACAGGAAAAAAAGTTTGAATGGAGAGGAATTTTGTCCGGGAGTTTCCCGGAGAGATTTTGAAGACGGCGGTATTTGTTTATAATGAGCTGTACAGGAGATGTAGAGTGAAGCGCCCTTTATCGCGCTTTACATTCGCAAGGCCTTGCGAAATCAATTAGAGTTAGGCTACCACAACGGCAATTTGTGCAGCATTTTAATTCTGGACGTGAAAAAAACACATATTCAACGTTGATTAGTAGTTGGGGGGGGGGGGGGGGGACTGCAAATTGCAGAGCTGTTTGAGGTAATTGGTGTGGCGGTGGTCTGCTGTCAGAGGGCATTATACCAAGCTGGGTTAGGAGGGTTCAGCGGAGGCGATCATACTTTGGCGGAGATGGACCAGACTTTAGCGACAGGCGAGGGATATAGCATTATTACCCAAAGGTTCAAGCTCAGGAACTGTTTTTTTTTTTTTTTTTTACGTATTTATTATTGACAACTGACTTATTTAACAGTTTTAAAAGGCCCAATATCGCAAAAATCATAAAATTTGAAATACACGTTGCGTTCGGCTCGCGTGTCCGTCGGCGGTGAGATTTTTTTCCCGTGTTTTTTAGAGCGTTTTCCGACGATTTTCTGCACGTTCTGACGTTTTTTGTGGGTTTTGTAAGCGCCTTGGCAGAGCGATTCAGTCTTTTGTTCTTGAAAAAAATCCGGAAACAATAAATACAATGTATTTTTTAAAAAAAACCGCTTCCACAATCGCTTGCCAAAGCGATTTTGTGAGCGTTTTGCATTTTCCTATACCTTCCATTGAAGCAAATTGCCTCAAAAATGGCCCAAGCACGGCTTTCCAAAGCGGATCGCAAACTAATTGCTCTGATATGAACTCTCTCATAGAGAATCATTGCACACGCGCTTTCAGGGGGATTTTGAAAATCGCCCATAGTTAAAATTTAACAAAAATGCCTATATTGTGAACAAGTAGGTAATACAAATCTGACAGAACTGACAGGTTTTGGACAAGCCCATCTACTCATGGGGTGTAAGGAATGTGCATGCCAGCCCTGCTGCTGACTCACGCGCTGCGCAGGCCGGGAGGCGGAGGACGCGTTCTCAGTGCGCGCTCCACTGATGTAAACAGTAGCCACGTGTCTGCCTGCGTGTCAGTTGACCAGCTGAGCTTCTATTGGTTGTTTTCAGTTCTGTTTGTTTCTGATTGGTTAGTCCTTGTATTTAAGCATGGTGAGCGCCCCCAGACATCGCCCGTGATAGCATTTAGCTTTGGCTTGTTGCTGGGTATGCGCTCAGAAGACGATTGATTACTGTTGCCGACTCTGCTTGTATCTTTGAGCATGTTTAACTCTAGCTTTATTCCCTGTTACCGACTCTGCTTTGTATCCTGACCTTGGATTACCCGTTGCCGACTCTGCTGTATACCCGGACTTACCTGGACTTGCCTGAACTGCATCCCATCCTACCTGTTAACAACCACCTGACTCTCATCCGGATTGCTTCATCTTCCAGGCCTCAGGTGACTATTAGGGATGGTCGGAAATGCCAATTTCCGATTTCGCTGAAAATCCGCATTCCACCATTGCCAATTACCGCTACTGCTACCGATTCCACTTTCCGCTACCAATTTCTGCATTCCGATGTGGATTTCCGCCGAAAAATCGCTGAAATTTCCGCCGAATTTAACATTGATTTTCTCAAAAACTAAAAGGTCTTTTTAAAAACGTTTTTTTTTCCATCTTGTTCACAAGATTCTGTTTAATAAACCCTGAAAATTTGGTGTTTCTAGGACTTAAGGGGGCTTTGCTATTAACCGCTAAAGTCGGTGGATTTTTACTGTAATGTAAAATGCTGAAAATCTGCATTATCCGATATGCAGTAATTTTCAGCTAATCAGAAGATGCAGACTGAATAAGCCAATCAGAGAAAGGGGACATTTCCGCCTAAATCCCCATTCTCTGATTGGTTCATTCATTCTGAGTCTTCTGATTGGCTGAAAATTACCGCATATTGGATAATGCAGATTTTCTGCATTTTACATTACAATAAAAATCCGCCGACTTTAGTAGTTTATAGCAAAGCCCCCGTAAATTCCAGAGACCCCAAATTTTCAGGGTTTATTAAAAAGAATCTTGTGAACAAGATGGAAAAAAAGTTTTCAAAAAGACCTTATAGTTTTTGAGAAAATCAATGTTAAAATCGGCTGAAATTTGCGCGATTCCCAGCGGAAATCCGCCTACCGCACTTGTATAACCGATTTCCGCATTCCGATGCGGAAATGCAATTTCCGATCGGAAATGCGGAAATTGCATCCGAATAATCATCCCTAGTGACTATAATACTTGTGTATACTGTGCCTTGCATTGTACCTTGTAGGTTCTGTTTGGTGGATACTATCTGTCAGTCTGTATGCTACATCTACCTGCAGGGTTATTGTAGTTCCATGTTAGGTAGGAAGTTTGCACAGGTGTTACGGGCTGGGCTATAGGTCAGTCACATGGGCATACAGCCTAACCTATAGTCATTGACCAGACAAGCCTGACATGGGGGGATTCTCAGGGTTTTCGTTATTTTTAAATGCACTCAGTGAATGGCAGTTGCTCCGTCCAACTGCCAAAAAAGTGTGCAGAGAGCAGGGAGGCTGGCCAGCATCATTGTATAAATCCTTTTCAGAGACTGTCTTTATAAACAATAAAGGCCATGCTAAGAATCCCCCAATGAAGAGATGGATTAGTCCAAAACCTGTCGGTTCTGTCAGATTTCTACCACCTACTGTAAGTGACAGCAACATAGGGGAAAAGTAATTTATGGCTCATTTTACTCGGGAAGAAACGTACTTCTTATTTTTATTTGTTTACATTTACATTTTTTCGTGATTGAAGTCCTTTAAAGGCATATGAAATTTTATTTAAAACATTTGTTTTTCAAGAAAAATAGAAATTATTTGCAATCACATGGTGGGGATCGGTACTTCAGCCCTCGGGTGACCCACAAAAGACAAAAACTGGAAAAAAAAGGAATTTGAAGAACATCCGAGCCGAGGGTTAGTACTGGGCGCAGCACGGTGGTGCAGTGGTTAGTGCTCTTGTCTTGCAGCGCTGGGTCCCCGGTTTGAATCCCAGCCAGGGCACTATATGCACGGAGCTTGTATTTTCTCCCCGTGTCTGCGTGGGATTCCTCCAGGTACTCCGGTTTCCTCCCACATCCAAAACCATACAGATAAGTTAATTGGCTTCCCCCTAAATTAGCCCTAGACTAGGATCCATACACTACACGATACATACATAGACATACGACTATGGTAGGGATTAGATTGTGAACCCCTTTGAGGGACAGTTAGTGACAAGACAATATACTCTGTACAGCGCAATATGTCAGCGCTATATAAATAATAAATAATAATAGGAAGATAATATTTACTTACCTGGGTCTTCTTCCAGCCCCTAGTAGGTTATCAGGTCACTTGCTGTAGTCCTGCTGCCCTCCAGGCTGCCACTGTCCCCTCAGAAATATCCCGGACCACAGCTGTGGTGGCTGGCTGCTGCGCATGCGCGGGGGGTGTCTCTCGTGCTTCCATAGCTGGGAGCGTTCTGCACTTACGCAGCTCAAAAGGACTTTAACTGTGCAAGCGGAAAAGGCTTCCAGCCACAGGAACACAATCAAGAAGGACCCATCCCCCATAGCAACCCACCACCAGAGCAGGATCATCCACCAGGCAACCTAGGCAGGTGCTTGGGGCCTAGTCGGAGTCAAGGGGCCCACCTGCCAACTTCTCTGACCTCTCTCCACTCCAGCTTACCAAAAGGACCACAAGGGGCCTCAAATCGACTACCTTGCCTGGGGCTCCGTTACACCTTAATCCATCCCTGCCCATCGGCCACAGCTGTAATCGGGGATGATTCGGAGGGGACAGCAGCACCTTGGAAAGTCTGCTAGGGGGCGGGGCTGGAAGAAGCGCCAGACAAGTAAGTCTTATCTGCCCCAACGTGGAATTCCTGTAAAGCAAACCTGAAACAAGAAAAAAGCTTATGTCGATGGTTCCGGTGATTGTAACAACTCTAGGTTCACAAAACAGAGGTGTTGGTGGTAGGTGGTCCACACATGATGGATAAAGTTCAAAACGCTCACCACCTCAAACTAGCAATTGGGGGAGATACTGTGCAGTATAAAGACTCTGTGCGAAACCTTGGGGTGATCCTGGATGGAAATCTAAAACTCAAACAGCAGATATCAGCTGTCGTCAAGTCTTCCTTCTTCCATCTAAGAAATATAGCGAAAATCAAACACCTTATCCCAGCTGAAGACCTACCTGCCCTGGTTCATGCATTTGTATCCTCCCGCCTAGACTACTGCAACGCCCTGTTCATCGGATCTACAGAAAAGGTTCTGCGCCCCTTACAGCTAGTACAGAATGCTGCAGCCAGACTCCTAGCCAATGCCCCCCGCAGCTCACACATCACCCCAGTACTGCAAACTCTTCACTGGTTGCCAGTAAAATGGAGAATCAAGTTTAAGATCTGCCTGCTGACATTCAAGGCTCTACACCACATGGGACCCAAATACATAGCAGATCTATTGGAACTTTATGCCCCTCCACGCACCCTCCGCTCTGCCAACAAGATGAAGCTGATTATTCCCAGGATACACTTAACATTTGGTGCTCGGGCCTTTTCCTACGCAGCCCCTACTCTATGGAACTCACTTCCACAATCAGTACGAGAGGCTTCCTCTCTGGACAGCTTTAAAAAAAGGCTAAAAACTCACCTCTTTTCCCTAGCCTTTGAGACTGCATAATGCAGGGTCACAGCGCTTTGAGTCCCCAGGGAGAAAAGCGCTATATAAATATTATTGTTATTGTTATTGTTATCTAAAAAGGAGACCAGGAGCCCCAATGGTGCAGAATTGTGTAAGATTCAGAAAAACAAATTGCTAAGGGTGTATATAGTCACAAAGGCGGGATGCAAATCCTTGCAACCACCGTCAGAGCAGGCGGGAAATTAACCGTCCCCGCTCGGTTTCCCAGGTCTGTGACAGGAACTGGGTGGTCCCACTCCGGAGGTTCTTTAGGACAACTTAAAAACTATCACCTCTAAAGAGGAATGACAAGACACTTAAAACAGGGGTGGAGGCACCCAATGCATAAAAGATAGGATAATAAGCTATTATTCTTATAAACAGAGAGGCAATCTTACCTCTCTTGAAGAATTTGGACCAGTTTATTGAAAAAAGGTATTTTATTCAAGCACATAAAATTGACAACGCGTTTCGCAGGTACTTGCCCGCTTCCTCAGGTCAGTGAAAAAAACAGGTGCCTTAACTGCTATTGCTGTGCAGCAAGCATGAGCGCCTCTCTGTCAATTTTATGTGCTTGAATAAAAGACCTTTTTTCAATAAACTGGTCCAAATTCTTCAAGAGAGGTAAGATTCCCTCTCCGTTTATAAGATTATGAGCTTATTAGCCTATCTTTTATGCATTGGGCGCCTCCACCCCTGTTTTAAGTGTCTGAAACAAAACAAAAAATCACTCGAGGCTTGATACTTACCTACACACAGGGAAGGTTCTGGATAGTATATAGCAGGGGTAGGGAACCTATGGCTTGGGAGGCAGATGTGGCTCTTTTGATGGCTACATCTGGCTCACAGTTAGGGGTTGATTCACTAATATACACTGCTCAAGCAGCACAGCTTAGTGTGGCAGTGCAAGTAAAATGTACAAAGTAGGCATGCTACTGCTGTAGCATGCACTACTAACTTACTCGCGCTACCCCCAAAACTAACAACCGCTCCATTTGTCCCACTCTGGATCCTGTCAGGTCCAGTGACTTTGTAGGCCGAGATCCCCGCACTTTGATTGGCCCAATAGGCTGCCTGTCACTTGACAAGCAGCCTATTGGGCCAAAGTGCGGGGATCTCGTCCTACAAAGTGAACCGACCCCTAAGTCAGCTAGCTAATTGTACAAGCTGTTAGTCTGTATTTCTCCTGTCTGGCTCTCAGGGAAAATGCTGCCGCTGCCTTGCTGATCAACTGTATACACATCACCATGGCAACAGTGACGTGAGCACGCCGCTGCGCATGCGCATTGTGCCAGTTTCAAACATATTGACGGCTCTCACAGAATTACATTTTAAAAATGTATGGCACTCTCAGCCAAAAAGGTTCCTGACCCCTGATATAGAGCCTGCCTGTATTTTCCCCCCCAGCTTGTCATTCTTCCGCTGTCAGTCAGCAAAGCTCTTCACCTGAACACCTCTCCGGGAACTGGACGGGGGTTATTGTGTCCACCATGATCCTCGCCCTTAAAATTGTAGCCGCCTCTCGTAACAGGTGAAGGCTCTGTATCTGAACAAAGCGGGATGAGTAGTTGGGGCCCCCTGTGGTTTGTTCTGGGTCCTCTGAAGCCTTAGGGGCTGTTCCCCCAGTAATTTGGCCCTGCTTGAGACCACAGGAAATAGAACCTGGTAAAGGCAATGGAGTCCCGAGAGCTCCTGACTTGACAAAGACACACTGGTGTGGCGAAACGCGTCGTAATTATCACCCGGCACACTGAGCTTTCCTGGACTCCAGACCTACCATGTACCCTTGTTGATGTCCCCTGCTGGCCTCGGTCGACGTCCGAGGACTGGAACATTGAGCATGTGAGATATGCTTGCAAATTTATGCGATCTTGTACGCGCATTTCTTTTGCAATTTGCAAACTGAATTAAAGGTATTGCACCATAGAGGCGCTCTCCTCTCTCTCCTTTTTCTGAAGTGAGAGACAGCAGCCTGGCAGCAAAGAGATTACCTCTGCTTACCTACCTATAGGTGCATGCTTTTGAGGGAGTTAGGAGTTATAGCATACTGCTAAACCGGTCAGTTGTATTTATCTTTTGACTTTAAAGAGTCTAGAAAATAACCAACCTATTCAGCTACAAGGTTTACGGGTACAAGGTTTTTGATTCTACTACAAAAGGGCACCCTTTTATAGCCAAGAATTTTGATTTGGGGATACGGGGGGGGGGGGGGGGGTTAGGATTAGGCACCACTAGGGGGGTTTAGGGTTAGGCACCACCTGGGGGGTTTAGGGTTAAGCACCACCTGGGGGGTCTTAGGGTTAGGCACCACCAGGGGAGTCTTAGGGTTAGGCACCACCTGGGGGTCTTAAGGTTAGGCACCACCTGGGGAGTCTTAGGGTTAGGCACCACCTGGGGGGTCTTAGGGTTAGGCACCACCTGGGGGGGGGTTAGGCACCACCAGGGAGGGGTTAGGGTTAGGCACCACTAGGGAGGGGTTAGGGTTAGGCACCACCAGGGAGAGGTTAGGGTTAGGCACCACCAGGGAGGGGTTAGGGTTAGGCACCACCAGGGAGGGGTTAGGGTTAGGCGTCACCAGGGAGAGGTTAGGGTTAGGCACCACCAGGGAGGGGTTAGAGTTAGGCACCACCAGGGAGGGGTTAGGGTTAGGCACCACCAGGGAGGGGTTAGGGTTAGGCACCATCAGGGGAGGGTTCTGTGTGAGAGTAGGGAGAAGTTAGGTCATAGTAATCACTTTTCTCAGCTATAGCTAGAGCCCTTTTATAGCCCAACAAATTTTGCCTATAACAGCATCCTGTTTAGAAACTAAAACTAGCTTTTTCGGCTACACCAGGAGCCCTTTGTAGCCGAATTTGGCATATATGGGCTACACCAGACTCCCTTTGTAGCCGAATTTGACATGTATGGGCTACACCAGACTCCCTTTGTAGCCGAATTTGACATATATGGGCTACACCAGACTCCCTTTGTAGCCAAATTTGGCATATATGGGCTACACCAGACTCCCTTTGTAGCCAAATTTGGCATATATGGGCTACACCAGGCTCCCTTTGTAGCCGAATTTGACATATATGGGCTACACCAGGCTCCCTTTGTAGCCGAAGTTAGTATATGGGCTAAACCAGGCGCCCTTTTTGTAGCCAAAGTTGGCATATATGGGCTACACCAGAGGCCCTTTTTTCAGGCGCCCTTTTCAAATAGACGCACCTCACAAGCCTTGCAAGATCCCTTGTAATGAATGTATCTGGATGACACTTATGTTTGCAAAAAACCTCCTTCTGACTTTATGTTCTAACATTGTCAGTTAACAGGAAGAGAGTCTGAAGAAGGCTTACTATCTGAAAACTTACTGGTTTTCTTTGAAATTAGCCAATAAACTAGAGCTTACATTTTACAGACAGGAATTTTTGAATCGGGCTTCTACACCGCTACTATCCAATCTGTCCTCTGCTCGTCCATCTTAGTCTGGTACACTGGCCCTTCCATGTGCAACAGATACAAGCTACAGAGGGTTATCAGTTCAGCGGAAAGGATTATTGGCAGGGGCCTAACTAGAAATGACTGGGCCCCCTACAAAACTTTGGATGGGGCCCCCCAAGCTGTCATTGCTGGAGGGGGGAGCACCATTGGTAGGTAGGTGAAGAAGGGGGGGGAGTCGGGCCCCCCCTCCACGCTGCTGTTTGTGCCTGCTGCTCCCCCTTCCTGCACTGCGTCCCCTCTTGCCCCTAAAAATGGCCCCAGAAGGCCCAAGAGCCAGCCCCCCACCCCCCCAAGGAAGCATATTGTTACGCCCATGATTATTCGGAAACCCCTCAACCCACTCAACCTCCACTTCTTCAGTCGGCTCCCATCTGGCTGGAGGATTAGGACCATCTCCACCAGGACATCAAGGCACAGGAATTCATTTATCCCCTCTGCTGTCAACCTCTTGAACTCACTCAACATCCTCGTCCTCCCATTACCCCCCCCCCCCGCCCCCTAAGGACTGCAGGTTCCGGTCGTTGTTTTCTGACTTTTTAGACCGTCCACAGCCCCACCTTGATGTATCTTGTCAACACTGTTGGTTACTGTGTTTCTGCTCATAATTTCTGGTTATATAGTGTATGTTTTTATCCCTAATTCTACTTCTATTCAGAGCTTTGTACGTGCCAAACCCAATTCTGGGCACGACCCAGCCGCGCTTGGCAAATAAACGATATCTGATTCTGATAGTATGCAATTTGTGCGACCCCAGTTACTCTTTCGGAGAATCTATAGATTGGCTTTTTATTCCTTTTGGGCTGTAAACAGATATACATTAAGTTCAGACCACCGCCCGTCTGCTGCCGGGCGTCCAATAAGAGGAAAGTGTTTGTGCAGCGGCGTTTGGATCCGTCCGTTGCCACGGCGCACACTGGCCCAGTGTTTTGTGGCGTGTTTAGATGAAGCAGTCTGTTATGAAGCCAGCTAATCACACACGGCACACTGGAAGGAGCAGAGTTTGGCAACGTGCTACTGTGTGCCGCTTTATGGATTAAAGCAACAAGAACTACACATCTGAGTCCAAACGCTAATGGCCAATCATTGGAGGAGGGAACGGACAGGCGCTGGAGTCCTGGCTGCGCTGAGTTTTACCTTACCCGAGCCTGATGCTGAACAGAAGCCCAGGCAGACTTTTTTCTCAGGACATTTAAGGGCAATTGTGACTTGCAATGTTTGGGTTTTTTTTGCTCCAGAGCTATACATAGTCCCTCAGAAGGTCTCTATCTTGCTGCTTCAGTCCTGATTTATGTAGCAAGAGAGTTGTGAGGGGACACCAGAGATGTGATCTACAGACCTACCTTTACTTCAGACACGGCTTAGCTTAGGCTCCATCTGAGGTAAAGTGCGGTTACCAATATTCTACTTTTGGCAATGACTTTTTGGCTTTGTGATGGGACTTTCGTTGTTCTTCTGCCTGCTGATCGACTACCCTTAAAGAGACTCTGAAGCGACTTTAAAAACAAATTTTTAGCTTATATTGTACATGGGCATGTTTGCCCCAGCTAAAACGACGCTATCCCGCGGCTGAACGAGGGGTCTTTACCCCCCAAATCCCCCCCCCCCCCCTGCAAAATCCATGACCAACTTGGTCGTAGGTTTTGCTGCTCATGGAGGCAGAGCTAATGGCTATAGCTCTGCCTCCATGCGCGTCTATCAGCGGCGGATCTCCGCCTCTCCCCCGCCCCTCTCAGTGAAGGAAGACTGAGAGGCAGGGCTGCGGCCATTAGTCCTGCCTCAACAGGAAGCGATTCCCGGACACCACGGAGGGGATTTGGGGGGTAAAGACCCCTCGTTCAGCTGCGGAAGAGTGGTGTTTTAGCTGGCCAAGCATGCCCATGTAGAATATAAACTAAAAAGCTGTTTTTAACCACTTCCCGACCGCCTAACGCACAGAGGCGGCCGGGAAGTGGAGCCCTGAAGGACCGGCTCACCCACAGAGGCGGCGGTCCTTCTAAGGGCATGGGCGTAGCGATCGCGTCATCCGTGACGCGATCCTCCGCCGGCGCCTGTCACCGCTCGCCCGCCGCAACATCCCGCCGGCTATACGGAACCGCCGGCGGGATGTTAACCCCGCGATCGCCGCATACAAAGTGTATAATACACTTTGTAATGTTTACAAAGTGTATTATACAGGCTGCCTCCTGCCCTGGTGGTCCCAGTGTCCGAGGGACCACCAGAGCAGGCTGCAGCCACCCTAGTCTGCACCCAAGCACACTGATTTCTCCCCCCCGCCCCTGTCAATCACCCATCAATCACCCCCTGTCACTGCCACCCATCAATCAGCCCCTAACCTGCCCCTTGCGGGCAATCTGATCACCCACCCACACCAATAGATCGCCCGCAGATCCGACATCAGATCACCACCCAAACGCAGTGTTTACATCTATTCTCTCCTCTAAACACCCACTAATTACCCATCAATCACCCATCAATCACCCCCTATCACCACCTGTCACTGTTACCCATCAGATCAGACCCTAATCTGCCCCTTGCGGGCACCCAATCACCCGCCTACACGCTCAGATTGCCCTCAGACCCCCCCCTTATCAATTCGCCAGTGCAATATTTACATCTGATCACCCACCCACACCAATAGTTCGCCCGCAGATCCGACATCAGATCACCTCCCAAGGGCAGTGTTTATATCTGTTCTCTACCCTAAACACCCACTAATTACCCATCAATCACCCCCTGTCACTGCTACCTATCAGATTAGACCCCTATCTGCCCCTAGGGCACTCAATCACCCGCCCACACCCTCAGAATGCACTCAGGCCCCAGCCCTGATCACCTCGCCAGTGCATTGCTTGCATCTATTCCCCCCTCTAATCACACCTTGAGACACCCATCAATCACCTCCTTTCACCCCCTAGCACACCTACCCATCAGATCAGGCCCTAATTTGCCCCGTGTGGGCTCCTGATCACTCGGCCAAACCCTTGGATCCCCCTCAGACCCCCTTCCGATCACCTCCCCAGTGCATTGATTGCATCTATTTTCCCCTCTAACCACCCCCTGAGACACCCATCAATCACCTCCTGTCACCCCCCTAGCACTCCTATCCATCAGATCAGGCCCAATACAACCTGTCATCTAAAAGGCCACCCTGCATATGACCGGTTCCACAAAATTCGCCCCCTCATAGACCACCTGTCATCAAAATTTGCAGATGCTTATACCCCTGAACAGTCATTTTGAGAGATTTGGTTTCCAGACTACTCACGGTTTTGGGCCCGTAAAATGCCAGGGCGGTATAGGAACCCCAGAAACGGACCCCATTTTAGAAAAAAGACACCCCAATGTATTCTGTTAGGTGTATGACGAGTTCATAGAAGATTTTATTTTTTGTCAAAAGTTAGCGGAAATTGATTTTTGTTTTTTTTTTCACAAAGTGTCATTTTTCACTAACTTGTGACAAAAAATAAAATCTTCTATGAACTCGCCATACACCTAACGGAATACCTTGGGGTGTCTTCTTTCTTAAATGGGGTCACTTGTGGGGTTCCTATACTGCCCTGGCATTTTAGGGGCCCTAAACCGTGAGGAGTAGTCTAGAAAACAAATGCCTCAAAATGACCTGTGATTAGGACGTTGGGCCCCTTGGCGCACCTAGGCTGCAAAAAAGTGTCACACATGTGGTATCGCCGTACTCAGGAGAAGTAGTATAATGTGTTTTGGGGTGTATTTTTACACATATCCATGCTGGGTGGGAGAAATCTCTCTGTAAATGGACAATTGTGTGTAAAAAAATCAAACAATTGTAATTTACAGAGGTATTTCTCCCACCCAGCATGGGTATGTGTAAAAATACACCCCAAAACACATTATACTACATCTCCCGAGTACGGCGATACCACATGATTGGCACTTTTTTGCAGCCTAACTGCGCTAAGGGGCCCAAAGTCCAATGAGTACCTTTAGGATTTCACAGGTCACTTTTGTTTCAAGACTACTCCTCACGGTTTAGGGCCCCTAAAATGCCAGGGCAGTATAGGAACCCCACAAATGACCCCATTCTAGAAAGAAGACACCCAAACGTATTCCGTTAGGAGTATGGTGAGTTCATAGAAGATTTTATTTTTTGTCACAAGTTAGCGGAAAATGACACTTTGTGAAAAAAAACAATTAAAATCAATTTCCGCTAACTTGTGACAAAAAAATAAAAACTTCTATGAACTCACTATACTCCTAACGGAATACCTTGGGGTGTCTTCTTTCTAAAATGGGGTCATTAGTGGGGTTCCTATACTGCCCTGGCATTTTAGGGGCCCTAAACCGTGAGGAGTAGTCTTGAAATTTCTCAAATGACCTGTGAAATCCTAAAGGTACTTATTGGACTTTGGGCCCTTTAGCGCAGTTAGGGTGCAAAAAAGTGCCACACATGTGGTATCGCCGTACTCGGGAGAAGTAGTACAATGTGTTTTGGGGTGTATTTTTACACATACCCATGCTGGGTGGGAGAAATACCGCTGTAAATGGACAATTGTGTGTAAAAAAATCAAAAGATTTTCATTTACAGAGGTGTTTCTCCCACCCAGCATGGGTATGTGTAAAAATACACCCCAAAACACATTGTACTACTTCTCCCAAGTACGGTGATACCACATGTGTGGCACTTTTTTGCACCCTAACTGCGCTAAAGGGCCCAAAGTCCAATGAGTACCTTTAGGATTTCACAGGTCATTTGAGAAATTTCGTTTCAAGACTACTCCTCACGGTTTAGGGCCCCTAAAATGCCAGGACAGTATAGGAACCCCACAAATGACCCCATTTTAGAAAGAAGACACCCCAAGGTATTCCGTTAGGAGTATGGTGAGTTCATAGAAGATTTTATTTTTTGTCACAAGTTAGCGGAAATTGATTTTAATTGTGTTTTTTCACAAAGTGTCATTTTCCGCTAACTTGTGACAAAAAATAAAATCTTCTATGAACTCACCATACTCCTAACAGAATACCTTGGGGTGTCTTCTTTCTAAAATGGGGTCATTTGTGGGGTTCCTATACTGCCCTGGCATTTTAGGGGCCCTAAACCAGGAGGAGTAGTCTTGAAACGAAATTTCTCAAAATGACCTGTGAAATCCTAAAGGTACTCATTGGACTTTGGGCCCTTTAGCGCAGTTAGGGTGCAAAAAAGTGCCACACATGTGGTATCACCGTACTCAGGAGAAGTAGTATAATGTGTTTTGGGGTGTATTTTTACACATACCCATGCTGAGTGGGAGAAAGATCTCTGTAAATGGACAATTGTGTGTAAAAAAAATTAACAAATTGTCATTTACAGAGATATTTCTCCCACCCAGCATGGGTATGTGTAAAAATACACCCCAAAACACATTATACTACTTCTCCTGAGTACGGCAATACCACATGTGTGGCACTTTTTTGCAGCCTAACTGCGCTAAGGGGTCCAAAGTCCAATGAGCACCTTTAGGCTTTACAGGGGTACTTACAATTTAGCACCCCCCAAAATGTCAGGACAGTAAACACACCCCACAAATGACCCCATTTTGGAAAGTAGACCCTTCAAGGTATTCAGAGAGGGGCATGGTGAGTCCGTGGCAGATTTCATTTTTTTTTGTCGCAAGTTAGAAGAAATGGAAACTTTTTTTTTTTTCACAAAGTGTCATTTTCCGCTTACTTGTGACAAAAAATAATATCTTCTATGAACTCACTATGCCTCTCAGTGAATACTTTGGGATGTCTTCTTTCCAAAATGGGGTCATTTGGGGGGTATTTAAACTATCCTGGAATTCTAGCCCCTCATGAAACATGACAGGGGGTCAGAAAAGTCATAGATGCTTGAAAATGGGAAAATTCACTTTTTGCACCATAGTTTGTAAACGCTATAACTTTTACCCAAACCAATAAATATACACTGAATGGGTTTTTTTTTAATCAAAAACATGTTTGTCCACATTTTTCGCGCTGCATGTATACAGAAATTTTACTTTATTTGAAAAATGTCAGCACAGAAAGTTAAAAAAATCATTTTTTTGCCAAAATTCATGTCTTTTTTGATGAATATAATAAAAAGTAAAAATCGCAGGAGCAATCAAATAGCACCAAAAGAAAGCTTTATTAGTGACAAGAAAAGGAGCCAAAATTCATTTAGGTGGTAGGTTGTATGAGCGAGCAATAAACCGTGAAAGCTGCAGTGGTCTGAATGGAAAAAAAGTGTCCGGTCCTTAAGGGGTAGAAAGCCCTAGGTCCTCAAGTGGTTAAAGCCGCTTCAGACTCTCTTTAAAGAGAAACCGTGACCAAGAATTGAACTTCATCCCAATCAGTAGCTGATACCCCCTTTCACATGAGAGAGATATTCCTTTTCTCAATCGGATCATCAGTGGGGTCTGTATGGCTGATATTGTGGTGAAACCCCTCCCACAGTGTGATGTCATGACCATGGTCCTGACAGTTTCCTCTCTGTGAACCTCATTGCATTGTGGGAAATAAGCTGTTTACAGCTGTTTCCAACGGCCACAAAAGCAAGCAGCCTCTCCTTCCACTGACATCACCTGCCAGCAGTAAAAATGTCACCATGTGATAAATGTCAGAATGTAAATCAGGAAGAGGAAAGATTTTACAATGGGCAAACACTGACTAAATCATTTATACATAATTATTGTAAAAATGAAGCACTTTTTTTTATTACATTATTTACATTATTTTCACTGGAGTTCCTCTTTAAAGTGGTAATGCAGAGAGAGAGAGAGAGAGAGAGAGAGAGAGTAAACATGTGCAGCACTACCTGTATAAACAATGGTGAGATAGGATCAACATAGGCTATTCTTCATAATGCTTACTTCCAGCATCTAGACAGAGGTGTAGCTAGTGTTTTCACCTGGGGACAAAGACAGTTTTTGCCCCCCTCCCCCATGAAAATGGGCGTGGTCTTGCATCAGAATGTGGTCACGCTCATGGGTGGAGTCAAATATAGAAATACTGTTTAGATAGCCAGATGTGCCCCCTTCCCTTGTTCAGATAGCCAGATGTGCCCCCTTCCCTTGTTCAGATAGCCAGATGTGCCACCCTTCAAATAGCCAAATATCCCCCCTTTAGATAGCCTGGTGTGCCCCCGTTTAGATAGCCAGATCTGCCCCCCTTCCCTCATTTAGATAGTGAGGTGTTCTCCCCTATAAATAGCCAGATCTGCCCCCCTTCCCCCATTTAGATAGTGAGGTGTGTCCCCCCCCTATAAATAGCCAGATGTGCCCCCCTTTCGATAGCCAGACGCACCCCGCTTGTTCTGCTGCTGTAACGCTCCTGCGCTCCTCTGCAGAGGGAGGGAGAGAAGTAGGGGCACTTTGGACAGCCAGCGAGCCGCCTCTCATGCATGTGGAGATGCAGCAGCCATGCTGAGCCCCATTACAGTGCTGCACCCAGGGACATGTGTCCCCCCTTGCTCCCCCACAGCTACTCCTCCGCATCTAGATACATATTTGTCAGAAGGGACGTGTGCTCTGTGAATTCAGTAGAGTGACCAAGCGTTGTTTAAATGCGAAACAGACATCGCTAAACCATCTTGTGCCTGCTGCCACCCACCTCCTCCTCTGATGACCACTTCATGCATACACGCGTGTCTCCAATGGATTGTTGACCACTGTTTGCATCTCGTGTGGTACTGGACATTGTAATTTGTCAGATTAAATACACAGGACGGAAGGTGCGCGTGTCACTTGTGTCTATTTCAACTGCTATCCTTAACCTTTTAACGACCGCTCCACGACATTGGCGTGGAAGCAGCGGCAGCCCCAGAACCACTCAACGCCAATTGGTGTGAAGTCCTAGGGGCGGAGATTGCAGGAGATCGCGCGCGCCGATGCACGCGCATCCCCACTTGAATGACTTAGCTCCACTCCGTCATCAGCCTCCAACGAGCGATCGCTGGGATTGGCTATGTACATAGTACACAGCTGCGATCTATGGCAGCGCTGTACAGGGGACAGCCGTGTGACACGTATGTCCCCCTGAGACACACAGGAGTGATCCGTTGTCATAGGCTGAGGGCGGGGTTATAAGCATAATAATAGTAACATTTATTATTTAAATATCCTGTGCTGCAACGTTCGCCCATCGTTTAGGCAATCGCAGAAGATGCATGGAGGATCGATCTTTCATCGACACTGATGTAACTTCTGCTGTGTACTTTACTGATGTCTAAACGTAATCTCCCCACTAAGGATGAGCTCGAGAAAGTTAAAAAAAACTGAGCTTTGGGGGCCACTGCAGAGGGGGGTAAACTAACATTGGTAGCCACAATGGCCACAGCTCTTGACGCCATGCCCCATCCTTCTGACACTTCCTCCCAAGACCGAGTCGAGGCAGAGGTGAGAGAGGCTCCCGCCTCAGGGTGCAGTGTAGGAGGGGGCAGGGCCGAGGCAGAGGCGAGAGAGGCTCCAGCCTCAGGGCGCAGTGTAGGAGGGGGAGCAGGGCGGGGCCGAGGCAGAGAGGCTCCAGCCTCAGGGCGCAGTGTAGGAGGGGGAGCAGGGCGGGGCCGAGGCAGAGAGGCTCCAGCCTCAGGGCGCAGTGTAGGAGGGGGCAGGGCCGGGCCGAGGCAGGGGCGAGAGAAGATCCAGCCTCATGGCACAGTGTAGGAGGGGGCATGGTCGAGGCAGAGGTGAGAGAGGCTCCAGCCTCATGGCACAGTGTAGGAGGGAGCATGGTCGAGGCAGAGGTGAGAGAGGCTCCAGCCTCAGAGCACAGTGTAGGAGGCAGCAGGGCGGGGTCGAGGCAGAGGCGAGAGAGGCTCCAGCCTCAGGGCACAGTGTAGGAGGGGGCAGGGCCGGGCAGAGGCAGAGGTGAGAGAGGCTCCAGCCTCAGGGCGCAGTGTAGGAGGGGGCAGGGCCGGGCCGAGGCAGGGGTGAGAGAGGCTCCAGCCTCAGCGCGCAGTGTAGGAGAGGACAGGGCCGAGGCAGAGGCGAGAGAGGCTCCAGCCTCATGGCACAGTGTAGGAGGGGGCATGGTTGAGGCAGAGGTGAGAGAGGCTCCAGCCTCAGGGCACAGTGTAGGAGGGGGCAGGGCCGAGGCAGAGGTGAGAGAGGCTTCAGCCTCAGGGTGCAGTGTAGGAGGGGGCAGGGCCGGGCCAAGGCAGAGGTGAGAGAGGCTCCATCCTCAAGGCGCAGTGTAGGAAGTGGCAGGGCCAGGCCGAGGCAGGGGTGAGAGAGGCTCCAGCCTCAGGGCGCAGTGTAGGAGGGGACAGAGCCGAGGCAGAGGCGAGAGAGGCTCCAGCCTCAGGGCACAGTGTAGGAGGGGGCAGGGCCGAGGCAGAGGTGAGAGAGGCTCCAGCCTCAGGGCACAGTGTAGGAGGGGGCAGGGCCAGGCCGAGGCAGGGGTGAGAGAGGCTCCAGCCTCAGGGCGCAGTGTAGGAGGGGACAGAGCCGAGGCAGAGGCGAGAGAGGCTCCAGCCTCAGGGCACAGTGTAGGAGGGGGCAGGGCTGAGGCAGAGGTGAGAGAGGCTCCAGCCTCAGGGTGCAGTGTAGGAGGGGGCAGGGCCGGGGCAAGGCAGAGGCGAGAGAGGCTCCAGCCTCAGGGCGCAGTGTAGGAGGGGGCAGGGCCGGGCCGAGGCAGGGGTGAGAGAGGCTCCAGCCTCAGGGCGCAGTGTAGGAGGGGACAGGGCCGAGGCAGAGGCGAGAGAGGCTCCAGCCTCAGGGCACAGTGTAGGAGGGGGCAGGGCCGAGGCAGAGGTGAGAGAGGCTCCAGCCTCAGGGCGCAGTGTAGGAGGGGGCACACAACTCACTCAGCTATCATTCCTCTATTGTGTTTGAAGCTCAGAGAAAGAAGAAAAGGGGATACATTGCAGTGACTGCAAGCCAGATAATTAGAGATTAAGGTTGGTTGCCTCTTATGGTGCCCATACATGATACAATTTTTTTTTATTACAACAACAAATAACATTTGTAGAGCGCTTTTCTCCCATAGGACTCAAAGCGCATAAGCATGGCTCAGACCATCGTGTTACAGAGGAAGAATTTTATAAGTCTGGAAATGCCAGGCTAAACAGGTGGCTTTTCAGTCTGGATTTGAATAGCTCCAGGAATGGTGCTGTCTTTACTGGGTGTGGCAGGGAGTTTCAAAGAGTAGGGGCAGCATGACAGAAGGCTCTATCTCCAGATTTTTTGAGGTGCACTCTGGGAGTGACCAAGTTAATAGAACTTGCTGATCTGAGGTTGTGAGAGGTGTGGTGCAGCTTCAGCAAGTCCTTCATGTATCCAGGGCCCAGATTGTGCAGGGATTTGAATGTCAGCAGTCCAATCTTGAAGATTATTCTCCATTCTACTGGTAGCCAGTGCAGTGAGCGAAGGATCGGTGTAATGTGACAGTGGCGAGGCTGGTTTGTTAGCAATCTGGCAGCAGCATTCTGCACTAATTGCAGGCGACGCAGGTCCTTTTTGGGGAGGCCAGCATAAAGGGCATTGCAGTAGTCCAGCCGTGATGTGATGAAGGCGTGGACTAGGGTTGGATCATCCATGTCCCAGCATGGCGTTAGCGAGTTGTGTAGGTTGGTGTCGCAGTACAGCGCTCTGTGATCCCAGCATGGTGTTAGTGACATGTGTGGGTTGGTGTTGCAGTACAGCGCTCTGTGATCCCAGCATGGCGTTAGCGAGTTGTGTAGGTTGGTGTCGCAGTACAGTGCTCTGTGATCCCAGCATGGTGTTAGTGACATGTGTAGGTTGGTGTCGCAGTACAGTGCTCTGTGATCCCAGCATGGTGTTAGTGACATGTGTGGGTTGGTGTCGCAGTACATCGCTCTGTGATCCCAGCATGGTGTTAGCGAGTTGTGTAGGTTGGTGTCGCAGTACAGTGCTCTGTGATCCCAGCATGGTGTTAGTGACATGTGTGGGTTGGTGTCGCAGTACAGCGCTCTGTGATCCCAGCATGGTGTTGGTGACTTGTGTGGGTTGGTGTCGCAGTACAGCGCTCTGTGATCCCAGCATGGTGTTGGTGACTTGTGTGGGTTGGTGTCGCAGTACAGCGCTCTGTGATCCCAGCATGGTGTTAGTGACATGTGTGGGTTGGTGTCCCAGTACAGTGCTCTGTGATCCCAGCATGGTGTTAGTGACGTGTGTGGGTTGGTGTCGCAGTACAGCGCTCTGTGACCCCAGCATGGTGTTAGTGACATGTGTGGGTTGGTGTCGCAGTACAGCGCTCTGTGATCCCAGCATGGTGTTAGTGACATGTGTGGGTTGGTGTCGCAGTACAGCGCTCTGTGATCCCAGCATGGTGTTAGTGACATGTGTGGGTTGGTGTTGCAGTACAGTGCTCTGTGATCCCAGCATGGTGTTAGTGACTTGTGTGGGCTGGTGTCGCAGTACAGCGCTCTGTGACCCCAGCATGGTGTTAGTGACATGTGTGGGTTGGTGTCGCAGTACAGCGCTCTGTGATCCCAGCATGGTGTTAGTGACATGTGTGGGTTGGTGTCGCAGTACAGCGCTCTGTGATCACAGCATGGTGTTAGTGACATGTGTGGGTTGGTGTTGCAGTACAGTGCTCTGTGATCCCAGCATGGTGTTAGTGACTTGTGTGGGTTGGTGTCGCAGTACAGCGCTTTGTGATCCCAGCATGGTGTTGGTGACTTGTGTGGGTTGGTGTCGCAGTACAGCGCTCTGTGATACCAGCATGGTGTTAGTGACTTGTGTGGGTTGGTGTCGCAGTACAGCGCTCTGTGACCCCAGCATGGTGTTAGTGACTTGTGTGGGTTGGTGTCGCAGTACAGCGCTCTGTGACCCCAGCATGGTGTTAGTGACATGTGTGGGTTGGTGTCGCAGTACAGTGCTCTGTGATCCCAGCATGGTGTTAGTGACATGTGTGGGTTGGTGTCGCAGTACAGCGCTCTGTGATCCCAGCATGGTGTTGGTGACATGTGTGGGTTGGTGTCGCAGTACAGTGCTCTGTGATCCCAGCATGGTGTTAGTGACATGTGTGGGTTGGTGTCGCAGTACAGTGCTCTGTGATACCAGCATGGTGTTAGTGACATGTGTGGGTTGGTGTCGCAGTACAGCACTCTGTGATCCCAGCATGGTGTTAGTGACATGTGTGGGTTGGTGTTGCAGTACAGTGCTCTGTGACCCCAGGATGGTGTTAGTGACATGTGTGGGTTGGTGTCGCAGTACAGCGCTCTGTGATCCCAGCATGGTGTTAGTGTCATGTGTGGGTTGTTGTCGCAGTACAGCGCTCTGTGATCCCAGCATGGTGTTAGTGACATGTGTGGGTTGGTGTCGCAGTACAGTGCTCTGTGATCCCAGCATGGTGTTAGTGACTTGTGTGGGTTGGTGTCGCAGTACAGTGCTCTGTGATTCCAGCATGGTGTTAGTGACATGTGTGGGTTGGTGTCGCAGTACAGCGCTCTGTGATCCCAGCATGGTGTTAGTGACATGTGTGGGTTGGTGTCGCAGTACAGTGCTCTGTGATCCCAGCATGGTGTTAGTGACATGTGTGGGTTGGTGTCGTAGTACAGTGCTCTGTAATCCCAGCATGGTGTTAGTGACATGTGTGGGTTGGTGTTGCAGTACAGCACTCTGTGATCCCAGCATGGCGTTAGTGACATGTGTGGGTTGGTGTCGCAGTACAGCGCTCTGTGATCCCAGCATGGTGTTAGTGACATGTGTGGGTTGGTGTTGCAGTACAGTGCTCTGTGATCCCAGCATGGTGTTAGTGACATGTGTGGTTGGTGTCGCAGTACAGCGCTCTGTGATCCCAGCATGGTGTTAGTGACATGTGTGGGTTGGTGTCGTAGTACAGTGCTCTGTAATCCCAGCATGGTGTTAGTGACATGTGTGGGTTGGTGTTGCAGTACAGCACTCTGTGATCCCAGCATGGCGTTAGTGACATGTGTGGGTTGGTGTCGCAGTACAGTGCTCTGTGATCCCAGCGTGGTGTTAGTGGCGTGTGTGGGTTGGTGTCGCAGTACAGCGCTCTGTGATTCCAGCATGGCGTTAGTGACATGTGTGGGTTGGTGTCGCAGTACAGTGCTCTGTGATCCCAGCATGGTGTTAGTGTCATGTGTGGGTTGGTGTCGCAGTACAGTGCTCTGCGTTCCCAGCATGGTGTTAGTGACATGTGTGGGTTGGTGTCGCAGTACAGCGCTCTGTGATCCCAGCATGGTGTTAGTGACATGTGTGGGTTGGTGTCGCAGTACAGCGCTCTGTGATCCCAGCATGGTGTTAGTGACATGTGTGGTTGGTGTTGCAGTACAGCACTCTGTGATCCCAGCATGGTGTTAGTGACATGTGTAGGCTGGTGTTGCAGTACAGCGCTCTGTGATCCCAGCATGGTGTTAGTGACATGTGTGGGTTGGTGTCGCAGTACAGTGCTCTGTGATCCCAGCATGGTGTTAGTGACATGTGTGGGCTGGTGTTGCAGTACAGCGCTCTGTGATCCCAGCATGGTGTTAGTGACATGTGTGGGTTGGTGTCGCAGTACAGCGCTCTGTGATCCCAGCATGGTGTTAGTGACATGTGTGGGTTGGTGTTGCAGTACAGTGCTCTGTGATCCCAGCATGGTGTTAGTGACATGTGTGGTTGGTGTCGCAGTACAGCGCTCTGTGATCCCAGCATGGTGTTAGTGTCATGTGTGGGTTGTTGTCGCAGTACAGCGCTCTGTGATCCCAGCATGGTGTTAGTGACATGTGTGGGTTGGTGTCGCAGTACAGTGCTTTGTGATCCCAGCATGGTGTTAGTGACTTGTGTGGGTTGGTGTCGCAGTACAGTGCTCTGTGATTCCAGCATGGTGTTAGTGACATGTGTGGGTTGGTGTCGCAGTACAGCGCTCTGTGATCCCAGCATGGTGTTAGTGACATGTGTGGGTTGGTGTCGCAGTACAGTGCTCTGTGATCCCAGCATGGTGTTAGTGACATGTGTGGGTTGGTGTCGTAGTACAGTGCTCTGTAATCCCAGCATGGTGTTAGTGGCGTGTGTGGTTGGTGTTGCAGTACAGCACTCTGTGATCCCAGCATGGTGTTAGTGACATGTGTGGGCTGGTGTTGCAGTACAGCGCTCTGTGATCCCAGCATGGTGTTAGTGACATGTGTGGGTTGGTGTCGCAGTACAGCGCTCTGTGATCCCAGCATGGTGTTAGTGACATGTGTGGTTGGTGTTGCAGTACAGCACTCTGTGATCCCAGCATGGTGTTAGTGACATGTGTGGGCTGGTGTTGCAGTACAGCGCTCTGTGATCCCAGCATGGTGTTAGTGACATGTGTGGGTTGGTGTCGCAGTACAGCGCTCTGTGATCCCAGCATGGTGTTAGTGACATGTGTGGGCTGGTGTTGCAGTACAGCGCTCTGTGATCCCAGCATGGTGTTAGTGACATGTGTGGGTTGGTGTCGCAGTACAGCGCTCTGTGATCCCAGCATGGTGTTAGTGACATGTGTGGGTTGGTGTTGCAGTACAGTGCTCTGTGATCCCAGCATGGTGTTAGTGACATGTGTGGTTGGTGTCGCAGTACAGCGCTCTGTGATCCCAGCATGGTGTTAGTGTCATGTGTGGGTTGTTGTCGCAGTACAGCGCTCTGTGATCCCAGCATGGTGTTAGTGACATGTGTGGGTTGGTGTCGCAGTACAGTGCTCTGTGATCCCAGCATGGTGTTAGTGACTTGTGTGGGTTGGTGTCGCAGTACAGTGCTCTGTGATTCCAGCATGGTGTTAGTGACATGTGTGGGTTGGTGTCGCAGTACAGCGCTCTGTGATCCCAGCATGGTGTTAGTGACATGTGTGGGTTGGTGTCGCAGTACAGTGCTCTGTGATCCCAGCATGGTGTTAGTGACATGTGTGGGTTGGTGTCGTAGTACAGTGCTCTGTAATCCCAGCATGGTGTTAGTGGCGTGTGTGGGTTGGTGTCGCAGTACAGCGCTCTGTGATTCCAGCATGGCGTTAGTGACATGTGTGGGTTGGTGTCGCAGTACAGTGCTCTGTGATCCCAGCATGGTGTTAGTGTCATGTGTGGGTTGGTGTCGCAGTACAGTGCTCTGCGTTCCCAGCATGGTGTTAGTGACATGTGTGGGTTGGTGTCGCAGTACAGCGCTCTGTGATCCCAGCATGGTGTTAGTGACATGTGTGGGTTGGTGTCGCAGTACAGCGCTCTGTGATCCCAGCATGGTGTTAGTGACATGTGTGGTTGGTGTTGCAGTACAGCACTCTGTGATCCCAGCATGGTGTTAGTGACATGTGTGGGCTGGTGTTGCAGTACAGCGCTCTGTGATCCCAGCATGGTGTTAGTGACATGTGTGGGTTGGTGTCGCAGTACAGTGCTCTGTGATCCCAGCATGGTGTTAGTGACATGTGTGGGCTGGTGTTGCAGTACAGCGCTCTGTGATCCCAGCATGGTGTTAGTGACATGTGTGGGTTGGTGTCGCAGTACAGCGCTCTGTGATCCCAGCATGGTGTTAGTGACTTGTGTGGGTTGGTGTCGCAGTACAGCACTCTGTGATCCCAGCATGGTGTTAGTGACATGTGTGGGTTGGTGTTGCAGTACAGCGCTCTGTGACCCCAGCGTGGTGTTAGTGACATGTGCGGTTGGTGTTGCAGTACAGCACTCTGTGACCCCAGCATGGTGTTAGTGACATGTGCGGTTGGTGTTGCAGTACAGCGCTCTGTGTTCCCAGCATGGTGTTAGTGACATGTGCGGTTGGTGTTGCAGTACAGCGCTCTGTGACCCCAGCGTGGTGTTAGTGACATGTGTGGGTTGGTGTCGCAGTACAGCGCTCTGTGATCCCAGCATGGTGTTAGTGACATGTGTGGGTTGGTGTCGTAGTACAGTGCTCTGTGATCTCAGCATGGTGTTAGTGACGTGTGTGGGTTGGTGTCGCAGTACAGCGCTCTGTGATCCCAGCATGGTGTTAGTGACATGTGTGGGTTGGTGTCGCAGTACAGCGCTCTGTGATCCCAGCATGGTGTTAGTGTCATGTGTGGGTTGTTGTCGCAGTACAGCGCTCTGTGACCCCAGCATGGTGTTAGTGACATGTGTGGGTTGGTGTCGTAGTACAGTGCTCTGTAATCCCAGCATGGTGTTAGTGGCTTGTGTGGGTTGGTGTCGCAGTACAGCGCTCTGTGATCCCAGCATGGCGTTAGTGACATGTGTGGGTTGGTGTCGCAGTACAGTGCTCTGTCATCCCAGCATGGTGTTAGTGTCATGTGTGGGTTGGTGTCGCAGTACAGTGCTCTGTGACCCCAGCATGGTGTTAGTGACATGTGTGGGTTGGTGTCGCAGTACAGCGCTCTGTGATCCCAGCATGGTGTTAGTGACATGTGTGGTTGGTGTCGCAGTACAGCGCTCTGTGATCCCAGCATGGTGTTAGTGACGTGTGTGGGTTGGTGTCGCAGTACAGTGCTCTGTGACCCCAGCATGGTGTTAGTGACATGCGTGGGGGGGTGTCGCAGTACAGTGCTCTGTCATCCCAGCATGGTGTTAGTGTCATGTGTGGGTTGGTGTCGCAGTACAGTGCTCTGTGACCCCAGCATGGTGTTAGTGACATGTGTGGGCTGGTGTCGCAGTACAGCGCTCTGTGATCCCAGCATGGTGTTAGTGACTTGTGTGGGTTGGTGTCGCAGTACAGTGCTCTGTGATCCCAGCATGGTGTTAGTGACATGTGTGGTTGGTGTTGCAGTACAGCACTCTGTGATCCCAGCATGGTGTTAGTGACATGTGTGGGCTGGTGTCGCAGTACAGTGCTCTGTGACTCCAGCATGGTGTTAGTGACATGTGTGGTTGGTGTCGCAGTACAGTGCTCTGTGATCCCAGCATGGTGTTAGTGACATGTGTGGGTTGGTGTGGCAGTACAGTGCTCTGTGATCCCAGCATGGTGTTAGTGACATGTGTGGGTTGGTGTCGTAGTACAGTGCTCTGTAATCCCAGCATGGTGTTAGTGGCGTGTGTGGGTTGGTGTCGCAGTACAGCGCTCTGTGATCCCAGCATGGTGTTAGTGTCATGTGTGGGTTGTTGTCGCAGTACAGCGCTCTGTGACCCCAGCATGGTGTTAGTGACATGTGTGGGTTGGTGTCGCAGTACAGCGCTCTGTGATCCCAGCATGGTGTTAGTGACATGTGTGGGTTGGTGTCGCAGTACAGCGCTCTGTGATCCCAGCATGGTGTTAGTGACGTGTGTGGGTTGGTGTCGCAGTACAGTGCTCTGTGATCCCAGCATGGTGTTGGTGACATGTGTGGTTGGTGTCGCAGTACAGCGCTCTGTGATCCCAGCATGGTGTTAGTGACATGTGTGGGTTGGTGTCGTAGTACAGTGCTCTGTAATCCCAGCATGGTGTTAGTGGCTTGTGTGGGTTGGTGTCGCAGTACAGCGCTCTGTGATCCCAGCATGGCGTTAGTGACATGTGTGGGTTGGTGTCGCAGTACAGTGCTCTGTCATCCCAGCATGGTGTTAGTGTCATGTGTGGGTTGGTGTCGCAGTACAGTGCTCTGTGACCCCAGCATGGTGTTAGTGACATGTGTGGGACGGTGTCGCAGTACAGCGCTCTGTGATCCCAGCATGGTGTTAGTGACATGTGTGGTTGGTGTCGCAGTACAGCGCTCTGTGATCCCAGCATGGTGTTAGTGACGTGTGTGGGTTGGTGTCGCAGTACAGTGCTCTGTGACCCCAGCATGGTGTTAGTGACATGCGTGGGGGGGTGTCGCAGTACAGTGCTCTGTCATCCCAGCATGGTGTTAGTGTCATGTGTGGGTTGGTGTCGCAGTACAGTGCTCTGTGACCCCAGCATGGTGTTAGTGACATGTGTGGGCTGGTGTCGCAGTACAGCGCTCTGTGATCCCAGCATGGTGTTAGTGACTTGTGTGGGTTGGTGTCGCAGTACAGTGCTCTGTGATTCCAGCATGGTGTTAGTGACATGTGTGGGCTGGTGTTGCAGTACAGCGCTCTGTGATCCCAGCATGGTGTTAGTGACATGTGTGGGTTGGTGTCGCAGTACAGAGCTCTGTGATCCCAGCATGGTGTTAGTGACATGTGTGGGTTGGTGTCGCAGTACAGCGCTCTGTGATCCCAGCATGGTGTTAGTGACATGTGTGGGTTGGTGTCGCAGTACAGCGCTCTGTGATCCCAGCATGGTGTTAGTGACATGTGTGGGTTGGTGTCGCAGTACAGTGCTCTGTGATCCCAGCATGGTGTTAGTGACATGTGTGGGTTGGTGTCGCAGTACAGCGCTCTGTGATCCCAGCATGGTGTTAGTGACATGTGTGGGTTGGTGTCGCAGTACAGCGCTCTGTGATCCCAGCATGGTGTTAGTGACATGTGTGGGTTGGTGTCGCAGTACAGCGCTCTGTGATCCCAGCATGGTGTTAGTGACATGTGTGGGTTGGTGTCGCAGTACAGTGCTCTGTGATCTCAGCATGGTGTTAGTGACATGTGTGGTTGGTGTCGCAGTACAGTGCTCTGTGACCCCAGCATGGTGTTAGTGACATGTGTGGGTTGGTGTCGCAGTACAGCGCTCTGTGATCCCAGCATGGTGTTAGTGACATGTGTGGGTTGGTGTCGCAGTACAGTGCTCTGTGATCCCAGCATGGTGTTAGTGACATGTGTGGTTGGTGTCGCAGTATAGCGCTCTGTGATCCCAGCATGGTGTTAGTGACGTGTGTGGGTTGGTGTTGCAGTACAGCGCTCTGTGATCCCAGCATGGTGTTAGTGACATGTGTGGTTGGTGTTGCAGTACAGTGCTCTGTGATCCCAGCATGGTGTTAGTGACATGTGTGGGCTGGTGTCGCAGTACAGCGCTCTGTGATCCCAGCATGGTGTTAGTGACATGTGTGGGTTGGTGTTGCAGTACAGCACTCTGTGATCCCAGCGTGGTGTTAGTGACATGTGTGGGCTGGTGTCGCAGTACAGCGCTCTGTGACCCCAGCATGGTGTTAGTGACATGTGTGGGTTGGTGTCGCAGTACAGTGCTCTGTGATCCCAGCATGGTGTTAGTGACATGTGTGGGGGGGTGTCGCAGTACAGCGCTCTGTGATCCCAGCATGGTGTTAGTGACATGTGTGGGTTGGTGTCGCAGTACAGCGCTCTGTGATCCCAGCATGGTGTTAGTGACTTGTGTGGGTTGGTGTCGCAGTACAGCGCTCTGTGATCCCAGCATGGTGTTAGTGACATGTGTGGGTTGGTGTCGCAGTACAGCGCTCTGTGATCCCAGGATTGCATCCTGGAAGGACCTCTGGCTATCGCAGCTCCCGGCCTTGTTTTCCGCTATGGAGAAAGCTTCTCAGTTGACTGGCTTATTTTCCTGGCACTCTATTCATTACCCAAGTCCCACCTTCGCCCCTTAAAAGGCTGTTTGTTTCCTGGCTGCAGGACAAGGCATCGTTTGATGTTTTCACTCTTTTATTTCTTGAAAAGCATCTTTTTCTCCCTCTTCCTTTCTGCTCTCCGGGGCAGTCGGATCAGTTTTAGTCTCGGTATCTGCAACGTGCATTCGCTGGCGTTTCGTAATAACACAACACAAGCATTATTTCCACCGCCTTTATATGTATGTCAGAGAAATGTGTTCTTATCAGGTCCAAAGTAATAGAGATCTGACTTTAAAGGGACTCCGAGCAGTGCAGAAACTATGGAAAGATGCATATCATTTTAAAGCTCTCTTTCTCCTCTTTCCAATGATATATAAACCGCCGCCCTACGCCTTTTAGTTTTCGCTATTTTCGCGATTGAATGGAGCTGCTGACTTTAGGAAAAAGTCGCCCTGTGTAATACAATGTAACTATGGGAAGATGGATATCATTTTAAAGCTCTCTTTCTCCTCTTTCTGACAACCCCTAAATAGTCGCCCTACGCCTTTTAGTTTTCTCTATTTTCGCGATTGAAATTGTGGCCACGGCAATTTCAACCGCGAAAATAACGAAAACTAAAATGCGTAGGGCGGCGGTTATATATCATTGGAAAGAGGGGAAAGTGAGCTTTAAAATGATATGCATCTTTCCATAGTTTCTGCACTGCTCGGAGTCCCTTTAACCACTTAATGATTATAGTACAGTATATCTACTCACCTAAAAACTTGATCTAAGCCTCAGGGGAGTAGATACACGTACTCCACCGCAATCACCGCTGTGTGAGCTCCTGCGCGCGTTCCCGCACTCGTTCTCACTGCTGCCCATCAGCCCAGAGATCAATGATTGGAACCGCTGTTCTAGGTGCCCGTGTCAATGATCGTGGCATCAATGAGGAGCCTGCAGTCTTTTGTAAACACTGTAATTACCCTAGGAACCCACTAGGAGCGCTTTTCTGAGCGCTTTGTGATTTGAAAAGCTCTTGCTAATGTAATGCTATGGGTGTGATCCAATTTGAGCGATCTAATTTTATAAAAATCCCCCATAGCATTGCATTACCAAGAGCTTTTTCAAATCACTAGCGCTTAGGAATGGGTGCTAGTGGGTTTGAGCCCTTACACGTATTACTTCCTGTTTCGCTTACTAAAAAGCATGCGCAGGAAGCTGAGTGAGGACATTTTGTGGCTAAATAGTAAATCTACACCTACATCCATTTATTTTAATAAAGAGACTTACACATAGTTTATAATTAACCTCTTACCTCCCACAATCTCCTATATAAGCAAATGCACATTTTGATTAAATAAAAAAAGAACAGAAAAGCATAGTTACCTTACAGACTGAACCTTTTTTTAATATGTATGTGAAGAGGGTATATTACTGTTGTGTTTTAAATTATGGGCTTGTAAATAGTGATGGACGCAAAAGTGAAAAAAATGCAACTTTATTTCCAAATAAAATACTGGCGCCATACATTGTGATAGAGACATCATTTAAATGGTGTAATAGCTGGGACAAACGGGCAAATAAAATACATGTGTTTTCATTATTGGTAGCATGTATTATTTTCATGCTATAATGCCCGTAAAAACTGAAAAATAATTATTTATTTTCCATTTTTTCTGAATATTCCCGTTAAAATTCATTTAG